>NC_092808.1:8222987-8554007 GCF_040954645.1 Diabrotica undecimpunctata | reverse complement strand
ACAGACCACATAAAAATACTACGTGGAGTTAGACAGGGATGTATCCTATCGCCGTTGATATTTAATATGTACTCAGAGAAAATTTTTAACGAGGCTCTTTACGGAATAGACGAAGGCATCCTTCTAAATGGTGAAAGAGTAAACAATGTTAGATATGCCGACGACACCATGGTGATAGCAGATAGTTTAGAGAGACTTCAGAGGCTAATGGACAGAATAAACGAGTACAGTCAACAGTACGGACTAAACATTAATATCCACAAAACGAAACAAATGATTATCAGCAAGAAGAATATAAATGGGGTTCATCTATACATTAATGGGACGCAGATAAAGCGAGTAAAACAGTATTGCTGGAAACTATTATAAACGAACAGTGGAGCAATGTACAGGAAATAAAGTGCCGCATAGGAAAGGCAAGAACGGTCTTTAACAAAATGAACATATCCCTAGATACAAAAATGAGACATTTGAGATGCTATGTTTTCTCTGTGTTGTTGTACGGGGCGGAGGCATGGACGCTTACAGACACCACTATTAAAAAACTTGAAGCATTTGAGATGTGGCTTTATAGAAGAATGCTGAGAATATCATGGACAGCAAGGATCACGAACAAGGAAGTTCTAGAAAAAATGAAGAAGGAACCAGAGATTGTGTTTACGATCAAACGCATAAAATTGCAATATCTGGGACACGTTATGAGAAATCAGCACCGTTACTCCCTGCTGCAGTCTATATTGCAAGGTAAAGTCAAAGGTAAGCGAGGACCCGGTAGAAGGAGAATATCATGGCTGCGGAATTTAAGAACATGGTTTAAGAAAACCTCAACGGAGCTGTTTCGAGCCGCAGCGAGCAAGGTCATGATTGCCAATATGATTTCCAACATCCGAAACGGATAGGAACCAGAAGAAGAAGAAATGCTGGTACAAATGATATTGCTGTTTTGTTCGATTATTTTATGTTAGATTGCCAAAAATCATCAAAGTTGGTGTATAAGAGTCTAAAATTTCACTATCAATAATAAAAAAGAATAGAATGCAGAGTTTGAACAACTTATGTTGCATTCTACTGGCACAAATTTCTGTTCCTATTTCCTCTTTCGCTGTTGCTTCAATGTCTTCCTTTATTCTGGTCCATTAGGAGTCTATGTCTGTCTGGCCTTCTTCATTTACATTTTGATTCCTTAGTCTTTTGGTGATATTTTCCGAGTATCGTTCTGCAATTATCGCATCTCTCAGCTTTTGCACATTCCATTTTTTTCTATCCATTTTATTTTCTTTACTGGTGTTTGAAATTCTAGCCCTCAATGTTGAGATCACTAGGCAATGATCTGAGTCTATGTTTGGGCCTCTATAACTTCTGCAGTTTATTACGTATGTATTACGTAAAATATGGAATGGGTTCTCTTGTCAAGAGTGCCAGTTCCCGTCCCATCGCATTTCCTTCAGAGCTAAAATATCGACTTTGTACGTGTTCACTATGTCTAGTAAAGATGTGATTGCTCCAATTCGGTACAGAGTTCGGGTATTACTGTTTTGTTCGATTATTTTATGTTAGATTGCCAAAAATCATCAAATTTGGTGTATAATAATCTAAACTTTCTATCAATAATAAAAAAAATAGACAGCAGAGTTTGAACATGGTCATGCATAAATTATTAATGATCAACATGAAGGACGACCACAACAATAAACTACTAAAAAATATTGAGAAGATAACGCAACAATGATTGGAGACTCTAGCGTTCTTGGTTATTCGAAAAGCAATATTTTTCCTAACGATGTTTTTAACCAAGTAAATAATGAAATTTGAAAGAAAATGTTTGGATTACAAAACAAATTTTAATTGATTTTCAGCAAGGCAGTGAAAAAATTGATCACCAAAAATGAGAAAATTTATGGTTTGTAGTATGGGTCGTTATAACATCCTCTCTGTTAGCCAGATTTGGATACTTCTGATTTTCATGTATATTTTAACCTTAAAAATAGTTGTGGCCGAACAAAAATAAATTTTTTTAGTACCAAATCGAGAAATTTTAATATAAAACTTGAAAATATCAGTAGTAGTTTTTATCTTGTATTGAATTATTGCCAAATTACCAATAAATCAGCAATTGTTGCTTAAAAACGATTGTATATGATGTCATAGTTTGTTGACAGATTTACAGTGATGCCACATTATTAACTCATTGTATATAATCGCCAGTGTTCCAGTGACGGAAAAGGAAAGACCTACTGATCATTTGATTATTCTTGGTTGAAAAGAGCCAATATGATATAAAGGTTTAGCGGGATAAGATGGTAAAATTTGCACTCGGCTGTATTCGTTTTTGGGATTGGGTATTCAAAAGTACATATTTAAAATCCCCTTTAGCCAAATTTTTATCTCTCTAGCTGGCCACATGGGTTCCCTATCGCAAATTCTGACCGATCCTTTGCTTTAAAAAATCTGAAAAAATTCATGAACATACATTTTAATGCCCAAAAACACTATGATTTTTTTTAGATTTTTGGGATCAAAATTGGGCTCGGGAAAAATATTTGAATTTTTCAAAAGATTATGTAGTAATTTTTGAGAAACTTCTAAAGAATTATTTTCCGTTCTTGTGAATGGCGGGGTTGATTTGCCATTTTCTCTCCGGAAATTCTCCGCCATTCTCAAAATTCGAAAAACCTTTTTCTTTTGGTGTTTACCCTATACATAACTCAACTGCATGTCAGTAGATATAAATTTTTGATATATTTTTTTGTCATTTCTAATACCGGGATCAAGTTTGCTATTTTTAGACCAGAACATGCTCAAAATACCACAAACTCTCCTTTTTAATATACTTCCCATGTTTTAGCATATAACCTTAACTACATATGGCTAAATAGGGTTTTCATAAGATTTTTCTTCATCTTTGTTGTGTCTCTCGATTTCTCAAGTCAAGTTTCAAAAAAAAAGTCAAAAGTCAGTAGTTTTTTTTTTAATTTAAATAAAGTAATTTTATTGTTTTTTTTTTAGATTCAATACAGAAAGTTTACCCCAAAATAACAAATTATAACCAGCCTTGATCATTTTTTTTTATTAAAAATGTGGTACTGTAGGCGGTACTGTAGACAGCGCGAAGCTTTATACCATGTTTTATGTATTTTTAAAGTTTAAATAATATATTTAAAATAAAATAAAGTAATTTTATTGTTTATTTATTATTTTTATAGATTTTACTAACATTAAAAAAGTTTAAATGTTTTATAACGGACTCAGCGGAGAAAAATCGTTCAGTATTCACATGCAAGTTGAGGTAATGTGCTAACAACATGGCAAAAAATGTGAAAAATAGGGCTTTAAGCATGTTCTGGTCTGAAACTTAATCCCGTCATTTCAAATAACAAAAAAAATATATCAAAAATCGATATTTATTAACATGCAGTTAAAAAAAAACATGTGAGAAAACACAAAAAAATGAGTTTTTCTGAATTTTGAGAATGTTCCGGAGAGAAAATGGCAAATCTAACCTCGTAATTCAAAAGAATGAAAACAAATTCACGAAAAATAATTATTAGAAGTTTACCAAAAATTACCTATATAACCTAAAAATTTTTTGAAAAATTCAAAAATTTTTCATGAGTTCAATTTTAAAAGGCAGTTTTTTCAATTTAGAGTATGTTTCAGACTGACAATGGCCAACATGAGGCTGCTATTAGAAAAAACCGGAAAAATAGATGAAAAAAATCATTCCTCATTCACATGCAGTTGAAGTTATGTGCTAACAACATGGGAGAATATAAAAAAGAGTGTTTGTTGTATTTTGAGCATGTTCTGGTCTGAAAATGGCAAACTAGATTGCGCTATTAGAAATAACAAAAAAATATATCAAAAATCGTCATTGAATAACATTAAGTTGAGTTTATGTACAAAAACATGGAAGGAAACACAAAAAAATGTTTTTTTTTTTGAATTTCAAGGGTATTCCGGAGAGAAAATCTAACCCAGCCATTCAGAAGAATGGAAAAAAATACACGAAAAATAAATATTTAGAAGTTTGCCAAAAATGAACTACATAAATTACATTTTTTTTTGAAAAATACAAATGTTTTTTTCGGCCCAGTGCTTTTAGGCATTAAAATGTATCTTCATGAATTTTTTTAGATTTTTTAAAGAAAAGGATCGCCCACGAGGAAATTTTTTTTTTTTTTTCGAAAAAACACATTTTTTGCAATAGGGGATCCATGGGGCCGCATAGGGAGCTGAAAATTTAGCTAAAGAGGTTTCTAAATATGTACTTTCGAGTGCCCAATCTCAAATAAGAAGCCAGCCGAGTGCAGATTTTACCATATTATTCCGCTATAGATTTTGAAAGTAAGCAATGTTACCTGTTGCTAATTTCATGGCTATATCTATGTCTTGTGGAGTCGCATCATCTCTCTCTGTCATTCTTATTGCTTCGGTTATATATGAAAGTAAAAGTCTGTTGACGATGAAACCAGAGGAGTCGTTGCATATTACGGGAGTCTTACCTAAACAAATTGTATACATATACATTTATATTTTAATGACTAAAGTATCAAGGAAGATTTGAGGATGCTGTGAGTGAGAAAGGGCGAATAGTAAAGCCCACCATGAGCTGTACCCTGTGTGAAGTACATAAGTACTAAATTTGTAGAAAAAAGGACGGAAGCCTTTAGATAAAGAGACCTTCCGATGTATACTTTTCCAGACCGTATACATAGGGTGCGGCATTAGTGCAAGGAAGTCCAATTAATCAAGAGATTCGAAAAAAAATTATTAGAGAGAGAGACACCCTATTTAAGGATTGAATTTATAAATCCATCAAATTCTTAACTAAATACTGGAAATTTTAAGTAATCTTTCTTTTACTGGATAACTAGAGAACTATAAGACAAACAGAATCAATATAACGCAATATAGTCGCAATACACCATAGCTTGTTGAGAAATAGAAAAAATCATTACTTTTACTTAGAACTTACCAACATCTTTACACCAAGCTGTTACCGAATCTAACGTTTCTTTACTTGTTACTGAAACCTTTACGATTTCTACCAACTTGGTCTCCGGAACTGGATAGAAAAAATGCAGACCGACGAATCGCTGAATTCTAGTGGAATTTTCAGCAAACGAACCAATGGAAAATGAATTTGTGGTGCTTGCAAAGATAGTTTTCGTCGGAGCTGCTTTGTCTATGTGCCGGAAGAGTTCTTGTTTTTTATCCAGTTTCTCTGGAATGGCCTCTACCACTAGATCAGCGTCAATCACTGCTTTTGTAGGATTCGTTGTACCTGGTTCAGAAATAATAATAGATATGTTAAAGATATTACCACGAGTGTTATATACAAGATAGAACCATTAATATACCAGCTGTTTAATAAAACAGATTTCAGTAATTGTTCAAAGTATATATCTCAGAATTCACTGTGCTCCAGGGTCTTCAATAGGCTATAGATTACCAAAAAGAGTCATGTACAATAAACTGAAGGGGAAATGACCAACAGGTGAGCCACAAAAAAGATAGTTTATTGAAGTAGAAGCGCAAAACTTGATGGACGTCTGAACTTTTGAATCGGGTGGCACATGATCTTCCATTCTTGAGACAAAGTCCCAAATTGTGTTGTACTGTCATTAGGAGAAGAAGAAATCGGGAGATGATAAATATTAAATGTGAAGCGTACAATATATGAAATCGTACAACAGCACTGGTAACAATTATTATTAAACAAGACGTTGAATTTGATAGTGCAAAGAGAAAAATTGATGCAGAAAAAGTTTGAGAGCAAAAACTGATAAAGAATTTACTATAATATCCAGAAAACTATCAGTGAAGGTACAAATAAAAAGATATGGCGACTAGCAGTACAAAAATGTATCGAAAAACATTGTGAAATCTATTACCTGTAACAAATCCCATAATTTGTTCAATATACTGTTTCGCTTCGTATTCCTCTTTGTATAATTCACGAGCAGATTTCCCTAAATTAGTAATTATTAGCTCTGCTGATTTCCTAAGTTGTTCTTGGTTTGTTTCTACCAATACCACTTTTTTTGCATTTTGTGCTGCTATTTGCACTAAACCCGAACCAATTTTACCTCCTCCGAAAATAGTGATAGTTTTTATTGCATTTTTCATTTGGCCCTTAAAATATTTTAAAATAATTTTGATTGACAATGTTTTGTGACGTTGACATAATTCGTTGCGGCGAAAGAAATATTTATTATGAAGATAGCTTCACGACGTTCCAATTCTTTTTCTATTCTACTGTAATTGAGTATGATGTAGATCTTACATATATAGTTTATAGATTTCTATAAAACATTTGATTGTGTAATAAGAAATGAACTGATATACACAAAACAAAGCTTTGGGATATCGACGAAACTTGGTGTTCTTTTTAATATAGCTTTTACGTTTATAACTTTTAAAGACAACATAAATTAAATGCCATATCTATCTATAGCATCGAGGACTGCAAACCTAAGGAGGAACGAGAGGCATTCTACGAACAATTGCAAACCATCCTGGATGAAATACCTCATGAAGAACCCCTAATTCTTATGGATGACTTTAATGCACGAATCAGAAATGAAATAGTTCCAGGAGTAAAACAAAGATTGAATGAAAACCATGTCAACGCAAATGATGGAGAATTCATGGCTAATTTCTGTGCTTTTAACGAACTGAGAATCAATAATACATTTTTCGACCATAAGTTCCAGTATACATATCTATACATTGGAAAACTCCAGGGGGCACAAACCTATGATTGATTTTATAGTCACTAATAGAAAAATCAATCCAAAGCAGATTCTAGATATCAGAACTTTAACTCAGCAAACACAGGGAGAGAACACAACCTAGTACTAGTAAAAATAAGAATAAAAATAACAGAAGACATAAATGGATGGGTGACAAAACGGAAACAGGAGTGGACACATTCGTAGAGTGGCAGAGGATAAGATAGTACGAATAGCACAAGATAAGTCACCAAATAGACGAAGAAGTATTGGCAGACTAAGAAAAAGATAGTGCGATAATTTTGGGCTAATATTGAAGAAGAAACAGGCTTTAAAGCATACATACAAGAAGGAAGAAGAAGAATATTCCAATAAATTAAGAGGTAGTGTTGATTAAAGGAAAACGGGCAATATGCCTAGTTAAAAGCAAAAGGAAGTTATTTTAGAACGGGAGACATGTACTTTCGCCAACGACAGTAGGGTACTAGTAGAAGTCGATACCTTATACTCGTATCTACAAGATACTTCAAACAATCATTTCACTATTCAAAGCATCATCTTATTTGTAGTAGTAACTCTTATCTTTAAAGATATTTACATTAGAACTTGTTTTTTAAATATTTACTTTTCGATATGTATCCTCTATTAACAGTAAAACAATTTTATGAACATAATTACTAGGTGGTCTATTCTCACTGGTTCTTTTACAATGGTAAAGTTTAAATCAATATAACTACTGTATCACTCACACCTGACTTATAATTTTAACACGTACAATGCTGTTTTAATTATATTTATCACAATTTATGATTTTAGATTGATCGAATCATTTTACTAGACTCCAATGAAAACTGTATACCTACTGCTGACCTTACCCTAGCAAACCAGAAGTTATTTACAAATCACATAACTACTTTTACTCATAGACGTTTGACATACGACACACAAGAACTTTTAAAATCAGTCACTTAACATTAATATAGTTATTTGGTTATTTTTAGGAATCTAATGTTTAAGTTTAATATGTGTAATCGTATTTAATAAACTTTAATAAACACAGTTTTATTTGTTTATTTGTTTTCCACTACAAACGTTGTTACCTACAGGGATGTAGGTGTAATGTTGAAGAATGTACTTGTAAGGGAATAAACGTTTTGCAAGGTTATTAACAGAGGTAAACAAAAAGTTAATTGAAACATAATCTTTATTAATATTACAAAGTTGGTAGTATTATTAAACTATGAATACTGTAAAACAGTAATTTTTTATCTTCTGACAGCTTTCTTTCACATCTTTTATCTTTATTTCGTCTTGACTAAGTAGATAATAGTACCGACTAGGTTTTGACTTTGTGGATTGTAATTCTTCCTGCGTCTTTCATTATTAATGCCTAAAACAAAAATCGAATTTAAAATTTTCCAACTACATACTTATTTGCATTTGTATATCAGGCTCGAATTGTATAAAACAGTGTTTCCCAAAGTGGGGGTCGCGACCTGGGGGGTCGCCATGAGGTACTAGGGGGGTCTGCCGAAATCAGACGGAATATAAAACTAAATATTAAAGTCCGTAAAAATAAAAGAGTAAAACAAAGGCAAATATTATAATCTTAATGAGAGCTATGCGCCTGTTTCTGTGAAACTAATCTTTCAAATCTAGGCTGTGTATTTGAGACACACACAATTATATCATTTTCAAGTACGAGACTATTTCTAACTCTTGTTTTAATGGCAGTCATAGACGAGAAACTTAACTCACACAAATATGATGTTACAAATTGAACCAAACATTTTACAGCTTCACTCGCCAACTGGGGGTATTCCTGCATCTTTTCCGTCCAAAATTGGTCCGAGTTCTGGGAAAAAAATTGGAGCTTCAACATTCCATCACTTGATATTTCAATAAGTTTTTCTTTCATGTTTATTGGTATTTCAACATGCTGAAAGGAATCGGCTAAAAACGGATTTAGTATCCATCTGCAACTGTCGTAACTGTTTTGAATTTCTTCGGGGAAATAATCACAGAGCTGTTGTTTTAAATTGAGCAAAGTAACATGCATGTCAGCAAAAACTTGTTCAAAATTTGTAGCACTGTAATTGGATACATTTTCCATAATTTCCTGAAGGCACTGGAATGAATCGAGTTGTTTTTTGCCAAGTGAGGTCGACCATAAATCGATTTTTCTTAGAAACGCCTTAATTTTATCTGTGGCTGTAATTATATTAATGTCGCGACCTTGTATATTACTGTTCAAAATATTTAATTGTTCGAAAATATCAGCAAGGAAACCTAGTTTCAGAAGCCAAATAGAATCGGAAAATTGATTTTCATATGGGGACTTCTCATCTTTCAAATACATTAAAAGCTCTGCTCTTAAGTGAAATACTCTTTTTAAGACGTTGCACCTTGACAGCCACCTTACTTCGGTGTGATAGAGATTTTCAAATAAAGCACCCATGTCTTCGCAAATTTTTCTAAAAATACGGGTCTGCAAAGCTTTTCCTTTAATGGAATTTACAACTTTAATGATGGTTTTCATAACACAGTCCATTTCAGGAGGTAAAGCTTTGGACGCAAGAGCTTCTCGATGTAAAAAACAATGTCTCCATTTGGCAATATTTCTTGTAATTTGACGACAAGACCAGATTTATGTCCTGTCATAGCTTTAGCGCCATCTGTGCATATAGCAATACATTTACCCCAGTCAATATCATATTTACTTGTACGTTTCACAAAAGTGTCGAGTAAACATTTTCCAGTGGTATTGGTCTCCAATGGGGAACAAAATAAAATATCTTCTTGAATGCCATTATTTGTATCATATCTTACAAAAGTAATGAATTGGGCACAGTTAGATATATCTGTGGATTCGTCCAATTGAAGAGAGAAGTACGTGCATTTATTAAGATTTTCCACAACTTGCGCTTGAATATCTTCTGCCATATCACTAATTCTTCTTTGGATAGTATTATTTGACAGAGGTATTGTATTTAATTTTGCAGCCTCTCTTTCCCCACACATTATATGTACCATTTCAACAGCTGCTGGAAAAATCAGATTTTCAGCAATTGTGTGCGGATTACTAGTTTTGACAACACGATAAGCAACTTTATAACTTGCTAATAATGCTTTTTCATTAGTAGTGGTTGCCAAGGGAAAACTGTCTTGCTGTTTGTGAAGGACGTTCAGCTTTCTTTCAAAGAATTCTAAGGGCTTGTCTTTTATATCTGGATGTTTGCTATTTAAATGTAGCAGTAACTTTGATGGCTTCATGCTTTCTTTTGACAAGACTTGTCCACAAATAACACATTGTGGTATTGGAAATAACGGTAAAACCATATTTAAGATATTCATCAATGTAGAATCTGTTTTTCTTTTTATTGCTGCTACTGCCACTTTCAGACGTAGATGGTTCTGCACTTCTTTTTAAAAACTTATCCATAATTTATCGTAGACGTAAATACGTAAACGGGAATACGTAAGTCGTAAAATATTTACTCATTACTCAACACCGCGTTCATCACCATAGGCTGTTTGGATTCGAACTGAGGTTTCGTTGCGCATCGCCGCTTATATAAAGCCAAAACGAGGCTACGAGAACGTTCCAGAGTGCCATCTAGTAGCGAGCGCTTTCGCGATTATCATGGAAGGGTTTTGCGATGTAGACGCAAGCTAATATGTCGCGGTGTACAATGTGCAGTAATTAAAATAAAATAATTGTTTTTGATTTAAACTTAAACAGTAAAGTAAAATTAAGTTTGAGAAATCATCAGATAATTGTAAATTAGACACGCTATTTCTGTCAAATAATATTGAATAAATGAGTGGGGGGAAATTGGGGGGTCGCGAACAAATTTTTTAGCAAAAAGGGGTCGCGGTTTAGATAAGTTTGGGAAACTCTGGTATAAAATGTTCTCAAAAGCTACCAGTATATAAGATGGATACATACAGAGGATACAAGGCACAGGGGGAAAAGTTTTGCCTAAGCGGATACTGTAGAGAGCTGACGAACTCGAGATTCTTGGTACAGTATTGGCGTGCCTGTCAGAATTTCGTCTCAACTCGTGGAAATAAATTAAATACGAGACAAAAACAGATGAGTCCGAAATGAGCGACTCTAGTCGCGGAATCTATCTATGCCCCCAAAAGGTCTCAATTACTAATCCTAAATCCTAGGACCCTAATCAGGGCCATACAGGCAAATCTTTAACACAATAAAGCAGCTTCCGCAGAGCTTACTGTTGCTATAAGAAGGTTCGATGATGCATATTGTACAATATGGATTGGCCTGCGATATATCCAACGCACGAGAGGGAGCGAAGTACATAGGATGATAAAAGAACTTGTTATATACGGAGTGCGCATTTGCCTTACTTGGACAAAGACACTACCTTACTTCTCTGAATGAAATATACTGAAGGATCTCACAATAGATTCAGTATTGGGTAAGCTAGAGCTAAATAATCGGTCATCGGTTGTTGACGAAGAGCTTGTATATATAGCAGATCTGTTGAAGTCCTGAGACGGTTTGCAAAAAAGAAATAAAAATTGAGAATTGAGCAGCAATAGCAGTTTTTTGGATGCTAGTATGGGATTCGTCGTAAGTTCACAGGTACGCTTAAATTCAATGACCAAGTTTTTGAACAAGATTTGTATTCACTGGAAAATTTGTAAACTTTGGTTACATAAAACCGGTTTCATTAAGCGTATGGCAAGATTAGAGAGGAAGAATGAGGCTTTCATGCCAGATCCAATATGACACGAAGTAATATAATGAAATCATCAAGATACCAACCTGGACGATAGTACCAACGGAATAAATGAACAACGCCAAGCCTACATGACGTAAGGGAATAGAGAGAACGAGAAACGATAAATCTCCAGGTGAAGATTTGATTATTACTGAACTCCTGAAATATCTATATTGACGACAGTTTGGTCGTCCCAATTGATAAAAGTTGTTCTAAATTGAAATGTTGTAATTAGAGAAAAGTGTCGCTATTAAATATAATCTACTAAGTGTTGACAACATTAATTGCGAAGCGATTGGATGTATATGCTGAAAAAATACTAGAATATTCTCAATATGACTTCCAAAGAGGAAGTTCAACAACAGATATCCACAGAACGGAATTTTCTTTACAAATTATGGATAAAACAACCACTTTACAACACTCATTTTTATTAAAAACATATTCGAATACTGCGTGAAATTGAAAACAATTTACATTGAAAACAAACTTATGCTTACGAAATAATAAAACAAATGAATAGAACATAAAGAGATGTCACCCAAAGCCATCAATGAACATAAAAGGATGCAACACTATGAGAACCTGTGGTTCACTTCTCTTCTGGTGCACACACACAATAGTGTACTAATGAAGTGATCTGGGGACTCAAGAGACAGATCTTTACAACCCGAAAGAGTTCGGTTGAGCTGCATCCAAACCATTCTCTGAGGTTTCTCAGCCAGGACATTCTTCTTTTACCTATGCTGCGCTTTCCTTGAATCTTTCACTGCACAATTAGTTTTAGGAATTCATATCTGTCACCACGTTATATGACTCAGATGTTGTAGTTTTCTTATTTTGATGGAATCCAGTATCTCCCTGCTGTTCTCTATTCTTCTTAGTACTTCTTTATTGGTTATTCTGTCTGTAAAGGAGATTTTCAGCATTCTTCGATTTGTCCACATTTCAAATGCTTTCAATTTATTGAGACATTGTTTATTTAAAGTACATGTCTCCACACCATACAAAAGAACAGAAAATACATAACACTTTAGTACTCGTTTTCTAAGATTTAGGCTGAGGTCTCTACAACATAATATTTGTTTCATATTATTGAATGCACTTCTAGCTTTTTCTATTCTAACTCTAATTTCTTTGGTATAATCGTTTGTTTCATTAATATTTGCCCCTAAATAGTTATATTTCCGAACTCGTTCTATCGTCTTATTGTTCACGTGTAGATTGATGTATCTAATATTTTTCTTTGATATAACCATGAATTTTGTTTTCTTTATGTTTAGTTACAGTAACCTTATCTAAAATTCTTTGTAGATCTGTAATATTTTCTGTTATTAGTACTGTATCATCAGCATATCTAATTTCACGTATGGGTAGACCATTTATTTTTATGCCTGCTACTTCATATTCTAATGCTTTTTTGAATATTTCCTCTGAGTATGCATTAAACAGTGATGGCGACAAGACACAGCTCTGTCTAACACCTCTTTTGATTTTTATTTTATTAGTTTTTAAATTATTTATTCTTATGACAGCTTGTTGTTCATAATACAGATTATTTATTATTCGTATATCCCATGTGTCAATGTTCTTTGTTCTCAGTAGTTTTATTAACGGATTATGTTTCACTGTATCGAATGCCGTGTTATAATCTAGTAAGCAGACATAGATGTCCTGGTTTACATCTAAACATCTCTGTACTAGCACATTTACTGCATATTATGATTCTCTGGTTCCTTGAGCATTTCTACATCCGAACTGAGTGTCCAATGTCTTATTCTAACTTTTTATATATTCTACGATGAATAATCTTAGGAATACTTTTAGTATGTGGCACATTAGACTGATGGTACGGTGATCGCAACATTGCCTGCCGTTTTTCGTTTTCGGTATAGTCACGAATGTTGATAGAAGCCATTCTTTAGGTAATATACCTGTTCTGTATATGATATTAAATAATTCGACAATAACAGCAGTTGGCGATAAGTTGCAATATTTCTGTCGGTATCTCGTCTGGTTCTACTGCTTTTCCAGTTTTCATTTCTTTAATTGTGTGTTTTAATTCACGTTCTGTTATTTCTGGTCCAGTCTCTTCAACAAAATATTCGTTATCTATTTTGTCTCGTTTGTCGTTAAACAGCTGTTCTATATAGTTTGCCCATACCATCAAGTTGTTTTCTGTGTCTCCCTTTTCATCAACTAGTATATTTTGTTTGTATTTTGGTCTTCTAGTTAATTCTTTTATTTTCCTGTGTAAATTAAAGCTGTCATGTTTATTTTGTAGCATTTCTATTTCATCACATTTTTCTTTTAACCAATTTTCTTTTGGTATTCGAATTTGTCGCCGTATTTCGTTTTGTGTTTGCTGGTACAATAATTTATTTTTGTCCTTATATACTCTTCTTTTTTTCAAGTTTAGTATTTCGCCCGTCATCCAATTTTTTTTCTTTTCTTATGTTTTGCGTAGATACTTTTTTGAAGGTTCTATCAAGTCAGCCTTTATTTTTTCCCAGTTTTTGTTGATGTTTTCTTCATTGCATTCCCCTTCAATCTGTACGGTGTTTAGACGTTAATTTATTTTTTCTTTGATATTTTCTCTGATTTCTGGATCTCTTAGTGCATTTATATCAGTTCTTTTTTCTTTTGCTGCCTTCTCTATTCTTTTTTTTTTTAATTTTCATATGTGCTACTAAGAGATTATGGTTGGATGCTATATCTGCTCCAGGTCGTGTTTTGACTGCAGTAATACTATTTCGACATCTTTCTTTTATCATTATGTAATTTGTTTGATTTCTCATTATCTGATGTACATTATCTCTTGGAGATTTCCACGTGTACAAACGTCTATTAGGTAATTCAAAGAACGTGTTCGTAACAATCATATTATTATCTTGGACGAATTGTATCAAAATATCTTCTCTTTGATTTGTATTACCTAATCCAAAATTTCCCACTACGTTGCTTGTGCTACCCTTTCCAATTTTGGCGTTCAGGTCAAAATTGGAAAGGGTAGCACAAGCAACGTATTATTGCGTATAAATTTTTCCAGTGATATTGAAAGTGTATCTAATAAATGAAGACGAAATGCACAATGACGAAGCAAACAAATTCTACATGACAAATCGACAGGAAAAAGAAATACAGAACGCGTCATGAAAAGATTGAGCGTAGTTTGATGCCTCAACAGGCAACAAATAGCTAATATCTGGAATGAGGAAAATGGGACAAACGTATATGGAAGTGAATCGCAAATACTTCTTCTTCGGCTTTTCCCATTATGAGTTCGCCGTTTTCGTCCTCCACAGCACTCTATTCTCCCAGTCACCTTCTCTGAGGTCTCTATCTATCATAGCATTTCCGACGTATGTTTTCCATCTTGTAGCAGGTCTTCCTCTCCGTCTTCTTCCCGGCGGGTCCCAGTTTAATATTCTTTTCGGCCACCTATGCTCTGGCATTCTTTGTACATGCCCGTACCACTGCAGGGCTCTGTTTTCCAACTTTTTTGTAATTGAGCATTTTACTTCCATTCTGTTCCATATTTCCTCCGTTCTTATTCTATCCGCTCTTGTGCTTTGTAGACATCTGCTCATAAAGTCCAGTTCAACTGTTCTTATTTTATTTTGTATTGTTGTTGTCATTGGCCATACTTCCGCTCCATATAGGGTAATATTCATCACTATGCTTTGAAAGATCCTCTTTTTGTTTTCTTTGGTTAGAGTGTTGTTCCATATCACTCCATGAAGTGCTCTTGTGGCTTGTTTTCCCCGTGCTATTTTCATTTCTATATCTTTCATACAAGTACCATCTCGGCTAATCATTGACCCTAAATACTTAAAAGCCTTACAACTCTTAATAGTCTCTTCTTCTAAACTTAAGTTCAAATCTGCAACCTCGGGTCCAATACATAAGTATTCGGTCTTGCACATATTTATCTTGAGTCCCCAAAGTTCATATTCTTCCTTTAATTTCCTTATCATATATTCCATATCCTCCCTGTCTTGTGCAAAAATGACTTGATCATCTGCGAAAAGTAGTGAATGTAATATATTCTCTTGTACTGGTATGCCCATTGTTCCGCATTTTCTATACCATCTTTACAAAGCCTGATCTATATATATGTTAAAAAGTGTAGGTGAGAGACCACATCCCTGTTTGAGGCCTTTTGTTGCGGTGATTGTTTTTGTTATTTCATTACCTAACTTTATTTGCACTTGTCTTTCTTTATACAGTCTTTGTGTTATATTCACCCATTTCTCTCTAACGCGCATTCTTCTCATTGCCTCACATAGTTGTTTCCTGGGCACGCTATCGTATGCTTTCTCTAAGTCGATAAAGGTCATATGTGTTTCAATGTTTTTTTCTTTGTTCTTTTCAATCACCTGTCTCATAATGAATATATTATCTAAACATGACTGGCTTTTCGGAATCCGGCTTGTTCTTCGCTATAATGGTCCATGTGTTGTTCTAGTTTTTCTTTTATGATGAAAAGATTCTTGCTATTGAAGGCATTACACTGATCCCTCTGTAGTTATTTGGTGACCTTTTGTCACCTTTTTTGAAAATGGAGGACATGTATGATAAATTCCACTCATCGGGAATCTTCTCTCCTGCTTCGATTTTATTGAACAACATTCGTATAAAGGATACTATCCTTGCGCCTCCATATTTCAGCAGTTCCATTTTTATGTTCCCTGGTCCTGATGCTTTATTGTTTTTGGATTTCTTTAGTGCTTTATTTATATCTTCCTCTGTGATTTCTGCTTCCTCAGTTATTATTGTCACAGGGTCGTATGAGATATACTCCGGTCTATTCTCCTGCAATAATTTTGTGTAATGCTTTGTCCACTCTTTTGATGTAATTATCTGTATGGTATTTTTACTTCGTTTATTACTTCTGATGTTTTTTATTTTTTTCCATGCTTCCGTTGATCTGTTATACCCTATCGTGTTGTCTATGTCTCTGCACATTCTTTCCCAGTATTCGTTTTTCTCGAGCTTTATTCTTTGTTTAACTTGTTGTCTGAGGGTAACATATTCTCCCCGTGTTCCTGGGGTTCTGTCGTTTAGCCATTTATGAAATGCACTTTTTTTCTTTTAATCATCTCTTTTAAGTCGTCGCTGTATTTCTCCAAATATGTATTCTTATGTTGTTCAATACCCAGCACTTCGTTTGCCGCTTTGTTTATTTTTTCCTTTAGGTGTTGATACATTTCTGTTGGGGTCCATTCTTCGTTCATCTGTAACATATTCTGTAGCCTATTCTGATATAGTGTTCGAGTACTAAATTGTTGTAGAAGTTCTACTTTATACCTCGTATTTGCGATTTTTTGCATCTCCTCATCTTTCTGGATATTGTCTTTTTGTCGTCTTCCCGTATATATGAATTTTCCTAGCACTAATCGGTGGTTACTTGCACATTCTGCTTGTCTGTATACTCTTACATCTTGTATTATTGTTTTTCTGGCTTTTTTTTACTATTATTAAATCAATAATTGATCTTTGGTTTCTACTAGGTTCTTCCCATGTGTATCTATGTATGTTTTTATGCTGGAATCTTGTGTTGGTTATGGCTAAATCGTATTCTCGAAATATTTCGATTAGCCGACTTCCATTGTCGTTTCTAATTTAGTCTTCTCCGAATCGTCCCACTATATCTTCATCATCCTTTCCTATGTGGCTGTTAAAATCTCAAATTAGTAGAATATCTTCTTTTTCCTTTGTCCTGTCTAATACATCTTTTAGTGCGTTGAAAAAATCTTCCTTTTCCCTTATGGTCGCATTGTCATTCATTGCATATACTCCAACAATTATTGTTGGTTGTCCAAATATGTTCATCCTAATTTCCATTATTCGTTCATTTATTTGCTGGTAATCTTGTATGTATTTTCTCCATTTATTTTTTATTAATATTGATACTCCTTTTGCGGCTCTTTCATGTTTGCAAACTCCACTCCATATGTGTGTATATTTCCCCTATAATTTCCTCTCCTCGACCTTTTTTTTTGTTTCGCTTAAGACTATTATATCTGTGCCTAGTCTTTCGATTTCTGGGATTATTTCATTTTGTTTAGATGCGATTCCTTGTATATTCCACGTTCCTATTCTTATAGTCCTTTTTCTTCGCCTAAGTCGTATATCCTTGTTTCCGTCCAAAATCCGAGGCTGTGTTGGATTGGTTTTTGCATAATGACTTTTTCTGAGTGTCGGGTAGCAGGCCCGGCGCCTCAACCCCCTATTCTTCGGAGGACCATCTTCCTATTCGTTAATCAAAAATCATTTCCATATTCAATCTAGGGTCGTTATCGGTAAATCCATCCAGGGTACTGGGAGAGAAACGGTAGGTTTGGATATGGACTGAGGGTAGGACAATGGTTTCCCCTGAATGGTATTAGGAGATAAACCAAGGCTCGCGTGGGCAGGGGCGCATCCCTGAAGTAGATCTGTCACCTATCGGGATCATAGATGAGTATCTACCCGCTACCCGTTAGATTATATTCAAATCATCTTAAATGAAAGTGATGATAAATAGGGATGGCAACGATGTATCGATACATTAGATATGTAAGTATATCAATATACATACATAATGCCAGTCAGTGACTGGCCAGTCATAAGGCCAGTCAGCGTACTATCACTTTACTACTTAAGTACGTATCCGGAAATAACATTTCATCCAGCGCTTGTAAGGCACTTGAAACTTTGCGGCCAACCCAAACGAAGCATCGGCATCGGAAAATTCAGAACTGCCGTACGTACCATTCAAATGCGTACGGAGAGAAATATAAATGTTTGGTTGCGTATCGACTAATATTCCGTTGATTTTACATGTAAATCTTCAGCTTGGGGTCGGCTTGCCGATACGGGTCTAATAAGAATTTACACGGTCGGATTCACATGAATACAATTTAGTCTGTATAATCTCACAGATATTTCTTTTATTTCACAGAAACAAATGACATCAACTTATTATCTGCGATAATTAATTATTGAAATACTGATTAAATTAACTATTAAACAAAATTTATATCTATAATTGATTTGAGTCGGCACTGCCGACCCTGACCGGCTGCCACTGCAATTTATTTAATACCCTAATGTCACGAGTAGATTGTAAGTAAATAAACAGTTTTATAAAAAAACGTTTGAGGGAAGTATGTTCAAAAGTAGACACAACGAGCTTCAGCTTATGTATTAGTCATGAGTGGGCATTTATAAAACATATTTGCATTTATATATTTTCTTAACGTAGGTACCTAAATAACTACTTCAATACATAATATATTGTTTTGTTTTATTTTAATCTGAAATTGATCCTATAAAATAAATCGACAAATATTTCTAATTTCCTATTTAAATGAAAATTATTCCAAAATAAGTAAGTAACTGCCAATGTAATTCGTCTAAATCATAACCAATAGGTAATTGCACACTCACACATCCAAAGCTTGCTAGTTAAATAAATTTGGGACAGGTTTTTCCTTCGCCTTATCAGAAAAACTAGTTTTAAGTTCCGACAAGTTTACAAGGTACAACTATTTGTGAATGTATTCTTTTTTAGCGGTGTGAGTCAAGCTGAAATATTACTTGATAAAACTGCAAACCAATAAAAGACAAACCTGCTTATCAGTAAAACTAGTTTTAAGTTTTTACATTTTTATTGGTAAATCAATACGTCTGGGTACAACTTGTCATACCACTAACGAATTGTGTTGAATGTATTCTTTTTTAGAGGCGTGTGAGTAAAGCTGAAATATTATTTGATAAAACGGCAAACCAATAAAAAACGAACGTGCCTTCAAGAGGTGTAACTTATTTATACTTAAAAAATTATCGATAATGATCAAAAAAAAATTTAATTATGTACTTAAGATTAAATTGTACAAAAGCTGTAGCTTTGAGGTTTTTCTTATGAAAATATATCGTCGGGTTACAAACAAAATATATGAATATTGATCTGAAGCTATTTTCTTGTGGCATGTTAAAGTAATTACTATTTAAATGGGAATAAGCCACAATTAACGGTTAAAATACGTTTATTGACGTTTCAATTTCCATTTCGGAAATCGTTCTCCAAATAAAAACATTGGTAAATTGATGTTTAAAGCCAATTTACTAATGTTTGTATTTTGAGAACGATTTCCGAAGTGAAATTGAAACGTCAATAAACGTATTTTAACCGTTAATTGTGGCTTATTCCCATTTAAATAGTCATGTAATTAAAATATATGAAGTAAAAATGTGTTCCTCTGAATCCTTTGGCTTGAAATATTTTATAATTATCTATCTCTATTTTCTTTTGAATCAAAAACAATTAGCTAGGTACCGGTTTTTATTTATTTCAAGTATATTTTACATGTTGGTATACCTATGAAGAATTTAATAAGGACTTTTCACCTTTTCCGTGAATGAGTTTTACCTACTCACAGTGCCGGATTAAGGGGGGGGGGGGCTATGGGACTATTAGCCCCCGGCGGTAAATTTTGAGAGGCGGTACGTCGTCGCTCCCATCACGTTTTAATCCTATATGGGGATAGTTCCAATTTATGGGGTTGATTTTCTGAAATAGCATGGTAATAAAACTTCGTCTCGTTACCGATAAGATACGTGCCAGTCGTGTTAGCGCAGTTTTCGAGACTAGTCTCAAATTTGACTTATTTATTAGTGAAATGTTCGTGACGTTTCTAAAAAATGAGCGGAAAGAAAGGAGGTGCATTTTGGAAACGACAAAAGTTAAAAAAACAACAAAAAATAAATACAGTATTAAAAAAAACCCAAAGATTCCGCTTTTTTACCAAATCCGGGCAAGATAGTATACCAACGAGCACTTCTTTTCAAGACGATCCAATTGCAACAGTTTCAGATGTTTTAGAAGGTAGGTTTATTTGACTGTTTTAGTTACTTTTTTCATAAAATAAAATTTGCAGCAGGATTCACAGCAAATTCTGATACTTCAAATACATCCTGAAAAGAGTTCTCCTGAACGTCAAATTCTAGTCGAAAGTGGTGTTAATCGAGTTGATTTACAAGATCCAAAATTCTGGCCAAGAAATTGTGTAGATGAAGATATGATGATGTAGAATGAAAGAATTCAAAACATAGGATCTTTAGACTTTAAATCTTCAAAAAGAAAAATAGGAACACAACAGGTACTGCACTAAATCACTATTCTATAAAGTTTTAAAGAATGGTGAAAAAATTCGGCGTAACTGGTTAGTTTATTCCAAAAGCACAGGCTCTTTATTCTGCTTATATTGTCGACTCTTTTCAAGCGAAAATTGCACTTTTTCATAGTCCCCAATAGGGGACTACCTTTGATCGATTGTCGAATATGATCGATCGTCTTTTAAAAGAACATATTGGAAATATGCTTCAAAAGGCTGTGGTTCAGTATCTTATTTATCAAGAACGATTTATTTTGAATTTTTGCAAGTGCAAGTATTATTCAATCAGTGTTGACTCTATGCCTGATATAACACATACAGATCAACTGACATTTATTATTAGGTATTGCTCGGACACCGAGCACCGAGGACACATGTCGAGAGATTTATACAGTTTTTAGGCAACACTGGCCGAAGATATGGAAGCCAGCATTGTAAAAATTTTGTCCAACCTGAATATAAATATCGATGAATGCAGGAGGCAATCATATGATAATGCGAATAACATTTCTGGCGTTTATAGTCTCCCAAGCCCGAATAAAATCTAGGAATAGTTTGGCAAAATACGTACCATGTGCAGCCCATTCCCTAAATTTGATTGTTGAACATGCAGTTGAAGAAATTTATGTTTTTTTCTCAGCTTCAACTTACAGATGGAAACGACAAACTGATTTATTGAAAAATTGTGGCCATACAACATTTGTTCCAAAAAGAGTTAATGTGACTCGATGGTCAGGACGATTTGATGCAGTAAAAGCTCTTAATTTATGCTATCAAGATATATTAAAGTAAGCACTTTCAGAGTTATCCTCTAACGATGACGAGAAGATGCCAGTTCGCTGCTAAGCAAACAATTTACAAGAAAAGATGGCTACGTTAGAATTTGATATTTATGTTGCCTTTTGGTTCGAAGTACTGGAAAGAACTGACCTAGCGAGTAAATCTTTACAAGGCGCAAACATGGACTTACATACATGTTCGTCTTTGTATAGCTCATTATAACATTTTTCCGAGTCTCTTCGTGATAAATGTAATTTATTTGAACAAAAACGGCAGCTCTTATCACAATAAACAGAATACAGCAAAGAAATTAGAAGTCGCAAAAGAAAATTACAGTTTGACGAAGCAGATACAGAAGAGATCATTACACCGCAAAATAAGGTTAGAATTCAAGTGCTCTATAAAACAATTGATTATTTGGCAAATAATCTGAAATCTAGAGGAAAAGCTTATGAAGATCTTTCCATCACTTTCTCATTTTTATTTTCTCTACCTCTTTCAGAGGATAACGTGATTTCAGACAAAGCGTCGGTATTAGTGAATATTTATTCGAATGACTTGGATACATCTCTAGCAAGTGAGTGTATTCAATTAAAACATTTAATATAGTCACTACTAGGCCAAGTTGAGTATAAAAATCTAACAATTCACAGTGCTACTTTTGTGATGGAGCTTTTGCATAAAAATAATATAATTGCAACCTTCCCAAACGTAGAAGTAACGCTTAGAATCTTCTTATCGTTTATGGTTACTAACGCAACTGGTGAAAGATCATTTTCCACTTTAAAACGAGTCAAAAATTATTTGAGAAATACGATGACGGAAGAAACATTAAGTTCGTTCGCTGTATTAAATATTAATAATGAGCTTACAAAATTTGATTTTAATAAATTCATTGACCTGTTTGCAAGTAGGAAGTCCAGGAAAATTTGTTTGTAAATAATTATGTTAATTTACTTTATAAGTTGTGGGTTTGTGTCTTTGTGGCTTTTTTGTATATTTGTAATAAATTACCTAATAATATTAAAATAGTTTTAATGAATTGTTAACCTAAGACGCATCTATACCTACTGGAGAGTGGCGGTATAGTATGACTTAGCTCCCGGCGGTCCATGAACTAAATCCGGCACTGCCTACTCCTCTCTCAGTAGGTTTTAATTTTAATCGAATACTCCTCTTTTCTTTCTTTTGACCATTTGCTAACGGGGCCAGGAGCTTGAATAGTGAGAGTGATAAGCTTTTAGTAGATTTCACTATATCTAAGTATGAGATCTTGGTGATTTTTCTGGTCGACGGGTGAAGTCCCCACTTGTTGCAAATGAACAAAAATTGGACAACTGTATCTTGTTCTATTATCTGTCTTTCTAGCTCTAGCAATTTTTATCTTAGATATGCTAACCATACATTTTTATTTTTTTGGCGAAATTAAATTTTCTGGCGGTTATATTAAATTGGTGCAGAATACGTTGTAAATCATCTTCACTTTGGGAGAGTAGTATTGCGTCGTCTGCATAGCAGAATATTGTAAGTTGTTTTTATCCCATTTGATCCTTTTTCGTTCTTACTTTTTGTATTATTTCATACATGATCAGGTTAAACAATAGAGGACTCATTAGACAATAGAAACAAATATTAGGAAATTATCTAGCAGCTCTGGTAATATCCTCAATATCACCAGATATGATATAATGTGATATCTACAATTCTTCGTTATCCTGGCTTTGTGTGCCATTGAAACATATGTCCTCACGAAACTTCATGAGAAGCTGCAAGACTAAATTGCTGGGAGAAGAAAATTCTCCGGGGAATTTATAATGCTATGTGTGAGGGGATAATTGTCGAAAAAGTACTAACTACAAAGTCAACTAGCTATCGACAGACAAGCTTTATGGTAAGGAGACAGTTGTAAACGGATGTGTATATCAACAAACAGCAGAATGGGTGGGGCTATATGGTAGAACGAGAAATATATGGATATATGATATACAAAATGATTTTCGGAAGCTAAGTGTAAGCACATGATGTTTCTGGGCCAAATACCGAGACAATTGCAAGTGTTGTTCAAGGGTCCGGGATCTTCAAGCAGGAGCCCAGAATCTTTAAGTGCCGTAGTGTCATGTGATAATGTTAATGACTATATGACTAATTGACAGGTTCCATTAAAAAATGGTTCTACATAATGGTAATTAAGATCACTTTAAATTTGGCTTATCTTGGTATTTGAAGATGTAGGCAAGTAGGCATATTTTCGTGTATATGATTTTTAAAATATAGTATTTCTGATAAAATAATTTTAAAACCTTTACCTTTGTATTTATAATTGTCATTCTTTCTTCTTCAAAATAACTTGATATTATACTAGAATGACATCCTAATCCTATCTTAGCTGTTCCATGTATCATATTTTCCCCATTTTATATGTTGGAGCGCGTATTTCATCAGAGGTCTGCAAAAAGTTTATGGTTATTATAAAAGCTGTAGTCATGATTGACAAACAATAAAGAATTTATGAAAAAGATTATATTGCAATTAAGATAAAAAAATATTCCCTGCCGGTCTGAAAGTGTAAGTCTAAGCCCTCTAGTACTCCCCTACACGGTGCGTCAACATTGGACAGAATATAACACAATGCATGCCAAGGGGATACATGGTACAGGGAGAAAAGTGTTGCCTGAGTGATACCTCAGAGAGCTGATGAACCTGACAGCGTTTTGTTCCAACTCGCGGAATTAAATTGGATACAAGAAAAAAAGAGAGAGGTCTCACAAATAAATGACTTGAGTCTACAAATAAATATATAAAGGGAGCAAGCATAGAGGCGATCGAATAAATATCTTCCAAAAAACAAAGAAAATATTGATTGTAATAACTAAAGATATATGAGAAATTAAATATGGAAACCTGTGGTTCCCCTCTTTCTAAACAGGATTACTATTGCAACGATGATTCATGAAAAGCTGAAAACTAACCGAGGAGCCGATATCGAAGGATCAAAAGGCGATGTTGTTAATAACGCTTGGGCGGTTATCCTTGTAGTAACTTTTCTGACACCTCTTGCTGAAAACTCTTCAAGCTAAAAAGTTTCCTCTAACTTATGTAAAGGTTGGGTTTGGTAAACTAAATTATTACACAACACTCCACTATAGAATAGTACTAAGGTTCGAAAATCTGACAGGCAGATCACATGGAAGATGCCTTCTTAACCTTCGCTGAACGGGTTCGTCTCATTAGGGGGTTGAACCAGTGCGTTGGGTGATTTTCTATGCATGCATTTGTCGTACTTCTGGGAGAAGTAGGATATTTCTTCTGTGAAAGATTTAATTTTAAGATTACGAGAAATAACACTGTTAATTAGGTACCATGGAGCATTTACAATAATCCTAAGTACTTTAAACTGGAATCTTTGTAGGATTTCGATAGTTGAGTAGGATGCTGTCCCTCATAATTAAATTCAGTAGCTCCACATCCGTCTTTTGTAAATTAACAATTTGTTGGTGATATTAATTGTGATTTACGACCTAATATCCAGTACTAAGTATTTGCTAAGTTTTAAGCCCAGTTGCTTTCTCTTAGCAAATATATATTTTCTCAATCGTCGGTCCAGATGGATTTCCTTTTGCAAGAACTGATCGTTTAATGTCACAATTCGACAGGCACCTCTTCGTAGAGTGTAGTTGACATGGATAGATTCAATTTCATTTACTTTAATTCGTCAAGAGGAAATAACATCCAAGTGAGTCTGTAAGACTATGAGTCTGCAAGAGCTTTCTGTCCTCGCTTAGCTAGCCTTAGGACACCTGCGTTATTCTTTGACAAATCTGCGTTTCAGTCAAACTCCTCAAATCGAATCAGGCTGGAGATAAGTTGACGCACATAAACGCTAGCCGGGTATCCGAACGAAAAGACTTATAGCAACCACAAAATAGACGAACGGTACAACGCAACGAAAGCACGTGTTTCATTTTACCAAGTAAGTAAAGAAACGATGCAAGTCTATGATTAGTATGATAGGAAACAAAGTAGGTGAAAACCGATTAGTTTTACTTACCTGTCTTGGTAAATCTTCATAATTCAATATTTCATTCAAGTACCTAAAAAAAATTCAAAGTTATGATCCAATATTTGCAAGAAAATTAATACTTTGGTTAGCTGTTGCAGCGTCCTTCTTAGATTTTGAAGTCAAAGTATTAATTTTTTGAAGACCAAAAAATTTATTATAAATGATTTTTTTAATCATGTGCCCAAATTAAGCTACTATATTGAGCTATATTATTTTTGAGTAATCCATTTAAAAGTACTACCGAACAATCAAAAGGCACAAAGGATGACAATAAGAGATATTAAAAGTGTTGTTAGAGTAGGTTGAAAGATATCAGAAGCATTCTAAATTGAGATTAGAGTGAGACAGAGAAGAATGCCTTTTGTCGCACTTTTCAATCTTGCTCTGGATAAAACGAAGTTTAGGATAACCCAGGTGGCACATTCTTTAACAAATTAGTTCAATATTGACGTGACAACGTCTTAAATTAGGTTGTGGCTCGGAGTCATTCATGAAAAAGTGTAACGCCCGCTCACGTCTGTTACAGTGAGTCACCGAACGAGAGAGAGGCCCGCCGGACCGGCGAATGCCTTGCGTCTCTCTCCCACTCAAACATGATCGGTCCGCTGCGCGCGCAGCACTAGAGAATTAGGCGCGTTGAATCGGTGCGTGCTTCCGTGCTTGTGTCTCTGTCTTTCTCGAGCGTTCTTGGCGTTCAAGACACATTACAGCAGAAACACTTCCTTTCATTTCATATTTCTCCTATCATCGTCCTATCCTCAACAAAATCACTCAAATAGAAATTAGTTAAGTTTAAGTTTACATGTACAATGTTTTAGTAAACAAAATATATTTCTATAGTTAAAATTTGTGCAATTCTTATTTTCATTCAATTCCTTGTTCCTATTGTGCAATTTAATAATATTCATATCAATAAATATTCTACCGAGAAAAAGACGTTGTCACGTAAAATCTTCGCCCGTAAAACCGACTTTACAGGCAACCGATTTTTTTATTTATCTTGACGACATAGACGGTATGAGAAGGATATAACCGCATTGGAGGACTGCTGTACTGCCATTAAAAGATCTTGAGGAATATGAGCTAAAAATAAACATTGATAAATCCAAATACCTTGAAAAGTTCCATAATAGTAGAAAGGCACAGAAATGTCATTATGGATGGAACACTGCCCCAGTTTCAAATACCTGGGTAGCTAAATATGAAGTAAAAAAAGTACAGCATCAGTACTACCAAGTAATAGTAAGATCAGAGATATTGAATGGGGCAGAAACTTAAACTTACAAAGGGAGAATAAAAATCCCACGGGTAGGTGAAAGAAAAATGATTAATAAACATAATATTAAGGAAGCTGTGAATCAGAAGAAGGCGAAGTGTAGCTTAAGATAGATCTGGTCGGAGGCAGATAGTTGACCAGGCCTGGGCTCACTATTCGCTGTAACGCCATGAAGTAATAGTACTACTTCGAAATAGTACTACCTCAAACTCAGTAGCCCTTTAAAGAATCGTTCAAAAACAACATGGTCCAATTTCGAGTAGGCTCTATTAATATCAAAAATGATTATCTCTTTCCCAACTATAGATTAAACATTCAAAGTCAAATATCGGTGTTTGGTCAAAGACCATAAATATGCTAATCAGCCTGAGCATTCTCATCGCTTATTAATTTTAAGGAATTGCTGTAATATGATACATGTTAAATGTCTTCTTTCCTCCTTTCAATCATCGGTTGAATTTTGCAATTTGAAAAACGAAAATTATTATCAAAGTAAGTCTATGTTGTTTGTAAGTCATGAAAATCATATCCTGGTTTGCACAATTATGTCAGACGGGAAAAAAATGTGCATGTACTAATAAAACACATCAAGTCTCTATAAAATATGCATATTATAGAAATTCTATTTAAAATCGTTGATTTCTCCACTCGAATTAATATAAAATAAAATAATAAATTATTGGTTTTGTCAATCAATACCATCCTCCAGTGTTGCCACGTCTTATTTTGTGTTGGTTCTCGCGAAATACTCGAACAGAAAAGTTATTGTGTTGTTTGTGTAGTTTCTCGTATTTTATGATTAGTTCTTTATCATATGTTACATATTAAATAGCCATATAACAAAAATATGTATCAGGATTCGTAAACATCATGATATTTGTTATAATTATCAAACCTATGATATATTTATAATTTCATCTTTTAAAATAATTCAAATAATAACTATTTTTAAATTTTGGATAGAAATATGATGGACTTATTGCTGTCACAAGTCACTAAATAATGAAAGATTTGTTGCTTCGGATTTTTTGAGGGTACAGGTGTTTGTATTTACGGAAAATCACATCAAGGCCGGTGAGAGTGTCAAACTTTCATCTTGAATTATGAAAATATAGCAGAAACCAGTAGGAAAATCTTCAAAAAGTTGATATGCTCTACCAATCGTCTGGTCGGGATCTGTACAAAAGGTTATGGTCAGTTGAACCTTGAATTTTTTTAGACATATCTTCGGAAGATTGTTTTAAATAAAACTGTAGTGCTGAAAGTGCTCTAAGTTGTAGAAAATTCAGGAAATTTCAAAATAGAAAAAAAATCAACGTTCCAGACAATCGTTTTAAAATTTTTCTTGACTTTTCTACAAATTCTAATTATAAGCAACCTTCTAGAGATATTTCTGCAAGAATCTAAAATCCCACTCGCGGCAACCAACCCTAAACAGATCTGACTACGCTAAAAAAAAAAAAATGAAGTTAATTGTTGACTGCATTAAAAAGACCAATAACGACACCCTTTCTACAAAAGGCATTCAATCTGGATACGTACACTTGATGTGACAGAAAGAATATACATTGCACATATCTGCATATGCACATTCTCGGACGTAAAATTCTTAGAAGCACAAGAACATGAAAAAGTTTGGTAAGAACAAGTTATGGAGAATCCATATATCCGTGTCGGACTAATACTGTGGCTCTGAGCTCTTCAGTACACCATACAGACAGATTGGGAGGGCGTTGTCATCTCTAACACTAAGCATCCCAATAGCTAAGCTTCTTTTTATTCCCGGTTCCATTCCAAGTTTGGTTCCTTTCAAAGGTTGGCGAGCCAAATGGCCATTGAAGCTTTGGTGCTGCACGAAAGATTTCTGTGGATGAGAGGTCAAATATTCTCTAGATTTAACGGATTTAATAAACTACAAATATTAAGAAACGTCTTTAGATTGTTGCGGGGTGCAAAATATTTTTATTCTGAGTAAGATGACAACTTTTCTGGCTAAAAAACTGGAGAGAAGGGTATATCAGTCATTCTGTGAATGCTTTTATGATTAAGATTCCGAGAGCTGAGATGAGAACCGATTCAGCTATACGTTTAAATGAAAGAAAATATGAGTAAAGAATAAGAGATGAAACAATACCAATGGAAATATTGACAGCATAGTCTGTATAGAATTTGAAGATTTTTAATCTGTTTTTAAGTGATTTCCATTTGAAAGATGACAATTAAAAAATTGTAATTTGATTTAAATTCTGAAACATTAATAAAGATCAATGCACACTTCGCTAAAAATCAAAGCAATTTGATTTTTGAGAGTTTCACATATTTTTTTAAAGAGTGAAAAAGAAAGAAAGAGAGAGAGAGAGAAAGAGAGAAAGAGGGAGAGAGAGAGAGGGGGAGAGAGAGAGAGAACAAACTTCTTATAGCGACTTTTATAGCAGAGTATTTCTACAGTAATTTTATAAATTATTTTATTTCTTTTTTTTGTATATATCATAGTTTTAATATTCCAAGTTTGGTTCCTTTCAAAGGTTGGCGAGCCAAATGGCCATTGAAGCTTTGGTGCTGCACGAAAGATTTCTGTGGATGAGAGGTCAAATATTCTCTAGATTTAACGGATTTAATAAACTACAAATATTAAGAAACGTCTTTAGATTGTTGCGGGGTGCAAAATATTTTTATTCTGAGTAAGATGACAACTTTTCTGGCTAAAAAACTGGAGAGAAGGGTATATCAGTCATTCTGTGAATGCTTTTATGATTAAGATTCCGAGAGCTGAGATGAGAACCGATTCAGCTATACGTTTAAATGAAAGAAAATATGAGTAAAGAATAAGAGATGAAACAATACCAATGGAAATATTGACAGCATAGTCTGTATAGAATTTGAAGATTTTTAATCTGTTTTTAAGTGATTTCCATTTGAAAGATGACAATTAAAAAATTGTAATTTGATTTAAATTCTGAAACATTAATAAAGATCAATGCACACTTCGCTAAAAATCAAAGCAATTTGATTTTTGAGAGTTTCACATATTTTTTTAAAGAGTGAAAAAGAAAGAAAGAGAGAGAGAGAGAAAGAGAGAAAGAGGGGGAGAGAGAGAGGGGGAGAGAGAGAGAGAGAGAGAGAACAAACTTCTTATAGCGACTTTATAGCAGAGTATTTCTACAGTAATTTTATAAATTATTTTATTTCTTTTTTTGTATATATCATAGTTTTAATATTCCAAGTTTGGTTCCTTTCAAAGGTTGGCGAGCCAAATGGCCATTGAAGCTTTGGTGCTGCACGAAAGATTTCTGTGGATGAGAGGTCAAATATTCTCTAGATTTAACGGATTTAATAAACTACAAATATTAAGAAACGTCTTTAGATTGTTGCGGGGTGCAAAATATTTTTATTCTGAGTAAGATGACAACTTTTCTGGCTAAAAAACTGGAAAGAAGGGTATATCAGTCATTCTGTGAATGCTTTTATGATTAAGATTCCGAGAGCTGAGATGAGAACCGATTCAGCTATACGTTTAAATGAAAGAAAATATGAGTAAAGAATAAGAGATGAAACAATACCAATGGAAATATTGACAGCATAGTCTGTATAGAATTTGAAGATTTTAATCTGTTTTTAATTGATTTCCATTTGGAAGATGACAATTAAAAAATTGTAATTTGATTTAAATTCTGAAACATTGACAAGATCAATGCACACTTCGCTAAAAATCAAAGCAATTTGATTTTGAGAATTTCACATATTTCGCAAGAGTGAAAGAGAAAGAACGAGAGAGAGAAAGAGAGAGATAGATAGAGAGAGAGAACAAATTTCTTATAGCGACTTTTATAGCAGAGTATTTCTACAATAATTTTATAAACTATTTTATTTCCTTTTTTTGGTATATATCATAGTTTTAATATCCATAACGTTTGTAATATCACGACATATAACTTGATGTGGTATATCAGCGAACCCTGCTAACAAATTGTTTGTTTTATAAACTAACAATTAAAAAGTAGCTTATACATTATCACTAAATAAGTAACGGACGGATAAAATGATTGTAAATATACTAACCTGTATACCATCTGCAGAACAAACCTGTAAATGCCACTTTAATGATATTTTATGATGTAAGTGACAGTAGACACTTATTGAGGGATATATATCTATACAATTTTCTATGTTTTAAAGAAACTCAGTTCAAATAACTTACAAAGTGCAGTTGGAAACAAAACGTCAAAGTGAATCTTTTAATCTAAGATTTACTTCGTATGGTCGATATTTCTCGACTTACTAAGGTAGACAATTACAAAAATTTAGAAGAACACTCGGAAAAAATAAAATAAATGTTATATAGCCATTTATGTTATGTGAACCAAACCAAATTGGTTTCAAAGACATAATGTCTTTTGAAATGTGGATTTATTGTAGAAGTCTGCGTAGGACACTGCACAAACGAATTAATATTAGCAGATACAAGGATTAGCGCTGGTAAACTAGCTCAAGACAAGAGCTAAACTAAGTATGAAGAGATCGAGGATTACACCCTGGGATCATGGGACATATGAAAATATGTGCATATATCTAGCAAGAAAATAAAACAAACGAGGAGCTAATATTCTCATATTCTATAAGGGTCAACATTGCTCAAGAATGTATCTTTGATAATGTCAAAAAATACAAAGGTAAACTCTACAAAACGATAATGCGTCCAGTCCTAACATATGGTTCAGAGACCTGGACTCTAACAAAAAGTAATGAAAACATATTGGAGGCGAATGTATGGAGTGGTGAATGTGAAAAAGACGATAGGTACAACTTTAAAGTTTATAAAATATACAAGGAACCAGATATTATAAAATACATTAAGATAGGACATCTGAGGTCGGTAGGGCACGTAATGCGGATGGATCAATCCATCTAGGATAATCCATCTAGAAAAACGCTCCTTAATAAACCTACTAGTCAGAAGAGAAGAGAAAGGCCCAGAACAAGGTTCCTGAGCAGGTGAAAGGGCCAGAATTCATAGTCGTAAGGGGCGGAATATTGGAGAACGAGAAGTGAGTGAGATAAGGCTGGTGGCCGAGAGATTAGTTTCAATTGGCCAGTGTCAGGAAGAGTGGGAGGCAACACGTGATATGGCTGAGTGGGCGAAGTTACTAATCCCGAACCTTCAAAGCTGGGGGGACTGTGGACATAGGCAGCTGGATTATTATTTAATGCAAATGCTCTTAGGCCATGGCTGCTTCCGAAGGTACCATTTCAGGTTTAGGAGGTCACAGTCCAATTAGTGCCTTTACTGTAGTCTTTCGGATATTGTGACCCACACAATGTTATATGTGAAAGTTGGGTGGATGAAAGAGAGAAGTTTGAAAGATATTGTAAGTGCAGAATGCTTGATTCCGCGAGAGAAATTATGGACAAAATGATGAGGAAGTGCTGGTGTACACATATCCACAAATTTATCAGGGAGCTGCTCTCTTCAAAAGTGAGAGGAAAAATGGGAATTGGGTGACATTCAGAGCAGGACATTAGGAGAGATGTTTTGCCTTAACCAGCCCTTCCATCCTGATTTTTGGAGTGACAGAGGAGAGGTTTTTAGTTAGACGCAGACCGTCTCGGAGTAGTGACGGGAGGAAGTGTCAAAGATCTAACTCCCTCGGAACTCTCGTCCTGGCACAACTTCATTAGGATATTAGGAACCCAACACTACCTGGGTGAGGTACCTTGATAACACCGATGTAAATATAGAAAATATGGGAATACGTGCTTGGCGGAGGAAGGCTATAGATGGGGAGGACTGTAGAGAAATTCTTGAGGAGGCTAGGACCCATGCAGGGTTGTAAAGCCCGAATGATGATGAAGACTGCTCAATGACTGTGGTTTGTCTAATGGATGGATCAGGAACAGACTGTGAATATGATATTCATTGATCAACCTCGAGAACGGAGACTACAAAGACGGGCTCAGTTAAGACACTTCAAAAGTTGAGGATGATTGCGCTTACTTTTAGCTTAATATCAAACGGTACCAAGCAAGGTTTATAGGCATTAAGGTTTTATATTGAAATAGATACTCGAGAAAAAAATAAATCGAGAATATCATAAAAGGTTAAAGCAATTAAATTTGGTATAGATGATAGGAATGCCATCAAAACATGATATTTAATACCACTACTTAGAGTCGAAGTGAAAACAAATAATCTACGTGATAATTATTAACAAATAATTACAAAATCTTATTGTACGGGTAGTTTCTCTTCACTTCGAGTCTCACACAGCCCTATATACAATATTATAGGAGACGAAAAAATGGAGACAGAACAAATTTAAAGAACACTAACAGAAAAAAGAATTAGAAATGTATTAATGATGAAAATAAATGAATTATTTTTATTATTCTAATTCTACATTATTAGTCATTTTGTCGGTTTCTTTAAAATGTTGAAAATTGTAAACCAAAAGTACTACTAAAATTAATTTCATAAAGGAGTGTTCCAATATTAGGTGATTATAAAACAAAACATACTATCAAAAGCTATTAAAAACTTCTTTAATGCTGCATAAAATTACTTAGAAATAACTGTTACTCCACTGTGATACTTTATTTACTAGAAAAATGTATTACCAAGACTTGAATGTATATTTTAAAGCAAAATTAACTGAATAAAGAAGAATACCTGATGTATATCGGGTGTGCCAAAAGAAGAGGGACGATCCGATCTAAATTTCGCGAAATATAGATCGGATCTAAAAATTGAATCAAAAACGACCTCCACCTCACCTCCTGAGGTTAGAGCTGGGGGTAACTTTAAATTTTAAATAGGCACCCTCATCGTTTATTGCAGATTTGGATTCCCCATAAATATAAATAAGTAACTATCATTCGGAACATCTTTCGAATTGTTGATAGATGGTAATATAATAGAAAAAAAAACTATTTCTCCTAATACTATAGGAAAATTATGGAAATGGTCTAATATACAGAGAAATATACTACTAAATAAAAAACAAAAGAACACGGGTTTAATATTTTTCAAAAAACTATCGAATGACGAAATTTTAAACTTAATAAGAAAATTAGCTGGAACTGGAAAATAATTTAAGATATTAAGGATAGATTAAAACGATGGCAAAAGTATATCTGAGAAATTTTCACAGACAAAATACAAGGATTAATACTAAGGCACTGTAATGATCCAAACATAATAAAAAAAGAAGTATTGCGAAATTTTAAACTGGCAAAAAAACAGCAAGATAACTGGGATAAGTTTGAACTAGGGACTTACAGAACAATACTGAAAAAAGACTGTGTAGATCGAGTCATGAATGTCGAGATGTTGAAAGGAAGTTTTGACCACCATTAAGATCAGAAAGAAGAAATCGACGAATGAAACATATTTCTTGGTTGAAAAACTTGGGAGCATGGTTTGGATGAAATTCCGTTGACTTGTTCAGGGCGGCATATAAAGAAGGAAATACAAAAAGTCATAGGGTTACCTAGCAGGAAGCACAAACAATGAGAAATTAACAGAACTTAAATCGCAAGCGAGTGCCTAGAAACTCATCCATTCTATAGAAGCCCTAGTCAAAAATAGCCTAAGAAAAACACTTCGACCATTCTTGCATAGTCTATAACATTATCTGTCATTATTGTATGGAAAATTTAGAATACATTCCATATATGAAGCATGCGAGAGATGTACTGTTTAGTCTACAGGTATTATTCCAAAGATGTAGATATATGACTTGAGATATCTACACGTATTTTGTGGACTACCAAAAAGCATTTGACACAGTTCACTACCGAAAAATAATGGATGTTCTAACAAAAGCCCAAATAGATGATAAAGACCGGCGTATAATACAAAATTTATACTGGAACCAATCAGCCACAATAAGAACAAATCTTGGATATGAACCGACGGAAGCGATCCAGATTCTGCGAGGCGTTAGACAAGGATGTATACTTTAAGCTATATTATTTACAGTTTAACAGCTTACAGCAACTAATAAACAAAGTACATGAAGTAAGTGAAAGATTCGGACTACAAGTAAACATATCAAAAACTAAATTTATGGTCATCAGCAAAAATAAAATTACAGACCTCCAACTGCTTATCAAGAATACAGCAGTGGACCGAGTAACACAGTTTACCTATCTTGGAACAATAGTAAACGAACAAAAGAAGAAAAACCAGTTATTTAGGGCATTTGTTGCGCAACGAGAAATACTACATCCCTCAGTTGATAATAAAAGGCAAAATAGAAGGAAAGCGAGGAATTGGAAGAAAAAAATTGTCCTGGTTACGTAATATCAGAAACTGGACAGGACTTGGATTTGAGGAACTCTTAAGAACAGCTGAAGATAGACAAACGTTTGCCACCATAACCGCTAACCTCCATTGATGGAGACGGCACTTGAAGAAGAAGAAGAAGTAAAATGTAGAATAGAGAAGGCTAGGAAGGCATTCAACAACATGACCAAACACTTTAAAAACCAAAACCTTAATCTGGAGATAAAAGTAAGGCTCCTATGATGTTATATATTCTCGATATTATACTACGGAGTTGAATCCAGGACACTCACTGAAGCGATGAAGAAAAAACTTAAAGATTTGGAGATGTGGCTATACAGAAGAATCCTAAGGATATTATGGACGGACAAGATAACCATTTAGACTGTTCTACGAAGAATGGGGAAAGAAGGAGAAGTGATGTATATGACTCAAAGGAGAAAGTTAGAATATTTAGGACACATAATGAGAAACAGCACTAAATACAGATTACTGATAATAATAAAGGGAGGAATTGGGGGAAGAAGAATATCATGGTTAAAAAACCTGAGGAAATGTTTCTCCACAACAACAACTAATCTATTTAAAGCATCAGTTAATAAAATAATTCCAGCCAGAATGATCGCCAATATTCGCAACGAATATGCACAGAAAAAAAAGAAGAAGAATGACGCATAAGCCTAGAAACTAATGTATTACAAGATAGCGATCGTGAAAGCCTACATTTTGGCAATATCATTGGTAACAGTTTTATCATCGGCAGTTCAAGTTATTGCAAGTTTTTAGATTCTGATCTTAGCAATCTTCGTAATAATTGAAAAAATCTTGTCGCTATACACTTATGCATTGCAACACGTCTTATCGTTTTTGGTACTATGTTTTGTATGTCTAATGAATGAAATATAAATATATACAAAAATAAGTGTGGTTTTATTAATTTTATATAATATATACAAAAAAAAATAGTACTAAAATAAATCTTAATCTATCTTAACTATATTTACATACTTAATTTTTGGTAGACGCTGTAAGAGTACCTACCGTATTCGTCAAAATCAACTTTATATAAACCCTAAGTTCCTGCTAAAAGCAGTTAGACGACATAAATCCAAATGTCAAAAGAAATCACGATAAATATTTTGCAACCGTTTAAAAAAACAGTACCCATGAATGCTGTAATGATAGCTAAAAGATTTGCAAATCAATCAGCATAACACATTGAGCTTAAAAATTAACAGAAACATTGAGAGCTTAGACATATTTTGAGAAAGCCCATTTTGGTTTAAAAAGCATAAAAATAGAAAGAATCCCTAAACAATCCCTTATTAACAAACATTTCCTATCTACACGTCAGAAACCTGGACGATGAGGACAAGCGTTTAATCAAAAATCAATAAACCCATTGTCAAACCGGCAGTAATATGGAGAATAAACATGAACGACATGATCGATGTTCAAAACAAATGAACAAAAACTCAAAACAAAAATATTTTGAAAATTATGTGCTGAAAGAACCCTCGCAAATAATGCAAAATGCAGATCACCTTCTAAGAGTGGATAATAACAGAACATCTAGTACAATACTTAGTAGAACTATGGTGGGACGACGGCTAGTAGGAAGACCAAGGAAGAGGTGGATAGACGAAGTGATAACTGAAGCTAAAGAGATATTGAAGGTGAACAATTGGAGGACAGTAGGCAAGGAAAAGGCAAACTCTGGAGGAGCCCGGGGTCAAACATGAGCTGTAGCGTCATGGGAGGAGGAATCGCTTTAAAACTATTAGAAATGATGTTACATAACTGATGATATTTATTTAGACTGTAAAATCTACTGAACCAAAGACCTAACAACTTTATCAGATGAACAACAAGATCACAGAATCACAGAAAAGTGAAATCATATCCATGTTTTATAGACCTGACAAAGGCTTTCGATCGCATCCAACTCGAAGACGTCTTACACATACTGTATAAAAGAAACCTACCAATCAATATTATACAAACCATCAAAAACATCTACTTAATCGAATACAGGTAAAGATAAATGGAAAACTAACACACTGTATATCAGTACAAAGTGGAGTCAGACAGGGTGACTCGTTAAGCCCACTTCTCTTTAATATAATAATGGACGAAATAATACAAGCAGTACGTAAAGGTCATGGTTACAGAATGGGAAACAAAGAAATCAAAATATGCAGACGACGCCGTATTAATCGCTGAGACAGAAGACGAGCTGCAAAGATTAACACACATCTTCAATACAACAGCCAAGAAATACAATATGATAATAGCACAAAAAACCAAATGTATGACAACATCTAAATACCCACTATAATGTAAAATCGAAATTGATGGGAAAATAATAAAGCAGGAAGCTAGGTTTAGATATCTGGGAATAAATATAACTAGTTAAGGAGATGTTGAAGAAGAAGGGAGACAGCAAAGGTTAAAAGCAAGTTAAGCGACGGGATCTCTTAATGACACAATCTGGAAGAACAAACACCTAAGACAAGACACAAAAACAAGATTCTATAAAGCAGCAATTAGACCTATATTAACATACACGGTGGAGACAAGACCTGACACATCTAAAACGAGACGACTACTAGAAACAACAGGAATATCAGAGAAAAGTCTGTTGGATAGGGAGAGAAGCAAAAACATAAGAAGAGCATGCAATATAGAAGACATAAATGGATGGGTAGCAGGAGTGGAACGAACACATTAGTAGAATGGCAGAGGACAGGATAGTACGAATAGCACGAGTTAAGTCACCAAATGGACGAAGAAGTATTGGCAGACCAAGAAAAAGATAGTGCGATAATTTAAACAATTTAGACGGCTCATATTGAAGAAGAAACAGGCTTTAAATCCCACATACAAGAAGGAAGAAGAAATAAGACATTTAGACTGCTAAGAGACATATTCGCATATAAGAGAACCTTATAACGATAGTATCCAGTAATTAAATCTCAAAAATTAAGGCGGGCTTTATAGACATGCATAAGATAGGTATATAGACTTCATAACGAAAATCTTGTAAAACTAGTTTGGAAGAAGGATTCCATAGGAAAGACGTCTTGGACGTCTCAGAATGTAATAAAGAGACAAAATCCATTCATATCTTGAGTTACTTCTCAAAACTATCAAAAAATGAACATACCATTTGACAAAAGATTGATAGAAGATCGAGCCAATTGGAACAAAGTTATACAATCAGCCGAGACTCACCTAAGGTTGTTGCACTACATTATGAAGATGATGACAACAAAGAATAGTTTAAATTAAGAGTTTGTGTCACACTTTATTAATATTTATTTCGGAATTATTAGGAAGCATACATAGTATTTTGACGAATACGGCATTTAATAAACAATACATAAGGAATATCCATCTAGACTCTTGATTTCAATGACTAACATAAGAATATGGAATACTGTACTGTACTGCAGATAATTTATACTGATAATAAGAGTCTTAAAAAAGAAGAAAATTATTATTCAGCTAGTTTATAATATACAAGAAATATAGATAAACATTTCCTTTATTTGGTTGCCCATGTGCTTCAGTCTTTTTATAAAAAATTAAACAAATAAAATTTAAAATTACCATCTAAAAATGATTTAAGATTATTTTGATAATGCAATCCAACAATTTTTCATCATTCTTGATATAGAATTGTATAATTTTCTTAAGTTAATCATCATCGTAATGATTTTTGGATTTTGACAAGCCCATATATGAAAAAATAACTAAGTGTGGTGTCAACAAATGCGGTAAAATCCTGTCTGTGATGCGGCTCTTTTTATTGTCGCTTTCTTTAAACGCCGTCTACACTCTGAAGTTAATCGAGGCGAGGTGACTCTCTACGTACTCGTGAAGTCGAGTAATGTAGTGTGACACTTCGTATTCGAACTTGGAGCCCTTTGACTGGGACGCGAAAAACTGACACAGAACGGAAGTAGAACGAAGCGAAGCGAAGGCGCATGAAGTACCTGTCTACACTCTCGTACTCGCTGAACTTTGATCAACTTCGCGAGTAGTATAGTGACCGCTTTACAGATTTTGCCTTATCGCTAGTGGCTGAACGTTTGGTAGCGGTCAAATTTTTTGCCTCAATATTTACTTTGAATTCTTTGTGTCTAACCATCAAAAAGAAGAAAAGCCTGCTCTAAATATAATTTTTTTCGATGACTTTGTAGTAAACATCACTAGAGTCTTAAGAAATCGTAAAACATTAGCCATTATGTATATTTATTCACGTATCTTCTTAGTATCGTCCTTTTTCTTCTTAATTCTAGGCGAATCGCATGTTTAAACTTCATCCACCCGCATCAACGTGCAGATTGTCGCTCCACCTTGATATATAAAAATATATTATCAAAAATATTATTAACGCTTAGATAATATCAATTAAATTAATTACGGGAGGCCTATGTTCGGCAGTGGACTCAAAACAGCTAATGATGATGCATATCAAAAGCGTTAAATAGAAATTTTTACAGAGAAAACGTTTTAAAAAGAAGATAACAGTTGCTCTTATTCGATGTAATTAAGACTGTGTAAACCAGAGATGTCTTTTCGTTCTAAATTTAAGTGTTTCGAAAAAATATGGATTGCATTAACAAAAGTTTCAATTATTTAATATTTAATTATCATTAAAATAATATTAAAAAATATAATTCAATTACTAACAGCATTAAACCAATAAAGAATTGGTTTAATAAAATTTTTGGTATACGCTGATTGCTTTATGTTTGTGTTTTCATGTATTATGTAATGAGCTTTATTCGTTTGATAATTGGGTGAAGGTTTTTCTTCGTCAATAACTATATTTGAGAACAATCTTTGCTTTTTTGATCATTATCTTCTTTCAAGTTAATTGCACGCTATCAATGACATTGTCACAGTACAACCAACTGCTTACAAATTCGCCAACAACAATTTTATTTATTCATTTAAAATCACATTTATATAAAAATTTGGTACATATTTCCAAAATAACTCAGAACAGGTGAAATAACCTTACGTTTTCATCATTTCATAATTCCCTAAATTATCTGATATTCTGACAATACGGCAACTCTGTGTGAAAATGTCAAAGTCAGAATTGAAATAAACGTGCAATTAAATTTAATGGAAATAATTTTATAACAACATCACGTAGGCCGCATTTATGCACGCGTTTTCGCCTGTCGCGTGGCGACAAAAAAACGCGGCGTTTTCTAGAGGCATTGTCTTATTGATGAATTAATTGCAAATGTGCTTAAATACTTTACTATGGAAAGAGACAATGGTGGACCTTTAAAGTCATTATTATATGAAATCAACGAGTTTGTGACGCACTCGGAATAAGTAAAAGTAAACTAGAAACTGTAATGAAGACTGTGAGAGATTCTCAAGAAGATCTTACTGTGACTGAGTATCACGAAGACAAGAAAACAACTCGTAAACATTTTAGGAGCATTGACTTTCTGATCAACTGGCAACCTTTCTAGATTTGACGAAAATGCGAAAAGCGAGATAATTTTTCTAAATAGTGGAAGATCGTGAAGACCTCGCTATGACAATCGCTCATGGCAGAATAATTTTGTTATAACACATATAGAACATTTATTCCCGAGTATTACTGTATATAACTGTATAGAAATAACGATTTCTTCAATCAATATCAATTCAAAATTCAATCTTATTTAGTTATTTTTAACAAACTTTCAAGAATTATTAGGAAGACACCGGTTTCATAATGTAAAATAGTTTCAAAAGTACAAAACTACAAAAAGTAGATAAAATCTACATTGGAATTATCTTTATGATAATGCTAATAAAACTTCTATTACAAATAGTAAAAGAGTTGTTAAATGAACCTAAATATTCGGTGATTTCCCTGTTATTTTGGTACCTTAAACCGCTTATAGTAAGAACATGGTCAAAGGAGTGCTTAAGAACCGTAAAAGAAGTATTTTTCTCGATTAATACGAATCCGTGCTTATTTAAAAAGTATATTATAGTCGTAGTGGGTGATGAAGAACTTGTCCTCAATGTTAAATCTGAGAAAGCAAGCTGAACATCTTTGTGAAAATTCCTAACGTGTACCTTGATATTTTCATCGATATCTTCGCAACAAATATGGCAGTAAGTATACAAATTTGTGATACAAGACATTTCGTTGTGTAAAATTTTGGCGCTTCTGTACAAATACGGCATCTTGTCTTTGCACATCCAACGCCTGCACGAGAACAGCAACTTGTCCTGCAACTCCAACGGAACCTCGTACTTTATGACTGCAGTTCCAAAATTGTGGTCCTCGAAATACGGCAAACAAAAACGGCATATGGAAATTTCAACGTTATTGATAACGTAAAAGAAAGGATGATTTTCGTTCAACCTGTCCTCACAAAAATTGCATTGAAAACAGATTCTTCGGTTATTTTTGATGTCCAGCAACATGAATCCATATCCGTAGGCGTTCACCGGAACTGTGTAACCATCCACTGGCTGCTTCAAAAATATTTTCCTGTATTTTCTATTTTTCATATAAAAAATGTCTCTATTTCCACTTTCGCTATTTGTTATGTTTTGCTGAAAGAGTTCAATGTAGAAAATTTCCCTGACAAAAGTTTCATCACTCATATTTCAGCTGAAATAGTTAACAAGTGTCATCATTTGCTATATGAGTACTAATAGAAATTAATTATATTAATTCAATGTTATCATGGAATTACAAAAGGATTTTATAAATTTTTTGATTGTTTAATATATTCGATTAAAAGTATTGTTCAAAGATTGGGAAAAACTATCCAACAATATTATTATTATAATTAACCCTTAAGCCGCGAAGATGGTATTCTGTACGGCTACCTACAATTCAACTATTCATAAATGCGGAAAGAATGAACTCATGGCCTTGGGCCACTGCGTAGCTTCAGTATATATTGTATGATTCCGGATTGGAATAAACGCTGCTGTAGTTATAGACATAATACAAATATACTGACTGCTGCCATACAGTCGCGTTTCCCCAGTGCAACACAGAAAGTTCACGCAAAGCAGTTCCTACATCTCTTTCTGATGGGCCGGGTTTATCCACCACGTTACCTTCTCATTGGTCAATTAGGTCACATGGTCGATACACCTGGCTAATTAGAAAGAGATGCAGGAACTGCTTTGCGTCAGTTTTTTCTGTCGCACTGGGGAACGCGACTGTGTTATAGCACTCAGTCTATTTGTATTGTTATATCTATGGTCGTCAGACGAAAATGCATACGAACAAGCTGAATTTTGCTGAAAATGTCAATTTTGGAACTTCAAAAAAGATACAAAAAAGTTTATCACTCCTACTCCCCGGCTTCGCCCCTAAAACGCCCCCTCGTAGGAGGGGAGAAAGCCAAAAAAATTAATTAATATAGTATAGTATAAACCTAGCGATATAAAAACACTAAGGAAGAAAGGAAGGTTTAGAAACCAACCAAGGTTTATCTTATACATTGAAAAACGACAAGCAGGAGATACCTCCGTATTATTGGTGTGTTTAACTCATCATGCTAAATCAAGCGACCTCGAAAACGGCCTTCCTGGAATAATTTTATAATTCGACCAAAGGTAACGTTGACACCTAAACTTGACGGGAAATGCGTCAATTTTTCTTTGCGGGGAAATGCGACAATACATCAAAATCCAGACGTCGGTTTGTTAAAGAACGAGCAATGCAACTCGTAAAGCCAATAATGGCAAGCAAACTTGTAAATCCACAATTAAATAAAGAACTTCAAGCTGTTATCAAATGCCGTCTCGGAGTCAATGATGTTAGGAACGAACTATTGACATAAAGAGGCCAACACCTGTAAGTAAGCAAAACTTGTTTGTTGTGCCTATACCAGAAGAAGATAAAAACGTCTTAAGAATGTTACAACTCTCAGCTACCCTTGGCTCGAGCAAATCAGCAAAATGTGCATGAACTGTGTCTCCGACCAAGAAGACCTCTAAAAACAAAACATTTTTTGCCCAGAATTTTTTAGCTAAAAATTGTTATTTTGCTTTATTTGAAAAAAAAAACAGTTCAAATGTTTACACCACACTTGGCATTTTATAGAAAAAAATTCTAAAGCAGTATTAAAGACCGATACTCGCGAGTAACGTGAAATTACTAAACCTTACGGGATAACATAAAAGGGCCAGAGTCTCATAAATTCTAAAAAGTTCTTTCCAGACTAGTTTTTGAAACTCTTTTGATCTTGGTAAATATTTTAGTTATCCACTGCACAAGTTAGTGTGTTTACAAACAATACACTGATTTCTGTGTCTAATTTTTGAGTCTACTCACGTCTCGTCACGTCAAAATTTAATTCGCGAAAATTTTCAGGCAACAAACTTTCATACCAGTCGAAAATATTACCGGCAACATTTTCTCTCTTGTGATATTATATACGAAAAAAAAACGGAATAGAATACAAAAAGACCTTAAGCAAAATAAAGGAGGACATATGTCCAAAAATAGATAGAATACGGCCTTATATAGTCCAACAAGTAATTAAAGAAGGTGACTTATAGATGTTTACGTGAACATCTTGTCCAATTTCCCTCCGAAATCGGGAGAGAGTTACGGAGAAATCCTGTAATGGAAGCAAAACCCCAAAGGATATGTCATAAAGCGGTCCAAGTGTTAGTTTAGTACTAATAGACTATACTTCTTTTGAAAAGATTTGTTTTGGTTTTGTAGAAAAATTTAGAAAAATAATATGAACTTCGAATACAATACAACATTAAATGCCAATGATCAAGTAAACTAAGCCAAAATTACATGCCTCTATTTTTTCTTCAATTATCAAGTTTCCAGGATTTTTCGTTCTCTGGTATGACATAACTTTTTGCCAATTGGCGAATAGCTGCAATGTTAAATCTGGTAATTTCTTCATGGCAGTTTTTCGTACAGTTTGAAACAAATTCTTATAAACCTTGATCAGCAAATCCTTTATTTCCTCCAATATGAGCCATAATCAAACAAAGACTTTTACCAGTTATAAAATGTTCTCAGCTAGATCAAAATTAAGAACCACTGAGACCAAAAGTTTGGACTGTCTTTCATAAATACTTAGATATTTAATAAAAAGATCTAAAAAATTATACATCACTATTGTAGATATTTTTAAATATATATTAAACAATCAAAAAAGTAGTCAAACCAAAAAAATAACACCAACCCATTAAAGCTTCTTAACTATTTTAATCGTTTAATTTACTACGTTCGCAAAAGATATGGCTTGACTTTCAAAAGGGACGCGAGACTACGCGACAAAATGACAATATCATCTACCCAACAAAAATATCAACCTATTGATTTTATCACGGTTTCTTTTTCGTTAGTAAATTTCTCTTCCAAATTTGAGCGTCATTTTAATAATCATCTTTTCTTTGTAGTTCTTACTGAAATCAGTCTCTACACATCAACATCTTTCTACTTCTTGTGCCCTCTAGTTTTGAAAATGTTAATCTCTTCGTGTATTCGTGATCTGACATCCTAGCAATGTGTCGAGCTCATCTAGGTCTCTGCACTTAGAGACAAATTTCACAATATCTGAATCGGTGTATAACTGATATAGTTGAAAGTTGTATCTTCGATGCCATAGCTCATTTTCGTTTACGGCCCCAAAAATCTTTCCAAGAATTTTTCTCTCAAAAATACCAAGAAGTCTTTCTGTTCTGTTCTGTTTGCTATTGCTATACGTCTTTTTATTTCGAAGATATAAGAATTCTGTGACTTGCTCAAATGTATTGTTGTTAATTTGAATTCTCTGTTGGATATTTCGGGAGTTTTTAGAAATCAACAAATATTTGGTTTTTTCCTCATTTATCATAAGTGATAATTCACTTTCCGCGTCCGCAAGCCTTGTAAAACACTGCACCATGTCTCTCAGACTTCTGCCCACTATAACTATATCGTCAGCGTATGCTAGAATTTGCGTCGATCTATTAAAAATAGTTCCATTCATTCTAATATTTAATTGTCTGATTGCCATTTTCAAGGCAATATTAAAGAGGAGACATGCCAGCTCGTAACCCTGTCTTAGACCAATATTATTGTCAAAGAACGTAGAGTTTTCTCCTTCGATTCTAATGATGAGCTTAACTTTTAGATTGTTAGTTGGGTCAACTTAACTAAATTCAGTGGTATTCCAAAGTCTATGATTGCATTATATAATGCAGTTCTTTTAACAGTGTCATAGGCTGCTTTGAAGTTAACGAAGAGATGGTGTGTATCTATGTTACATTCTAGTGACTTTTCTAGACTCTATCTATGTGCTTAAATTTGATGGGTAGTTGACTTTCCAGCAGTAAATCCGCATCGATATTGACCAACAATATCCTTTGTAAAATGTTTAAGTCTTTCAAATACATTATCGAAGATTTTATACGCAGATGCTAACAGAGAAATGCCTCTATAATTCTTACACTCCAGTTGATCATCCTTTTTATGCACTACTACTACTAAGGATTTCCACAGTTTTCACTGTCTTCCTTCACTCAACCGTTTTCTCAAATTTTCCCTGTCATTCCAGTCTCCATCTCGCAGGGTTCTTTTCTCCATAGCCTAGTCGATTTCATCTCTGAATGACCTTCGGGGTCTTCCTCTCTTTCTTCTTCCAATCGGGCTCCATTCTGTGATTTTGTTTATCCAGCGTCCTCTGTCCGCTCTTCTGACGTGGCCGTACCAGGATAGTCTCTTCTCCTCTATATAGTCGATTATGTCTGATTGCACTCCCATTCTCCGCTTAATCTCTGCGTTTTCAATTCTATCTCTTTTTGTTAGTCTACAGCTTCTCCTCAGGAACTCCATTTCTACTGCTCTTATTCTACTTCTATTTCTCTTGTTTATTGTCCAGTTTTCGAACCCATATGTCAGGATACTTCTTGTCAGGGTGTTATATATTCTCTTTTTTGTCTTTATCCTAATGTTCTTATCCCACAACACTGAGTTTAGTTGTCTTATACAGTTTCTTGTTTGTCTCAGTCTGTTGTTTATATCTTCTTCTGTTGTTCCCTGGTTCGATATTATGGTTCCTAAATACTTGAATTTATCTGTTCCATTTATTTGTCTTCCCTCGTCTATCTCTAGGTTTCTCATATCCTTGTTTTCTGTTGTTAGGTATTCGGTTTTCTCTAAGTTTATTTCCATACCGTTGTTTTTATATTCTTCTTCTAGTTTTCTGAGCATAAAGCTGAGATCTTCTTCATCTTGTGCGATGACTACTTGATCGTCGGCAAAACTTAAGGTGTATAGGTATTCGTCTCTTACTGGTATGCCCATTCCTTCGCACTTTCTCCTCCATGGTTTGAGTGTCTTTTCCAAGAATATTTTAAACAGAGTAGGGGACGTAGCACAGCCTTATAGAAGTCCTTTTGTCGTCTTAAATGGATTGTAGGCTTTATTTCCACATTTAATAGCTACTTTGTTTTCTTTGTATAGTGCTTTAACTGCTTTTATCTGCTTTTTTTTTTATGCAACGGACATATTATTCCCTTTAGCCACTCTTCTGGTGCCAATACATTTTGCCATATAAGTACTATTAGTTTATGGATTGCTGCAAAAAGTTGATCATTACCTTTTTTATACATTTACGAATAGATTTCATCGATTCCTGGGGCTCTATTGTCTTTTGAGTTTTAGGATCGCATTTCTCACTTCTTCTCTTGTTGGGTTTTCACTGTGTAGTTGACGTTATAGATTTTGTTGATTGTCTATGTTGTAATCTCCTTCAATATCGTTTATATTTAGATGTTCGCTGAAATGTTGTGTTGATAGTGTGTTGTGTTTCATTGATAGTGTTCTGTTCGTATTCCCTCTTCGTATGTCGATGGATACGTTTTTTCTCTCTTTTAAAACGTCTATACTCTTCTTTTTTTCTCCGTGTACAACCTGAGTTGATGGTTTTTTGATATGCTGCGTTCTTTCTATTTGTGGCCATTTCGCACTCATGGTTAAACCAATGATTTTTTTTCTGACTGGGTTTTGCCCAATATTTCAACCGATTTCTGTAACAAAATATCTCGTATATTTGCCCATAGTTGGTTAGTGTCTTCTTTTTCTTCTAAGTTTTCTGTCCTTATTTGATCTTCTAATTGCTGTCTGTATACATTTGCAATGTCGGGATCTTTTACTTTATTAATGTCGATTTTTTCTTCTTGATTGTTAGTGTTTTTGTTTTTTTTTGTTTTCTTCCAGTCTAGTCTGACATAAAAAAAATCAATACATAGGCTCTAAGCTGTACTAATTTGGTTGTTTAGGAAATTTAGGTAGGTATTCTATGCCATATTAGCAAGCCAGGTTATAATGTAGAGACCATCTTATCTCTTTATTTTAGGACTATTTGTAAGATTTCAAGTATTATTATTAAATATTAAATTATTCTTAAATTTTTCCACATCGTGTACTTTTTTTATTAATACTTATTCTTCTACTTTGATTGTAGTTGTATTTGGTGTTGTAGTTTAAAATTCAAAATAGAGATACATTTTCTGTTGTCAATTTAACGATTTCACTAATATTAAAAATATATTTCTCAACGAGATTTTATTTTGTTTTCGTTGAAATATATCATTAAGATGAATGATGAAGAAAAAATAAATATACTCATGCTCTAAATGGTCTTAATGTGACGGTTTTATTGAATTTATGGAAATCTTAACAAATAGTTCCAGTGATGCGGTCTAAATTTGAAAAAGCTGGGCAGACACGAGGAATTTGATGACATTTAGTTTAAACTAAAGGCCGCTTTACAGCTTGCAAGAAAACTTGCTGCAATTTCTTGTATGACTAACTTTCATACAAGTCTATTGCAAGATCTTTATGTGCGATTTACAGCTTGCAATGCAATTGATGTTGAAATTTTTACTTGACCTAACTTATAAACTTCTGTTTTTTTTTAATTACTTATTTCTGTTTATTAGTGAAAGACTATTATATTATTATAAATCCCTTAGACAAGGAAAGAGAGAGGACAGGTAACGCTCATTTAATAAACCTTCGCAAAGTGAAGCTAGTTTCGATGTGACCGCCATGTTTTGGTGTCTGTACGTTGCATATTACTACCTCTCGCAAGGTTACCAGGTCTACTGATTTTCAGTAGATCTACTGATTCTACCATTTACTGATTTGCTGAAACACTATATCGATCTACTAAAAAATATGTAATGATAATATCATGTTCGAAAAGTGATCATTATGTCAGTATTCAATTATAAATTTTGAAAAAATCTATTTATTGATATATATCCATTATTCTCAATCTACTAAAGAAATAAAATATGAGCCGGCAACCTTTCTGGTACTGCTTTGTCTTCAGTAAGACGTAGTGTCTCCCTCTCTTTCCTTGTCTAAGATAGATCCATGTCAATCAGTGATTATGACATTTGACAATGTTGGAAAAATCAAAATTAGTATACAGATTGAACGAATTTAAAACGGAACATACAATTTAATATATGTCTGTTTGAACTGCATTTGAAATAGTGGAACAATATAAAACTTGGACAAAAATAAATCCATACCCGGTGATAGAGATTGTATAAAATATCGTTCAACTATCTGTCTCCTTTTAGGACGCACCATATTCTATAGCGCCGCCCAAAGTCAATGTTGCCAATCGCCGTGTAATAATCCGATTTGCGGATCTTTTTGAGAGTTATATCTTCTTCGTATCTTTAAATAAATCGGATATTTGCCTATATTTTTCATTGTATTTACCAATCTACTACAACAGACTAATAACAAAAATAAACTTAATGGTTTGTAGTTATTTCCTTTCTTTCCTGTAAATATTTTATGGTTAACACCTTATTTGAAAAACATCTAGAGGAATGAGATTGGCAACACCGCCCAAAATATCCATCTGACAGCTTAGGCTTAGATAAAGGAAAGAGGACCTTGCCTAATAGTCGGAGAGATAGAGCCGAAATTTTGAACTGATCAGTAATAAAACAATGTTTCTAAAACATTTGATAAAACTCTACGTCATCGTCTGAATCTTTTATAGAATATTTTGTAGTTTTAAAATGATACTATGATAATGTTTTTTTTTTCAAACTAAAGTCATATTTACTTCACAAATCACATTTTTTTCTTAAATATTAATATTTTACGAACTAATTTTTAATTGAATAAATGTTTGATATTAGAATGAAAAACAAAAAAAAATATTTTCAATATAATAATCAATTGAAATTATCTGATGATTAATAAAAATTAATTATGAAACCGGTTAAGTAATTTTATTAAATTAATGTAATTTTATAGTGTTAACTATTGAATATTTTCGGTATAACAAATAGTAATTTTACTTATTTTTTATTACAATAAAAAGGTTTTTAAATTTATATTGCATAAATAATGGTTGTTCAGATATAAGAAAAATTTGATTTATTATTACATTAATAATCAAATACAAAATAAATTATTTCTATTTATCAGTAGGTAAAATTCAATTTGTAGAATTCCTTTAACATTTTACAAATAATTATTAATAAAAATCAATTTAATAGTGGAATTATCAATTTTTTAAGTTTTGAAATTTACTTACAATATTTTTTTTAACTTTCAAATTGATTGAATTTTTTTTTCATTAGTTAATTATAATTTTACAAATTCTGATTGGAAATTAATTTTGCATCATTATTATTTTAAAATATTAAAATAATGATGCGCGTTCCATTTAGATCAGTAATTCTAGACGCATGCGCTAAATGTAATAAGTATCAAGATGCTTTTATCCAACTTGGTGAAACTGACTTCGATTGTAATGAAGTTTTTGAAACCTTAGAAACTTTCATATGTCACTTATATGGAACAGGATTGACGAGAACAATTCCAAAAATAATAAGGTCTAAAAATATCATAATAAAATCAGTTTGAAAATTGTTACCGAGACCGAAAATGCGCAGTCAAGTGGTACATTTGACCCCGTTTTATGGCTCTCTGTACCAACCCAGCTGTCCGCCCTTTTGGATTTAGAGATTTTAGGGGCTAAATAATGAGCCATGAAAATGGCGGACATATTACTTATCGTTAATTTTTCCCCAAAAAATTGCAACTTCACCCCTGTCCGCCACCTCTTATGTATCTACTCTCGCGTCCGCCCTTTGGGATTTCGTCTAGTTATACCAAGATCTTACTCTGGGCAAATTTTCAGCCATATTATCGATCGTTAATTTTTCCGAAAAAAATTACAACTTCATCCCTGTATAGCCACCCCCTGTACCACGAGGGGCGTCCGCCTGTAAGGCAAAGTCTTAACCCAGTTACAATGAATATATTCCAATAGAGAAATGTCATATTACTGATCAGTTTAAAATTTCGGCTCTAGCTCTTGGACTATAAGGAATCCATAGGTGGTTTGACAGCATAATAACTGCTTGTTTAGTCTAGTTTTCACAGTGATTCTAGGCAACCTATTTGGGTGGAGTTTTGACTTGTTCTTGAATGAATTCAGAATCCAGCAGCCCGCTGAAGTATTGGATTTTTATAATATAATTATTTGACAACCTTTTGTTGGCCAACCACCTAGAGCGGAGTTGAGCCGAAATACATTGATTTAGTATGTTCCGTTTTAAATTCGTTCAATCTGTATATTACTTATCAAATAGTAAGAAGTTGCAGGAAATAATCAGCTGACTACATACTGCGCATGCCTTTTGGCAATTTTCTTGCGTCTTGCAGGTATAATTGCAAGCTGTAAAACGGACTTGAGGAATTAGATTAATAAAGAACTAATAAAATTTTCATTATATCTACAGCATTGTAGAAGAAAAGTAGAGGACAACAGTGCAGAGAATAAATAATTTTAGAAACCTAAAATCTATAATCAATAACCGAGAAGTATGTAAATCAATGTTTAAATGATTATGAAACAAGTTGTCAACATAATTATGATGTGAGAAGTCCTAAAAGAACGTCTAAAATGATGAATTATATAATAGATAGAATTACTTTAGAATGTAACTTCCCCAAAGGGAAGCAATTGTTGCATAGAAAAGTTGTTAAAAAACAAATTTTAATAGAATTAAAGATATATTTAAATCATATTATTTTTGAAATTACTAAACCATTCTAAAAATGTAAATTATTCCCTTGCCATTTCTTATTTTTCGTATGACTGTCTTTGTTTAATTATATAGAAATACGATTTAAATATCAATTTAAACTCACCCTTAAATTGTTCTTCTCTGATGTAAATATTGTAGTCTCTTTCGATATCTAAAAGAAAAAGTATATATCTCAAATATTTTTTTACACAAAATGTATTTATAAATTTATTCAAAATAAAGAAAACTAAGGAGATAAAAGGAATGCCACCATGTTAGTGGTTGAATGAAGATAAGTATTTGTAGAAAAAACATATGGCTGATATGGCTCTAGATAGCATAATTTTAGGTTATATATATTGTTCGAAAGGTATTTTCTTGTGGCATTTTGATATTATTTGGGGTTCAAATGGGGTAGTAATGCGCAAAATATGACGCTGCATCTAGTTAGCGTCACTAGCATGTCCTGGTCAATTACGACTTTCACCTCCACGTGGCAAAATTCCGGTAACCTGAGCAACCCTGTGGAAGATTATGGTAACCAATTAAGTGGGAAACGAGGGCCGGAGAAATGGTCCTCCGAAGAATAGACGGTTAGGCTAAAGGTTAACTACCTCCTCCTAGAAAAACGAAGTGGTGAATGTTCAAACAAAGAATATATATTCTTTGGTTCAAATAAGAAAAGTCTGACTGATTAAATGACGACGACTGTGCGAGAAAAAGGAATATGGTTTGAGGGTTGCGACATGGAATATTCGAACCTTGTTTAGATAAGCACCTCTCCAAACTCTCTTAAACGAACTAGGTAGATACAAAATAGACATAACTTTTTTTTTTCATATTTTAAGAGGTGGGTGGAAAATCTTCGTAAGCTTTCCTACCCACAGCAGGTTTGCACAGAAGGTGCAAATACTAGCGTTTGCAGATGATGTTGACATAATTGCAAGCTCTAGAAGATAAATGATAGAGGTATTATCAAATAGAAAGAGCTGAACAAAATATTGGCCCTAAAATCAATCAGACCAAATCAAAATATGTATATGAATGCAAGTAAAAACGCAGAAGGCAGCTATAAAATATAGCAATAGCAGAATACAATATTTAGGAGATAAAACACTTTATAAACTTAAAATCCCAAGTTAGAACAAGAGTTAATATGACATAAAATATTTTACGATCTAAGCTCGTTATATTGTTTAATTTTCAACGAGATGATTTCTGGTATCTTCATTCTAAAAATTTTTGATGTCTGGGAGCTGTTTTGATTTTTCAAAATGCCTGTTACGTCATCAGATAACTGTAGTTAGCTTAAATATTCCCAAATATGGGGATTTTACCTATAGATAAACAGACAATAGCGTTGGGGTTTAAATTTTAAAGGTCTTACCTGATACACAGTGGCGTACCTTATTTACACAAAGAATTTTATGGTTAAATAATTTGTTTTTAAAATAAATATTATTTAGTCGTAATCTTTGATTAGACAGAATTATATTTCTAGTTTCTTCTGGACAAAGAAGTGGCTGATCAAGTACAAAAGACAAATAAACTGGCAAACTACATTAACACTGAGATGAAGTCAAGAATTTATAAAGCCAATGTAAGACCAATAATGATATGTGCCTCAGAAACAAGACCCGACATAACCACAACGCAAAGGCTACTGAAAACGGCAGAGATGAGAGTACTGAGAAGAATTACAGGAAATCGCTGAGAGATCAAAAGAGAAGTGAAGACATTAGAAGAAAATATAACGTACAGTGTATAAATGAATGGACACAAAATAGAAAAAGGAATGGAATAACCAAGTAAGCAGAATGGAGAAGGCCCAATAGAAGAAGAAGAAGAAGATGTTTCTATGTATGCAAATAATAAAAATCAAAATAGATATTTGTAATTGTTGATTAAAAACCTTGAACCACAATTAAAATATATAACGAAATTAGAATAAATACTCACTTAATTGAAAATTGCAGAAAATTATGAAGAAAAATCAAGTAAATTATATTTCTCTTGTATTTTGTGATGAGGATAATAAAAATAATACAATTGCTTGGTTAACTAATCTGAATTTTGGATCCAATCACAAAAGTTTTCAGTAGTTCATAGGAAATTATTCACAACATTGTAAAAAAGAGCTCCTCGCAATTTTCTACTTTCTTCTAGAAGAAAGTTTTTTGATTTAATTGTGTTGGCCAAAAAGGAGATAAACGAAAATATTAATCCTAGAAAAGCGCCTGAATTCGACTTGTTAACAGGAGAAATATTAAAACAGCTTCCAAAAAAGCTATAGTGAAACTTATTCAATAAATGCATCATTTAGACTTAAGCATGTGCCGATTGACTGGAAAGTTGCGGAGGTCATAATGATAGCAAAGCCAGGTAAACCGTAAAATGAAGTTTCATCATCATCTATTTGAAAAACTATTGCTCAAAAGATTAAAACCAATAGTAGACGAAAGGAACCTCATACCAACTCATCAAAAACGATAAATGTAGAATAAAACTACTCATAACCGTTAAAAGTCGATAAAGATCTTCGACAAGGACGTTGCCTATCACCGTCCTTATATAAATTTTATATTTAGATAAAATATTAGAAAACTGGAACCCGAAATGTGGACAGATAAGAGAAAAATTGACGATAACTATATCCACTGCCTCTTATTTAAAAATGATCAATTGCAAACCATCCTGGATGAAATACCTCATAAAGAACCCTTAATTCTTATGGGTGACTTTAATGCACGAATCGGAAATGAAATAGTTCCAGGAGTAAAACAAATATTTAATGAAAACCACGTCAACGCAAATGGAGAACTCATGGCTAATCTCTGCGCTTTTGACGAATTGAGAATCAATAATACATTTTTCGACCATAAGCTCCAGTATAAATATAAATTTGAAAACTCCAGGGGGCACAAATCTATGATCGATTTTATAGTCACTAATAGAAAAATTTACCCAAAGCAGATTCTACATATCCGAACTTTAAACTCAGTAGACACAGGAAGTGAACACAAACTAGTACTAGCAAAAATAAGAATGAAAATAACACCAAAACATTTTTTACAGGAAATCACCGAGGAAAAATTCCATGTAGATTCACTGTGAAACGATTCTATAGGAAATTGTACCAAAGGAGGCTATCACAGAAGATATAGCTAAAACAAATAGACAACACCGAAAATATAAACGCGAGCTGGGAGAAAATTAAAAACAACATTGAAGAAGCAGCAACAGAAGCTCTAGGAAAACGCAAAGTCATACTAAACAAAAGACAGAACAACAATACACCATGGTTCAAAAAAGAAATAAAAGAGAAACGAGAGGCCTACACGAAGTATAAAACATCAAATACTCCAGAATCCCTAGACACCTATAGAAGAATACGAAATGAAACAAAGCAGTTGGTAAGAAGAACAAAAAATGAACACTAGGGACAGTTTACAAAAAGGATGGAAAGCGACTTCTACGGTACACAAAAACAAATATGGAGTTTGATAAGAAACCAACGGAAAGAAATGGCAGAATTGAAGGAATACAATAACACACCAGCAACCGAATGGGATCTCTTAATGACACAATCTAAAAGAACAAACACCCAAGACAAGACACAAAAACAAGAATCTATAAAGCAGCAATAGATGACTACTAGAAACAACAGAGATGAAAATACTCCGACGAATATCAGAGAAAAGTCTGTTGGATAGGGGGAGAGAGAAGCGAAAACATAAGAAGAACATGCAATATAGAAGACATAAATGGATGGGTGACAAAACGGAAACAGGAGTGGAACGAACACATTAGTAGAATGGCAGAGGATAGTATGGTATAAATAGCACGAAATAAGTCACCAAATGGACGAAGAAGTATTCGCATACCAAGAAAAAGATGCTGCGATAATTTAAATAATTTAGGAGGCTAATATAGAAGAAGAAACAGGCGTTAAAGCCTAAATACAAGAAGGAAGAAGAAGAAGAAAGAAAATGCGTTTCAATCAATAACATTTTGCGTCGGTAAACGAAAACAGCGGATCTGACATTAAAAATTAGTGATAAAATATGAAAGTACGCACCTGAAATGTGGCTACGAAATTTGCATTAATCCCCCACGTTGACAAGCGTAATTACCAAATCTTATCGTTACAGTGGAAATCTTATCGTGTATAAAAAATACAACACTTCACATTAGGATTTTTCGAGATGTCTTCCGAATAATTATTAATGGTAAAAATCGTTCAATACTGTATTACAACCATTTTGGACTTTTGGATGACTCAGTATAACGGTTTACCATTATTATTTGTTTAGAAAGCCTGTATATATGCATTTCGAATTTATTCTAAAACTATGATTATAAAGATATTATTGTGACAAATAATTTCTATTGTATAATTGTGACAAAAGAGATATCTTTTTCGTTATTTAAGTTTTGAACAATGCATACAACAAAATGAAAGACCAATGCCTTATATGTAGTACCTATTGAAATTGGATTAGAAGTTTTACAGTTTATACCATCTAAGTTGATTCCTTCAAATAAATATAATAGTTAATACAAAATTTAAAAACTATTATGTCATTTATATTTATATACCTTTAAAAATCAAATAAAGCTATTAAAAACGAATTAGTTAAGTAATCTCGTTACTTCATTTACATAATGATTTTTAGAAAAGAAAGAAAGTTATTTGTAAATAATAAACAAACGAATAAATTATTAAATATCTTCAAATATTTTAGTAAATGTAAAATGTAGTGCCTTACACGTGCCAAAATTTACCTAATCTAGTATATAAAAAAAATAATTGTAGTTTTTGCGAAAATAAGCAATAAATTGATATAAAATCAAAATCAAATTAGTTATCACATATGGTTAAGTACAACTCTGTAATAACCTAGTAAACATAGCACGTGTGATTAAAAACTTACCCCCTTAAAATTTATAACAGATCACTCAATAACTGGTTTTGTTCATTACCTAGAAAATCAAATACAACTTAATAACAAGTTCAGTAATTTGAAATTATTGTGTAATAGATTTAAGCTTTGCGCATTGGGAAAGTTGAGCTGTAGAGCACGGCGCATCTGCTATGAAAAGAACGATAAATAACAAGTTTTGGTGACCTTTGATTCTGCGGCGGTCGGGAGGGCAGGGTTCAAGAAGAGGGGGAATTTCAGCGACTCTAGTGGAGGGTCACGTAACCAGAAAATCGTGGATTGGCGGGTATTTTAAACATGATGAATTTACATGAACATACAAATGCATAATTATAGCGAATGCGTGTTATAAAGAAGTCAGAGATGTGATGATAATATATGACAGATGTTACATATATAATAGATATTATTTTTCTAACAAATATATATATACCTACCGTGTGGTAAATTATCAAACGAGCCATAGATGGGAAATTCGAAACTGTTAAGTTCCTGTTTCCCTAATTATTTTACATCAAAAGTCATGAGATACTACAGAAAACAAATAAACACATTCCAAACTTTTGCAAAAATCTAATACATTTGCCAGAGTATTGTTAGGCCACACGTAGTAGTTGTATAAAAGTTAGGCCACACGTAGTGCTAAATGTGTATAACGGGTTGCGTTTGGTCACAATTAAGTTAGATAATACTTGAATAATCAATATTTTTATTTTATGATTTATTGTTTAAAAATCGAAAGTTAATGAAATGTATGTATGAAATGTATTGAGGAAAAATCAGCAATAGTGTTTTATTTAGGCAATACGGTGAGCACTGAAATATCTTTATTTAGCGTAAGATATTCTAATAGATACCAAATAGCTAATAGGTAAAAGAAGACAGCTGACGGAAAAATACGGCTCCAACTACACAACAATGAATAAATTAAATAAAAATATCCACTAATCAATCCGAAAAGACGTAAGAAAAAACAATACAAAAGAAGTAACTAAAATAATTCAAGAAAAAAAAAGTTTAAAAATTTTGAAGCGAAAAACATTGGCAACAAAAATATGTACAAAATAAAAAATAAAGATGGAAACATTACTACTGATAGAACCAAAATCCTTGAGGTTGTCGAATCGCCAAATGTATCAGAGCACCGACGAAAGGCAAGATCAGCCCCTGCCCAAAATCATAAACCAGGGATCAGAATGAATACCAAAAATAACTCCATACGAAATCAAAACGGGACTTTTAGAAATGAAAAATAACAAATACGATCGAAGCGATCAAACTATCCAGGCTTTGAACAAGCTTTTCACCGAACGCATCTACCAAGGAAAAACTCATTCTCAATGGAATAATGCAGTCATTACTTTATTACACAAGCAAGGAGAAATACCAGATTTAAAAAACTACCGTCCTATCAGTTTGCTTTCACACATATAAACAGTTCACAAAAATTATCAAAAAAAGACTGGACGCTAAATTAGACTTCTATCATGAAGCATGATATAAAAATTATATCATGCTTCCTTGGAGGTCGGACTAAAAATTAATATGAACAAGACGCAAATAATGACTAATCTGGGGCTAAATCGAAATATTGCAGTTGATGAAAGGGATATTGTGCAAACTACATCGTATAAGTACCATAGTTTAATTTACCTTATTTGGTAAATTAAACTATGTATTTAAATCGGATCTACCCATATGCCTCAAAAGGAAAATCTTTGACCAATGTGTGTTACCTGTACTCACTTATGGAGCGGAAACATTAACAGTCACAAAAAAGGTAGTGAATAAGATTCACGTGACTCAGAGAGAAATGGAGCGCCAGATGTTAGGTCTCTCTCAGAAAGACCGAATTCCAAACGAAGAAATACGTTGTAGAACAAAAACAACAGACGTCATCGACAAAATCGCGTCGCTAAAATGGAATTGGGCAGGATACATCGCCAGATTATGAGACAACCGATGGACAAAACGTATTGTCGAGTAGAGACAAAGACAAGAAGCAATACGGAGCAGAAGACGCCCACTGACTAGATGGACTGACGACCTGAACCTTGTTGGCAATAACTGGAAGCAACCGGCGCAAGACAGAGACAGATGTAAATAGCTGAAGGACACCTATGTCCAGCAGTGGACGCATACAGGTTGATGATGATTCTTAAAATGATGAATTTAGAACGTCTGCTCATAAACATCATAAACAAGAGAAAAACAGAATACTTTGGCCATATAATTAGAGAACCCAAATACCATCTACTACGCTTATAATACAAGGAAATATGGAGGGAACTAGATCGATATGTCCAAAGAAACTTTCATAGCTTTGGAATATTAGACAATGGTGTGGTACTATAGTAGAAGAATTATTTCGCGCAGCAGCTGACAGAGAAAGGTTTCAGGGACTTCTAAACATGATGACGGCCAACGTCTGAATAAGGACACGGCATCTAAAGAAGAATATTTAATCGCCCTAGAAATTACCCCCAAGAAAATCACCATGGAACTGATACTTCAATTCTAAAACGTTACTAATCATGGAAAGCGGAAACCAAGATTCGTCAGGAGAGGGGAAACATATTTATACCACAACGCCTCTCAGGTTGTAAATATGAGAAAACCTTGTGAAGAAATCCTACAAATAAGAAAACCTAATTTGAGAATTTGCACATGAAATGTCAAAAGTGTATTTGCTGCTAGAAAATTTGTCAATGTAATTCAGGAAATGAAAAGAATAAAAATAGATCTATTGGGAATCAGCGAATTGAGATGGCCTAAGTCAAGAACTTGTAAAAAGGATGGTAGTGTATTATATTCTTCCGGTAACAATACAGAACACCCGCATTACAAAAATGGGGTAGGCATATTGGTAACTTCAGAACTGAGTAAATATGTAGTCAAGTTCGTACAAGTCTCGGATAGAATAACATAATTCCAAATCAATACTCAACCATCCAAAACCAATGTATTTTAAATCTATGGAAATATACTGCAGAAAGCAAATATGAAGATGAAGTCGAAAAGCTCTATTATTAAATCCTAGATATCTTGGAATTTTAATAAACAGAAAATGCAAAAATTGGGGAAGGTCGACAAGGTCAAACTGTAGGTCTCTATGGTCTTAGAGAACCTAACGACCGAGGACAAAGATTGTTTGAATTTTTCATTATTTAAAACCAATTTGGTTTTAGAAATGCTATTGGAAGTAGACTATCCCAGCTGACGAAGCTCAATGATGAACCACAACACATCTGCCAAGATGTTAGTGACTATGATGATGATCGGAAGTAGGAAGGCACTTATTGCGCTAAATATCCTATTATAAAAATGCCGTGGTCAAAGAGAAGATGTCTTTGCACATGCTTCGTGGATTTCGAAAAGGCATTCGATAAAGTACAGCATTTAAAATTAATGCAGATACTAAAAAATATAGGAATAGATGATAAAGATATTAGTTTCAATAAGAATCTGTACTAGAATCAAACCGCCACCGCAAAAATGTAGCTACACAGACGAAATCTCTGTACAACGAGGAGTCAGACAAGGTTGAATTTTGTCCCTAACATTGTTCAATGTTTACTAGGACCATTTATTTAAAAAAGCACTTGAGAAAAAGCCATATGGATTAAAAATCAACGGAGAATTACTGAATGTAATTAGATTCTCGGATAATTTTTGGTTTATAGAAGCGGATGGGGGCTATGGTTCTGGAGTTTTTAAAATCAATTTCGTGACCTGTATAAAGATGGTGTTGACCTAGAGCTAAAATTGAATCGGAATTGCAAACAGAAATGGAATGTTCATAAATCCTATTTTGGATTCTACGACTTGTTTGGCCTATATAGGATCGGAGGCAGTCTGTACAAGGAATTTCATAACTTCCGTGTTGTTCATTTGTAATGTTGTATTTGATTGATCGAACAAGAGATAAAAGTTTTTGTTAGGGGATAAATATTGTTTTATTCCTCTTGATTTAAGAATTTTGTCGATTTTGTCAGTGACACCTTTGATGTAAGGAAGAAAAGCTTACATATGACGAGTGTCTGAGTCTTCGGGTTGAGATTGAGTGACAGATTGATGTCTGTGGATGATCCTATTGATGTGATTTTTGCGGTTACCATTTTTGATGAGGGCTTGTTTTAAACTAGAGAACTCAGCGGGTTTACTTGCATCATCGCAAAGGTGTATTATTCTGGACACAAGGGTATTAATGACTGAATTAATTTGTGAAGGTGGATGATGAGAGTTGGCATGCAATTACTGATTGGTATTAGTGGGTTTTCGATAACCAAACCTTGGGATTGGTTTTTCTTTATGATAAAGCCGAGGAACGGTAAGGACGAATTAGTTTCCACCTCCATCGTGAACTGGATACTAGGATGCATACTATTCAGATGGGTTTGCAAAGACACCAAAGCATTCCTGCCATGGGGCCAAATGACGATGTATCCTTAGAAATCCTGATATATAAACTGCTTTATTTAGTGCCCATTTTTTAGTTGAGGAGGAGTGCACCTGTCTTCCTGCCGATATCAATAGTTAATATTTACTTTCGATGTTATTCAATGCATTAAATTTAGCCCTTGATAAATTTAACGTTTTCTACGTTTATGACAAATTTTATTTTAAATGAATCATCCTACATATCAGTCAGCATTATTTGTATTGACTATCGTCATTAAGCAAACAAAAAATATTATTTTCCGTTTTATAATCTATATAACCATTTTCTATTAATGACTTTGAAGATCAAAGACCAAACACAACGATCTAATGCATTGCATGCCTTCTTCGATTATTTTGAGTTAAACTTAACTGTATTAGCATTATTCACCAAATTTAATTCAAAACAAATAGTACCTATAGAACATTTTTTGAGTATAGAAAACTTTCTAACCTTTGGCTAATCCAATAATTATCAGTTTAGACAGAAATTTCCAAATGATAATTTCATTACTTCTTTATCTCTTTAATGGTGTTGATTGCTAGTGACAACGACGATAAATATTTATATAATGGTTTTGTAAAAATATCCATTCTTTTTTAGATATTCGTATAAAAAAATATCAACCTAAAAAAATCGATTAATAAATTTTTATACGTTGTTTATATATATTTTATATTATCCAAATCAGTGTTTTTATACTTTAGCGGTGAGTATATAAACAAATTTCGTTTTATCTATGATTCGTAGGTTTTTTAAATATTTAATTATAAATGTTAAAATTTATTATTGCAAGTACTATACCTATTGTACCATCGGTCTTTTAAGCTACAAGGCAACTACCTAACAACCATAAAGATGATTTCATCTCGGTCCGCCCCTAGAGATAGAATGAACTGTTATGAAACTAAGAGATTTAAATTTTAAAAGGACTTACCAGGAAATCAGTGACGTAGGGATTAACATTTCTAAAGTCTTTGAGTGAAGGTCTGTAAAAAAACCCACTGCAAAAAATCCAGTTTTGGAACACGAACGGGAAAAAACGAAGACGATGTAGCAAACGAACAAAAACTTTGAATATAAATACATGGAATGTCCAAGGGTGAAGAATCATATCAGACAAAGTCATAGCAGAAGTAAAAAAAAAAATAAAATCAGATATCACTGTTGTTATCGAAACATAGAAAATAGGCCAAGGTAGCGAAGACATGGGAGGATTTATTCATATTTATAGTGGAGTGCGAATTGCCACGGATAACCAAACTGCTGAACTGCAAAAAAGAATCACTTTAGCATAGGCTACATATGGAGCTCTATCAGACATCTTCAACAGCAACATCCCAAATTATTTGAAAAATATGCTCCACCAATGTGCGCTTCCAGTTATGATTAGGCGCCGAAACACTTTTCTTAACCCAGGCTACAGCAACCAAACTCAGCAAAAAACACAGCATATTTTCTCTAAAGCAGGTTATTGAGCAAAGAATAGCCCACAACTTTCCAATTTATATAGTCTTTATTGATTTGACAAAGGCATACAATAGTGTACCACTTTCAATGCTCTTTGTAGCAATAGAAAAACAAGGAATAAACAAAAAAATTATAAAAACAGTACTACAGCTTTACAAAAAAGTTGTGTAGACCATATGCTTAAAAAACTGGAAGAAGGGTACACCAAGTGAGGCTTCACAATTAATATACAAAAAATCGAGTACTTAGTTGCCGGAGAAAACCCAGAAGGCCTACAAATTGAAATGGGAACTATAAAATCAACTGAAATCTTTAAATATTTGGGAGTCAAAATAACATCAGATACTTCAGATTCCAAATAACACCAAAAGCAGGGAGTAATGAAGATATACATTCCAGGATACAAGCAAGATTAGCTACTAGACAGTTACACCGACTATTGTAGAATAATAAAATAACAAAAGAAGATTTTGTTATAAATGATAAAATAAATTGATAAAACAATAATAGAAACAAATCAAAGATTACGGTCATGGAAAAGAAACTATCAGAGACGATGTTGCTCACTAGACTTGATAGGGCGAGAAACGAAGATATTCGGAAGACATAATATACACAATTGAAGCCAAAAGACTAAGCTGGTATGGACACCTGCAGAGAATGCATAAACATAGATGGCCAAAAAAGACTCTGCCCACTAGAAGAAAAGGAGGCAGACCAAGACGGTCCTGAAGAGGAGATGCAATGACCGCCAGAAATTTAAAAACTAAAGATTAATAATATAATATATATGGAATACTAAGTACCGGCTGCTACAGTTAATAGTCCAAGGAAGAATCGACAGTAGGAGGGGACCGGGAAGAAGACGACACTCATGGATGCATAACCTGCGACAATGGTTCGGACTAACATCGACCGAACTGTTCAGAGGTGCCGTAAACAAAGTCAAGATAGCCTTGTTAATAGCCAACGTCCGAAACGGATAGGGCAAAGGAAGAAGAAAGATTAATTCAACAGAAAACGAGGGAAATTAAGATGCGAAACCAGCGCCAGCTGTAGCAAACTCGCTATTATTGTACAAATACTTCTTCTTCTTTACGTGCCATCTCCGCGACGGAGGTTGGCAATCATCATGGCTATTCTGATCTTAGATGCTGCCGCTCTGAATAGTTCGATTGATGTGTATCCGTACCATTCCCTCAAGTTACGCAACCATTAGATTCTTCTCTTTCGTACACTTCTCTTGCCCTGGATTTTCCCTTGTATAAATAATTGAAGTATGTTATATCTTTCATTATGCATAACATGCTCCAGGTATTGCAGCTTTCGTGTTTTGATGGTTTTCAATATTTCCATTCTTTTGTTGACTCTTCTCATGACTTCGTTGTTTGTTACATGCTCTTCAGGATTCTTCTATACACCCACAGTTCAAATACTTCCAACGTTAAGTGTCCATGCTTCTATCCCGTAAAGCAGAGTCGAGAAAATATAACACCTTGCCAGCCTAACTCCCAAGTCTAAGTTCTCTTGCACAAAGTACCTTTCTTATTTTATGGAAGTTTGTTCGTGCTTTCTCTATTCGAACTTTCATTTCTTTGGAGTAATCGTTTGTGTGAATAATTATTGTGCCAAGATAATTATAGTTTACAACTTGTTTTAAAGTTTTACCGTTAATTGTCAGGCTTTCATCATTATTTTGGGTTTTTGATATCCTCATAACTTTAGTTTTAGTTTTCTTGACGTTTATTGATAATCCATATTCTTCTCCGCACTCAACTATCTTGTTCATTAGCTTTGAAGGTCTTGGAGGTTGTCTGCTATTATGATAGTATCGTCCGCATATCTAATGTTGTTAATTGGTGTTCCATTGACCTTTATTCCTGCTGTTTCTCCCTCAAGAGCTCTTTTCATAATTTCTTCAGAGTATGCATTGGATAGTAGTGGTGACAATACACACCCCTGTCGCACTCCTCTTTTAATTTCGAACTCTTCTTATGTGTGTTTATTAATGCGTATGTGTGTCTGCTGTTTATAATATAGATTTGTTATAATTCGAAGGTCATTGTATTGTAATTGTTTTGCTTTGAGGACGTCCATTAGCTCTTTGTGGCAGACTTTATCGAAAGCCTTGTTGTAATCTATGAAACAGACGTACATATCTTGGTTAACATCCAAGCATCTCTGGATTAGTACGTTGAATACAGAGAGAGCTTCATGGGTACCTACTCCTCTAAGGAATCCAAACTGGGTTTCTTCAATATCCATATCAGGTATTTGGTAAATGCGTTTATGGATGATCTTTAAAAACATTTTGAGTGTGTGAAACATCTGGCTTATGGTGCGGTGGTCAGTGCATTCTCTAGCATTTTTCTTTTTTGAAAGACAAATAAATGTTGAGGTTAATAATTCATTGGGTATGTCACCCGACTGATAAAATTCATTAAAGAGCTTTAAGAGGACATCCATGTACTCATTTTATACTATTTTAAGGATATCAATAGGCAGTTGATCTGACCCCAGGCTTTTTCCATTTCTGGTGTTCTTTAGTGCATACAATATTTCTTCCTTTGTAATTTCTATACTTGTTTCTCTGTCCTCGATAGATACTGGGGTTATATAAATAAGTCACAAAGCAATTGCTAGATAACTAAGGAAATACCGTAGATATTAAGAACATAGAGAAGGTTAAATCTTATATACATATTTAGGACAAAAACATAAATGTCTTTTTAGCTAAATCGATCATACCAAATACTTAAAGGCAAAACATTTTTGGCTAGTACATCCTACCAGTACTTCACAAACTTACAAACTTACTTAGCTACAAGATACGAAAATAAAATAAAAATTAATGGTAACAAATAAAAAAAAGTAAAAGGAGATATTCATTTAGGTTCACTAAATATTCAGATAAGAAGTTCCGTTTCTTTTTCATGTATTGATAATTGTTGACAGATTTTTCCAATAGCACTCATTACATCTAGTTTTCGTGATAACCGACATAAACCTCATTTCATATACAGTAATATTCTGTAGGAAAAAAGATAAGGCAATGGTTATACTATTAAATAATAATCCAGAGATTTATACACGACATTCGCGGATGTATATTATTTGGACGGATTATTTGAATAACTTAAACCTTTTCGGGTCTATCGGATCTAATTTTTGGACAAATTTTTGTCTATTCCTGAGCCCAGACCTATCTTCATAAACAAGCAGGCAAAATCTGAATTCTCTTACTTTGAGCAGATACTACCTATTGAAAAAATATCTTCTGCGTTGCTGGTACTTTCAGTGCTGCCAGGTCTACCGTTTTTACGGTAGATCTACCGTTTTCCACCTCGATCTACCGCTCTACCGTTTTAACACCTTATTCTACCACATTTTAAAATTTTAGGCATTTGACAAAATATAAAATACATATTCATAATATACAGATGTATTTTGGTTCTGACATTTCTACGTCTAGTGTAGATAAAAATGACTTGTAATTTGTAAAGTTACAGTGTTTAGAATTTTATATAGAGGGTCTGTACTAATTATTAAAAAGGTTTCCCATAAAAAATAACATCTTGGAAGATTTGTAGTTCATAAATCTTGATTTGGTGCAAAGTAGACAAATTAATTCAATTGCACATATTTCACCAAAATTGGGCAATATTGGGATAAATCAGGGCGATCTTCAATCATTAGATAATGAGTGGAGACTTTTATAAAACACTGAGTGGCCTGAATCTAATGATATACTAGCATTTTGGAGTCAAGTAAATGAAATGAATTATGGTAGTGGACTAAATATGTTCACCAATTTATCTCTATTTAAAAAGGAAAAGACAGTTAAGATTTGATTTCACGTACAGGGCGCTTGCGCATCCGCTTATACGTATTTCGGCCTAATAGGCCTCATCAGAAAGGCTTTCGCAATCGCACTGAACGTGAAAATAAATCTTTTCTGTCTTAGGAAGCAACTCTAACATGGCTTCGTATAAACGCAAATAGCGACATCTGATAATAAAATCGTAAACTAATTTTCGAAACCAAATTCAGAATTTCGCTTTAATCTGTGCCCTCTAAGAATTGCAAGGCAAAACAGACGTTGATAGAGATGTTATGAGAGACATGGGGAATCTAAAAATTGCATTCCACAGCATATCTCCTCAACTAAGCAAAATTCTTAGCGAATTGGTTTCTAGTACTCGTACAGAGTATATCGAAATAAAAAGGAAAATACAGTTAAGATTTGATTTCAAGATTCTCGGAATCTTGAAATCAAATGAAAATGAAAATGATATGGGAAAACTTCTTAATAAAAACATTTACGAGCAGAACTCGGCTATTGACGAGATCTAATGGTTGATTTTTTTATAATTCAGTGTTGTGTTTTGTTTTACCATACTTTTTAGGTTTAGTTTTGATTTCAGTTAATGTTTTTGAAGTTTATTTAGGTTAATTTTTTAATAAAAACTATGTTTTTAAAAATTTTGTTTGTATTTTCTGGTGAAAATTATTTAAAAATGAACGTACTGTTATAAAAAGGCATTTAAATAGACCATTGGCATTAGATAATGTAAAAAACAACAAATTCGATATCTTTATGGTATTTCTACCGTTTTCTACCGTATTTTTCAAGTTAGCCCTACCGTAAAATGGTTCATGTCACCTGGCAACACTACTGGTACTGTATTTGTTTACCTGTGGTAGTAAAATATAACAACAGAGAACCTTTTCTATACAAGTAACAGATTACTGCACGGGATATGCGCCTTCTCCGAAAGTACAATTGAGAAATACAAATTTTTACCTGACCATATGACTCATCGCAGGACCGGCTTCAATCAAATATAATTATAATTTAAACCTATTATCTTCTCCTTTTCTATATACTGAATTGTATATTTTTATACTATATTATACGAATACAAATCTTGTCATACAAAAAGTGTAAAGTCTAGCCTAATATTATTTATAAAGCAAGGATAAAATATTAAAAAACACGAAGTATAAAATAAAATTTATGGACAATCATAGCATTGCCTACAAGAATCCCAGTAATGAATTTTTAACGTATCCAGATGACTGGAAGGTTATTATTACAGGTTATTATGATTACTAATATAGTTAATAATGAAAAGTGGAAATTTTAAGATGGCAATATATGAGAAAAAATTACAATAATGTTAATAGATCAAAATAATAGGGTATAAATTTCCCCGACCAATCAGGATGTAATAAATCTTCATACACACTTATAACGTCTTATAAGTTGTTTCTAACATACCTTATTTCTTCTTTACGGGCCATGTGCGTTACTGCTCGACGTCGTCTATCATAATTTTATTCACCACAGATCTGAAGAATGACGACGAAGACTGATTAAACCACTTACGAAGCCATGATGTTTATCTTCAACCGGGAGCCCCCTTTCCATATATTATGCCGTGAATAATTCTTTTCTTCTTAACGTGCCCCATCCCTAAGGATATTGGCGATCATTATGGCCCATTTTACTCTATCTGCAGCCGTTCTGAAAAGTTATATTGACGTTTTTCCACTCCATTGTCTCACATTCTTCAGCCAGGACGTGCGTCTTCTCCCCGGTTCTCTTTTGCCTTCCACCTTCCCTTGTATGACCAGCCGCATCAATTCGTATTTCTCGTTTCTTAGTATCTGACCAAAGTAGCTTATTTTTCTTTTCTTTATAGTGTTGAGTATTTCTTTATCTTTTTTCATTCTTCGTAGCGTTTCCGCATTTGTTATGTGTTGTGTCCAAGAAATTTTCCACATTCTTTGATAACACCACATTTCAAAGTTAATGAGTTTTTTCTCTGTCGACTTTGTAATTGTCCAGGCCTCAACTCCATACAACAGGACAGAGAACACGTAGCATCTCAATACTCTAGTTCTAATTTCGATGTTGAGTTTTCCATTGCATAATATTGCTTTCATCTTATTAAAAGCACTTCTAGCTATCTCAATACGCCGTTTTATTTCCGTACTTCTATCCCATTCTTCATTTAGTTTGCAACCTAAGTACTGATATCTGTGCACCCTGCCTAAAAGTTTTCCTTTAGCATAAACACTGTCTTCCTCAATCTTGTTCTTGATTACCACCATGATTTTTGTTTTATTTGTATTCAGTGCCGTTCCATACCTTTCGCAGGATTGTGTAATGCGATCAACCAAGATCTGTAGTCCTGCTCTGCTGTCCGCAAGGAGTAATGTGTCATCGGCGTATCTAAGACTATTCAGAAGTGCTCCGTTAATAAATATGCCTTTATTTACGTCTTCTAATGCCTCTTTAAAGTAATTCTTCTGAATACATATTAAAAAGTAAAGGGGAAAGCACACACCCTTGTGTGTGTATCTATTCGTATTATGGCTTTCTGATATCGGTATAGATTAGCAATGGTTCCCACGTCTTCGTCATCTAATTCTGTGTTCTGCAGTATTTTTGCCATTCTTCGGTGTTGTACTTTGTCGAAAGCTTTTTCGAAGTCGACTAGACATATGAATACGTCGCAATTGACATCTCGACATCGTTCGATTAGTGTTTGTACAGTAAATAATGCTTCTCTGGTGCCAAAGCCTTTTCTGAATCCCAATTAGTTTTCAGCTATTCTATCATCTAGCTTTTTATAGACACGTTCGTGTATCACTCGTATGAACACTTTTAGAATATGGTTCATCAAGCTAATTGTCCTGTGCTCTTTACACTTCATTGCGTTTGATTTTTTGGGTATTGGAATAAATAGTGATATTAACCATTCTTTCGGAATCTCTCCCGTATAATAAATGTCATTAAATAATTCTATTAGTGTGCCCATATGATTTTTTGTTAATATTCTTAAGATTCATGTAGGTATTTCATCTGGTCCCATGGCCTTCTCATTTTTTATTCGTTTTAGCGCTTTCTCAATTTCGTCTTTGGTGATTGGTGGCCCATTTCTTCCTCTTGGTTCAATGACCTCAATTTTCTCGTCATCGTCGAATAGCTCTTTTATGTATTCTTCCCATCTGTTTATTTTATCTGTACATTCATTTGTTATCTTGTTATTTTTATCCATGATATTTCCGATACCCTTCTTCTAGTATATGCCAGCTGTCTCTTTGATTTTCCGGTGTATGTTAAAACTGTCATGTTGTTTATCTAACCTTTCTATTTCTTCACATTTTTCTGATAGCCACAGTTCTTTAGCTTCTTTCATTTTCTGTCTGATTATTTTATTAATTTTTTTGTACTGTTGTTCGTTTTTATTCTTGTGTGCCCTTCTTTCCGTCATCAGTTCTTTTATCTCTTGTGTGATCCATTGTTTATTTTTAGATGATGTGTCTTTTGAAGTTTTTGTTTTGTGATATTTCTCAAGATCTACCAATCAACCAGATGATCAACCAAAATCAGCTGTACACAATTTGGTTTTCGGAAAGCAGTGTATACGAGAGACGCTCTCTTTAGCATACAAGTGCTATTTCAACGATGTAGATGTGAATTGCGATATTTATGCATGATTCATTGATTACCATAAAGCGTTTGATACAGTAGAAGACGACAAGCTGATGGAGAAATTAACAAATATCAATAAGAATTATTAGCAATCTTTACTGGAATTAAACATAGTCGATCCGTACAGAAGCAGGAAAATCCGATGATACAAAAATCAAACGTGGGGTCCGACAGGGATGTATACTATCACTCTTTATGTTCAACATATACTCTGAGAAAGCCTTTCAAGAAGCAGTAGAGGATGTTGAAGTCGGAATTCGAATTAACGGAGAATGTATCAATCACTGACAGTTATGAAGCCCTCCAGAAGTTACTGAATAGAATCACAGAAGTGAGTTAGGGATACGGACTTTCACTGAACATTAAGAAAACAAAATGTATGATGATCTCTAAGAAGGAACAGCAAAATGAAAGAATCAGTGTCAACCAATAGAAAGGGTAAAAACATTTCTGTCGTATATCCCTACTTGTTCAAGAATTTCCATCAATTTTCCACGTCTACCTTTGTCGAATGCATTTTCAAGGTCTTTAAACCACATGTATACAGATTGATTAACATCTTTAAACCACTGAACAAGTACTTTCACGCTGAATAGTGCCTCTCCTGTTCCAGGATTCTTAAGGAAACGAAATTGGGTATCACTAATTTCTCCTTCAATTCTAGCATAAATTCTGAAGCGATGAGTGAACATGCCTACAGATCTTTATTAACGATGGAGTATAGCAATCGGAGAAGTATGGAAATACGAAAAATTGGAAAAACCAAAAAGCTAAAATAAGTTTTTGATCGAGGTCTCTGGAGACGAGGAACAGCAACGAAAAATGATATAAATAAAAGAGAGGAGGTAAGGGATTGAAAAAAAAAAGAAGTGATGAAAATAGTAACTTGGAGTATGAGAAGCAGTTATAAACAAGGTGCCAGACAAATCTTTGGAGACATCTCTCTCTTTAGTTCTGACCCCTCTCTCTTCGGAGGGAGTGTAGTGGTCATCGTGATGTGTGTTATCCGTCTCCAAAGATCTCTATCTCTGGTCATTTCTTTTACCTCATGCATACAGTCCATCTAATTTACTTACCGTTGCACGTCATTATCATCGACAGAGATCGAAGTTGACATAGTTGCCAATATATAAAAAAATCCTGAATCCATTTTAAATGAAATAGATCACATAATTATTGGAAAAGTGGATTATACAACAAAAAAAATTAATATTTAATGTAAATAAATAGAAACAAAACAAGAGTTAAAAAATAATCTTGTTAAAAACAATTTGAGCCGCTTGTATGCGTCGTATAAAGATGTAAAATGGAATACTTAAGCAAAAATAACACTTTTTTAATTACTTATTAACATTAGTCAACACCGCAACTGTCAAATAAGTGTTACCAAATTATGCCAAAATATCACCTTCGTTGGATTACAGTTATAGTGTGTTCCGAACAAATGTTCTTCATAAAAACGCTTTATAATGCATTTATACAAATTAAACGAAACATATTATCGTGTATTTCTTTAAGTTAACATTAATAGAAATCTTTAAATATTATTTCTACTGCAATCGACGGTAATTAAATGTTTTGCGTATAATAGAAGCAAAGTCCAATAACGCTGTCATTTTCTTTATTTTTCGAGTGCTATGATAAAATTTTTAGAGCGTCTTTTATGCACCGTAAGTAAGGTAAGGCAGCTCTTTTAGCTGTTTCATTAAAAAAAAAACTTGAGCATTTAATATTAAGACTTGAGCATTTAATATTAAGTTCTTCACTAGGACTTGCGGTTGCCCAAATTTATAGTTAAAATGCTCTTTAAACAGAGTATATTGTTGAATATTTGACATTAACTCCAGCATGTTTCTCTTTGACTAAGGAATGCATAATTTTTACATTAAGCTTTGCGTCTAGCTATTGATATTATTTGGATGAATAAGGACATTGTTTGACAGAAAATGTGCTCACGTACAATGTGCATAATATTACCAGGAACAGTTTTTGTACTATTCTGTAGACCCCTCAAATCTTTAGGAGATTTTCCTAAAAGCAAAAGGACTTAAAACTTTCAACTCTATTAAACCTTACAGATAAATATCTTGTTCGTTTTTGGTTGAAAAAGAATATAATTTTATCATTATCTCAATTTTGTCTGCTTCGTTTATCTTCTCAAAACATTTTGACTTGCACCTTCAATAACTGTTCAATAAACTACAAAAATGATAAAAACATTTAAAACTTACCTGCACGGTTTTCCAATGGCTTTTCCTGGAACCATGTGTCTTGGGTAATTTGTATATGGTTGTCCCAACAACCGATGTTTCTTAATTTTAAAAGTTTTATAGTCATCTGGGTTTTTAACTCCCTTCTTTCTTTTTTTTTTGTAATGTTCTCAGTATCACTCTAATTAGGTCAAATAGTATTTTACCCAACAATCGCCGAAAGATCAAAGTATTTGTCTACAAATAGCAACAAAACAACCTTCTTGTAATTTATCACCAAGAAAAATTGCTGTGTTTATAACGCTACTAGCGCCAGTCAACGATCAGCGGAATATTTATGAAACAATATGTCATGACATATCGTTTCATAAATAGATGACATCTTCTGTTGGATGCCAACCTATCAACAATAATGTAGACTTATATTCTTTTATGACTAAACGTTAGATATGAGTATTGAAAACAAATTTTCGTCATAATCTGAATGTACATAAAGCAGTGACTTATACCCTTTCATAAATAAGCGATTCAATTAGGATAGCTGATTAATTATCTATGTAGAAAAAGGGCGAGAACTATTCCATATACATGTACACATTTTTGATGAAGTTCACTAAGTTTTTCTTAAATCCCTTTTTATTTTATATTTTGATCCACAAACTTGTGCGAAATTAATATTGTCGTCCCTTATATATGTCTTCGTTGCTGATTCTGTCATTTGAAGTTAAACCACTTTATAATATATTCACAGGCAACAAAAAACGTCCGGAATGCATGAAGATCTTTCTGACGACACAGTCATTCGCCGAAAGATCTTCAAAAGTGGCAGGGAGAGTAGGAAGGGAGTCGTTCCTCCTCGTAGGCGACAATTAGAATTTTTTTAAGGATAATGGTTGAGATACGATTTTTCTTGGCTGAGAATAAATTACAGCAGACCTTTCTAACGAGAGTTTATTGCAAATACTTGTATATATGTGTCGTTTCATGCATTTTTTAACGAGTTAGCAAACATATTTTCGGCTGATAAAATTCTCTCACCAGTGACGTCCAGCGCTGTACTTCGGCGTTTCGGCGGTAAAAGGGAAATATTCAGAATAAAAACAGTTCGCATATTTTTAATTATGTCTTGTTCATAACTTGAAAAATAGTTTTATACAATAATGAACAGAAAGGATATACATTTTAGGCGTTATAATAAGGAAACAAATCTATACACAATAATATTGATTATTATCGAGTATCACCAAAGTCAACATTCAATGAGAGACACTTTAACAAGTTTGGAATGATTTACAAAATTGTGCAATACATTTTTTATTGCACATTTTTCAAATGTCGACTATAAACAAGATATTACAAGTCATGATGTTTGTTAAAGCCTCCGTCATTGAAATTTTTTTTTGGTACCAGTCACCTCTATCGTTTAGTATCAAAACCATCATACAACAACAAAAAAAGTGATGTTAAAACGCTTCGGCACACTCTAATATACGTAAATACGAACAGAAAGTTAGCCAGAATATGATTGTTATTCGACAGAAGTTCGGGGGACACTCAATAATCTCATAAAACTATAATACATCACATATTATCATTTCGGTAGGTACATAAATCTTCAGTTCGTCATATGAGTACTGGAAGTAACATATTGGACGCCTGGATGTTGTTGGGCACCATTCGACACGTTCGTTTGTGATGTTGAACCCGGAATCGACTGTGGCGGAAACTGCTGAGGCACCGTACTACCTGGACCATAGTTTGGAAGTCTGAAACATTACGAAATATACACATTCAAACTAATACACAGACGTCACTCGACACTGAGGAGTACGCAGATTGAGACCTCAGTGCCATTTGAAGGTTCTTGAACTTATACAGAACACGATACTGGTACGTTACGAGTGAGGGGAGTAGGTAGATTGAGACCCCTAACTCGAACGTAACCGTATCCATCTTGAAAATGGCTCCAAAATGGGTGCCGCAACGTCGAGCATTAAATCGACGCATAAATTCAACACTTAGCGATTTTCATTTATCTGAATCTTAATATATATATATATATATATATATATATATATATATATATATATATATATATATATATATATATATATATATATATATATATATATATATATATCGTTGCCGTTAATGCAAAATGTCGTATGTTAAAAAATGCACTTTTCAGGAGACACAAAAAACTGAATATTATTTATTGTGTGAGTAGTGTTTTTCTCCAAATTAGAAGATATACAATAAGTATTGTCCTTTGTCTTTAAGTATATCTTCTAATTTGGAGAAAAACACTACTCACACAGTAAATATTATTCAGTTTTTTTTGTCTCCTGAAAAGTGCATTTTGAAACATATGACATTTTGCATTAACGGCAACGATATATAGAAATTCCTTACCCATATTGCATCATATGAGGTTCCATCCTCCGTTCATCCATCATCTGTTGTTGCATCTGTGGCGGTATTTGAGAAGGAGGTCCTTGCAACTGTTGTTGCATCTGTTGGTGAGGTAACTGAGGTCCACCTGCCATGGGAGGCATGTGTTGCATATGCATCTGCAGCATGGCTGGAGGAACTCCGCCTGGGGCATGCATAAAAGGTGCTCTGTCGGGGCCTTGGTTTGCTTGGAGCATCATTGGAATATGGGCGTTGGGAGGTAGCGTACCATTGAAGGGCTGCGAAAAAATGTACTTGCGTTATTAACATTCATATTTTTATTTTTAAATGTAGTCATATCAGTAACTTTGTCGTTAAATAACATTGCCTGAATTTATTTTTATCCCTTCCAATAAGTGATTTTGCTCGATCTTCACAAAATAGTGTGAATTTTAGACTAGAACTCATCGTACGCTATAAAATTGCATCTTTTGAGCAATTTTATTAAGTTTGAGGGCAGGAAATGGTTACACGGAACTAAATCTGCCGAATAAGGTGTACGGTTGATCAATTTGTATTACAATTGGAGTAATTTCGCCTTTTGAGTTGCGCAGTACACGCTAGTTGTACTCTTTCTCAAGTAATCCATATAAATAATAAAATGGACATCCTAAAGTCGCCGTCACCTTTCTAAGTGATCTTAACATGAACATATTAATTTGTGGTCGACAAAAATTATATAATTTTTTCGTGTCCAAGTAATTCGGTATGATCTTATTTATATAAGACTTATAACTACTTCGTATCTATATAAGACTACGTGTAAGTCGAATTGACATATTTGAACCTTTTGCTATCTCACGAATTTTGATTCCATAATCTACCATGATCATATCATGGACTTTGCTGAGAATTTCTAGATTAGTTACGGTTTTTGGGACATTTGAACCTCCATCACGAACTACATTCAAACTAAATGAGTCATAAACTGCATCCAGCTCATATTCTATTTCTGTATTTTATTTCCCTTTAAGTAAAGGCATTTTTTAAGAACTATATTCGAATTTATTCCATAAAACAAACACACAGACACATACACACACAAACACTCGCGCACAAACTGTTGTTACTAAATTGTTGTTTTGCAAGATCTTGATAGACATCTTGCATTGGATGACAGATACCAAAACCGATTTGTAGTCACATAACGCCATCTATTGAATTTTAAATGAAAGTCAAACCATTCCACTACCAAAAACCATCAAAAGTCATTCTACCAACTTTATACAAGCGATGGCCTAAAACACAACACAAAAACAAAACTACCTGATCTGTTGCATCCGATAAAACTTTGGATAATTAAATTGTTTCACTGGGATATAATAAATTAATTTATTAAAAGACTTACCATGTGTGACGACGGAGGATATCCATAAGGCATTTTACTTATTGACGGGAAGGGTGGTTCTCTCATCAAAGTATGATAGAGACCTAAAGCTTCAACTAGATCGGCACTAAGTTGTGTTAACTGGGCATGTTTTCTATCGACTTTCTCCAACTCGGCGTCTATTAAAGGCCCCATACCGTTTGCTTCTCCTGAAAATTAGGAAAAAATATAAAACTAATTCAAAATGACTGAAGTTGAATTGGACGTTAAGTATATTGTTTATGGCGCAGACAATAGGATTACTAATGTAAAAATACATTCATAAGTAAAACCAATGTTTATTGAACTTACATTATAATAAATAACAATTTAAAATTCAAATAATAAAAATACAAGTGGTAATCACAATTTATTTACATAATAAATTAGTAGAAACAGAGGAAATTGATGCAGGTGAATGTATCGACATAGAATATTCTTGTGGAACAGGATTAGGTGGCGCAGGCAAATGAGGTGCCGAAAATAATTAGTATTTAGCATGATGATTTTGGGCAACAAGGCGCGGACATGAAATGCTTTTGAGCACTACTACTACAATACTTACTTTCTAAATTTAACATTTCTTCGGTATCTTTTTCAGGATTAGTAGGGTCTGCTTCATGTAACAGATGTAACAGCCTGTCTATTTTTTGTTCATTAATTTCTATATCTTCTGGTTCGTCTTTTACAACTTTCACCTCGGCCGTTTCCTTAAATTGGACCATCTTTTTTGCTTTCTCGTACACTAAAAGAAAGATCGTACTAATATTGACATAAAAAATACAAAAAACGAGTTTTTGGAGAAAAGTCATAGGAGAGGATAAAGGTCATATTGTACCAAATCAGGCAAATAAGGAGGACAGTCCAAGATATTTCTGAAAATACAAATATTTTCACAAAATTCTTTTTGTTCGGTTGTAGAGTTGAAAATTAAATAAAGCTGAACAAAAATGATCGATTAACATTTGAAAATCTAGTTGTAACAAAACATTTCACAGTAAATAAGTAATGCAAAAAGTGTTGTTTTTTATTCTATTTTACTTCATTATACTACTACACAAGCACATCAAATTGTTTTTAAGGTAAGATTATTACTTAATTCTTGTTTTTTATTTCTAGTTTTTTTTTTATTTATTTACATTAAATATTAATTTGTTTTGTTGTATAATTCACTTCTGCAATAATTGTGTGATATATTTAATTTAAAATGAATTCAGGAATTTTTTTTGTAATTTGGCAACAATGTCAATTTAGATCTCTGACGTAGATAATGACGTGCATCGGACTTTATTCTGTACTAACTGTACTTTAACTTTGGCTGATTTTTTCCTACAGATTTCTTATTAGGTTAGCCACACGTGTACTTATTATGGAATTATACTGTTTCTATATACTTTTTTAAAAAAATTTGTTTCTATATACTTTTGTATAAACTACTGTTAGGAAGGAGCATTTTTTTTTTGGAAGTATTGACTGGAGTGGACATGTCTATAAGTTTACAGTTTGCAAGTGGAGTACTGTTTTAACGGACATGTGCATTTGGTTTGTCTTTCTGTATCGTACCTCTACTACTAGCTCTTTGGTAAAGTACCATTCCTGTTGTAGATACAACTCTTATAAAACTATATACTTACAGAATGTTTCTGGTTCCACCGAAAGATCTGCTGTGACGAAATTTGCTGGAAAAAGGCCTTCACCTCTCTGATTGCTTCCCTTCCACCAATTTGGATGACTATCGTCTAATACAAATACTGAAAAAAATATGAAATATTTCAAAAAATGAAAAAAACTAAAATATCTACATCGACTTGTGAATTCAAAGTACTTACATATTTCTCCACTATTAAACGTAAGCTCATTATCCTCGGCAGCTTCAAAATCATACAAAGCTCTAACCTTCCTGGGCTCCTTATTAGAGGGAGCGGCAGCTGCTGCTACCGGCGCACTCGTAGGAGCATTTAAGTTCATTGTCGGGTACAGAGAAGTCGAATGGGTGGTTGTAGGATTCGCCGAAGAACGGGGCGATCCCCCGCTCTCTTTCAGTGACAATTCAATGGCTTTGAGAATTTGTTCTTCCTCTTCCTGAGATTCAACTACATCTGGATCTTTGCTAAGGGGCGCTGACTTCTTAACAGGCTAAAAAGTATAGGGAAACATAAGCATTGTAAACTTAAAAAATTTGTCTTTGTACGACATTAGCTGTACAAGGGCAGTAGTATTTCTCATATGAATCTAATATATGATCGTTTAGTGTGCTTTTTTGAAGCGAAGCTTTTATATTGGCGTTTTATTACTTTTGTTCTTTACAGTAAAATACTGGAAGTTCTTGGTGAAAGAAATATAAATAAAAATAAATCGTTCCCAAGGCGAAGAACTCCATGGTTCTGTACAGAAGTGAAGGAAAAATGTAAAGAGAAGAAAAAAGCTTACTTGAAATACATGTCAACCAAAACACAAGAGGCATACCATAATTACAAGACAATTAGAAAAGAAACACTTGTAAGTGTAAGTAAAAAAACTTGTAAGAAAAATAAAAAAATTATCACTGGGAACGCTTTTCGAAAGAAATGGAATATAATTTTCACGGTCTGCAAAAGGAAATATGAACCTTCATAACAGGTCAAAGAACGGAGGTAAAGGAACTAATATAATAGAACCAAAACACATAGAAAAGGATACCTGGATTTACGAACCTAAAAAGCTCTATGAAGAGGAAGAACAAACGACGATAGAACCGGAAACACCAGAAATTACCAAAAATGAAGAACTTACTAAAAATGTTCAGGAAGTTCGGAAAATAGTAAAGGGGCAACAAGAGAACGGGCGCAACTCTAATGGAAATTAACATGGGAAATCGTTAAGGTCCATTCTGGTCATTTTTTGATCTTTTTGTGGTGGGGGTAAAACAGCTCGTCCGATCGTGACGTGTGAGCTATCGTCGGAAAGGGGAGGGGGTAACGAATACGTTAACACAAAAAACAAAGATGGCGGCATTACCAAAAGGACACTAAGCTTGTAACATCTAAACAGCTCAACGTACAGCAACGTGCAAGGTATCGATGAAAGACGAGGGGATATCCAATACGTTAACACAAAAAAAACAGACGGAAGACATTGCCAAAACGGCACTATATCGTATCTTCGTTGTTATTGGTTCAATTACTACGTATGAATCGGTAAATTAAAGAGGATGGGTTAATGAATATGTTATCACAAAAAACAAACGCAAAGACATCGCAAAACGGTATTACATCGTATCTCCGTTGTTATTTGTCCGATCGTGATATTCGAGGTGTCAAATGAAAGGAGAGAGGAAATATGTTAACATAAAAAATAAAGATGGCGGTATTGCCAAAAGGACACTAAGCTTGTAACGTCTAAACGGCTCAACGAACGTTTTTTTCTGTGTCTACGTATTTGTTGGCCCCTCCCCTTTCCACCGATACGTTGCACGTTAATGTTCGTTGAGCCGTTTAGACGTTACAAGCTTAGTGTCCTGTTGGCAATACCGCCATCTTTGTTTTTTGTGATAACATATTCATTAGCCCATCCTCTTTCCGACGATACATTGCACGTTGTTGTACGTTGAGCCGTTTAGACGTTACAAGCTTAGTGTCCTTTTGACAATGCCGCCATCTTTGTTTTTTGTGTTAACGTATTCGTTACCCCCTCCCCTTTCTGACGATACCTCACACGTCACGATCGGACGAGACGTTTTATCCCCACCACAAAAAGATCAAAAAATGTCCAGAATGGACCTTAGCGATTTCCCATGTTAATTTCCATAAGAGTTGTGCCCGTTCTCTTGTTGCCCCTTTACTGAAAATGTGAAAAGACGGGATTTGACAAGAACAAAGAGCTATCAGATATTGGCTTATGCGGATGATATTGCGATTCTGGCTAGATCTGCAGATGTATTGAGAGACGTATGCAATATATTGTAAACCTCAGCAAAAAAAGTCAGACTAGTCATTAATGAAAAGAAATTGAAGTACATGAAACTTACAATATCTCAAACAAGATTAAGAGAACAGGTAATCGTGAAGATCCAACGCACTAGAATTAGAACAAGTTGAGAATTTCACTTACCTGGAAACTAACATACGTGAGCGAAAAAGATGACTGTGAGCTGGACACAAGAACACAAAAAAGAAATGTTTAGGCAGGAGTTTTACACAAAATCTTTACATCAAAAAATGTGTCGAGACGAGCAGAAATACATATACACAAAACAGTTTTGAATCGACAGTTCTCTATGCAAGCGAGACATGGATGCTAAAATAAATACAAGAAGAAAAAATTTATGGAAAAAAAAATTAAAACTTTTGGAAGTATCAAAGAGGGGGAGGTATATATAAGAAGAACCAATTCCGAGATCATAAGTCTTTTTAAAGAGCCTACGATATCAGAAGTTGTAAAAGCATCAAAATTGAGATGGGTGATAAAAGAAGAGTGGGTTTACCAAGAAAAAGATGTTAGGATGAAGCAGAAAAGGATCTTAAAGTGAAAGGTGTGTTAGAAATTCGAAAGCATGAAGAGCAATTGTCAAACTGTGGGCCTAAAAGGCTTGCATTAACACTACATGCATCTAATATAAAAAAATCTAAAATAAACAAATCATTAACTTACAACTGTGGAAACAGATATTTTAATAACAGTAATTACCAAGTATGTAATTCATAACCACTATAAAACCACACTCAACCAATGAACAATTTAATATTTGTGCAATTCAAGGTTTATTCGAACATGTTGTGAGTCACCTGTACACTGTCACTGCTCTGAGTAACTACCTATAGTTGTTATTGAAACATTGTCGCATTAAATTAACCGATAAGTATAAAAATAGATAGGATAATTATGTATTTATCTTTTAAACAATAATAACGTCTAAACTTTATCTTTTTAAATGTATAGGTATTCTATATGCAGATATTTGAATGTTTTTATACGATTAGTTAGACTGTTGTTTTGAAAAACAATGTGGAACTTAGAATTCGTAAAAAACGATCGCTAAATTTGAGTAACCTTCTGTCAAAGCTTAATCTCTTCTCATGGACATATAATACAAATAGACTGACTGTTGCAATACAGGAACGTTCCCCCAAGTGCGATAAAGAAATCTGATGCAAAGCAGTCCCTGCATCTGGGCCGGGTTTATCGACCACCTGACCTTCCCATTGGTCATTTAGGTTAGGTTAGCATATTTTTATTTCAATTATTTCGTTCATTTATTTTTTAATTAATGTGGCTGAAGTTACACAAAGATTTAACGAAGAAACGCTCAACGACAACGGAGAAAGACTTCTAGAACTTTGTTTAATGAATAACCTTCGAATTAACAACACATTCTTTGACCACCCAATACAACATAAGATCACTTGGTCAGATACAAGAGGACATAACTCTATGATTGACTACATTATAATAAACAGACAAATACATCCCAAGAATATAATAGATGTGCGCACTCTATCTTCCGCCAATGTAGGATCCGACCATGACCTGGTACTAGGAAAAACAAATATAGCAGTCACCACACAAGGCAAGCGAAATACAAAAATAGAAGAAAAGTTAAGCATAGAGAGCTTAGAAGAAGAAGGGACACAAAACTTGTATAGAAACCGACTAACAGAAAACCTAAACAGCCATAACCTAGAGACTAAAAAGAATATAGAAGAAACCTGGAAAATTATTAAAAAATGTATCCTACAAGCAGCGGAAGAAGCTTTAGGTAAAAGAAAAGTTAACAGAAATAAACAAGAATACAAAACTCCATGGTACGACGAAAGGGTGAAAGCACTAGCAAATGAAAAAAAACAAGCTTTCCTAACATACAAAGGAGTGAAGACACCAGAGGCACGAGAAGACTACGTGAGAATTAGGAATAGAGTAAACCAAGCAATAGATAACATAAAAAAAGAACACAGAGAAATTTACCAAAGATATGGAATACGACCTCTATGGATCCCAGAAAAAAGTGTGGAAGATGATAAGAAGACAAAAAACAGAAATGAATGAATTTGTACGCATAGATAACATTACGGAGGAGCAATGGACTGAGCATTTCACAAAATTATATGGAGAAGGAGAAGAAGAGAACAGAGAAAGAATAATTAACGAAACTCACGATAGAGTACTAATATCAGAAGAATAAGATATCAGGCCCTGATAAGATAAACAATGAACTGCTAAAATATGGAGGAACAACACTGTAATCTGTAGATCTGTAGACTCAGTAAAAGCAGAGTTGTAGCTAACGAACAGTAATTCAAATTTCAAATCGAATATTTCAACAAGAAATATCAAAAAAAAATTAAGCACTTTTCGGGGAAAACTCGCTGTCGGGGAAAGTGCTTGTTTTTTATTCTTTCACGTTGAAATATTCGATTTGGAATTTGACGAATAAGAACCTACTTTTCATTAGCTACAAATGTGCTTCTGATTTTATACGTACACCATTTTTTTTTGCTATTTTATAAGCTATATTTTTGCTATTACTATTTAAATGGGAATAAGCCATTTAACTAGTAATAACTTTAAAATGCCACAACAAAATAGCTTCAGAACAATATATTTTTGCTAAGAATATTTTTTCGATAAAATACTTACTTTTTGAGTTATTTGCAAAAACCGTCTAAAAACCTTGTTTTTTTTGTTGTTGAAAATGAACATATTCACTCGCAAATAACTTGAAAAGTATTGACTCAGTGAAAAAACTTTATAGAACAAAGGTTGCTTAGAACAGTCAGTTTATCCAATTCCTGACTTATTTTGAAACTATATTTTTTCACCCCTGAGAATGGGTGAAACTCACCCCTAGGGCAAAAACACACATCTGCACAATATATATTTTTTTATTTAACATTTTAGCTATGTGTGTGCCAAATGTCATGTCAATCTAAGCTGTTCTTTGGGGAGGTTTTATCATGAGTGAATGGAATATTTCTGGACTTGAAAAAGTATACAGAATGCAGTTTCATAACTTTACCGATATTTTCGATGATGCTGGTTTTATTACAAAACATATTATTTTTCCCTAGGCTATTTTAAAATTATCTCAATCAACTAAGTACATTAAGTTATTGAAGATAAATAGAATAACAAAAATGTCAAGCACTGATACAGCCGATGAACTCCTTGATATTGATTTAACCCTCACTCATTTGTTTTTTTCTCAGCTTCAACTTACAGATGGAAACGACTCACTGATCTATTGAAAACTTGTGGTCATACAACATTTGTTTCAAAAACAGTTAATGTGACTCGATGGTCAGGACGATGTAATGTATTAAAAGTTCTTAATTTATGCTATCAAGATATAAAGCAAGCACTTTTAGAGTTATCCTCTAATGACGACGATAAGATGTCAGTTCGCTGTCAAGCAAACAATTTACACGAAAAGATGGCTACGTTAGAAATTGGTATTTATGTTGCCTTTTTGTTCGAAGTACTGACCTAGCGAGTAAATCTTTACAAAGCGCAAATATGGACTTACATACATGTTCGTCTTTGTATAGCTCATTACAATATTTTTACGAGTCTCTTCGTAATAAATGTAATTTATTTGAAAAAAAGGGACAGCTCTTATCACAACAAACGGAATACAGCAAAGAAATTAGAAGTCGCAAAAGAAAATTACAGTTTGACGAAGCAGATACAGAAGAGATCCTTACACCGCAAAATAAGATTAGAACCCAAGTGCTCTATAAAATAATTGATTATTTGGCAAATAATCTGAAATCTAGAGGAAAAGCTTATGAAGATCTTGCCATTACTTTCTCATTTTTATTTTCTCTACCTCTTTCAGAGGATAATGTGATTTCAGACAAAGCGTCGGTATTAGTGAATATTTATTCGAATGACTTGAATACATCTCTAGCAAGTGAGTGTATTCAATTAAAACATTTTATAATGTCACTACTAGGCCAAGTTGAGTATAAAAATCCAACAACTCACAGTGCTACTTTTGTGATGGAGCTTTTGCATAAAAATAATATAATTGCAACCTTCCCAAACGTAGAAATAGCACTAAGAATCTTCTTATCGTTAATGGTTACTAACGCAAATGGTGAAAGATCATTTTCCACTTTAAAACGGGTCAAAAATTATTTGAGAAATACGATGACGGAAGAAACATTAAATTCGTTCGCTGTTTTAAATATTAATAATGATCTGCTTACAAAATTAGATTTTAATAAAATCATCGACCTGTTTGCAAGTAGGAAGTTCAGGAAAATTTGTTTGTAAATGATTATGTTAATTTACTTTATATGTTGTAAGTTTGTGTCTTTGTGGCTTTTTTGTATATTTGTAATAAATTACCTAATAATATTAAAATAGTTTTAATAATTGTTAACCTAAGACGCATCTATCCCTACTGGAGAGTGGCGGTATAGTAGCCCAGTCTGGTTATACAAAAATCATCGATTTCACGGCAAAATGTTTCGCAGATATCTGAAGCTTTTAAGACATAGGTGGGGGTTACTAGATGACGAATAGATAAAAAGATACTCCTATTTTTACCTTGCGTTTTTTTTAAACAATAATTTATGGTCAGAATTTGATTTTTTATCTATAAGTTTTTTCCTTTATAATTTAAATAAACAATATTTATACCATTTTTTTAAATGAAGAATATCTTTATTTTCCCGTTTTTTCAATTAAAATTGATAAATAATTTACGGAGATATTTGCAAAAAAGCAGTTTTTTTGCACTAATTTATAAATTTAATTGATTTTTTTATTAACAAAATAAAATGGTATTAATACATTTCAACATTCAGGAATTACCGTCCTTTAAATTTGTGCGAAATTTCCCGCCGATCGGTCAAATAGTTTAAAAGTTATTCAATTTGTTTATCCCTGGGACTAATTATTTAAACTATTGAGCTTGCCCTATGCATGATGCTAGACACATTCAGCGAATTTCATAGGATTCTTTAAGACTTAGACTATCTCAGAAGTTAAATGAATATTGAGTTTTCATCGAAATTATTTACAAAATAAACGTTTGAAAAAGGGGTATGTTTTTTACTTATAAACAATTGTAATAACTTCTATATTTTTCAAGCTACAGACTTGTACGTACAACCATTAGATAGCTGGTAAAAAAACTCACATTTACCAAAAAAAATAAACCTTCTATGAATAATAGGAACGGGGTTAGCGACAATTTTTTTGTTAATTATATCTCCATTGTTTATAAACATTAAGAAGTAAAATTTGCACAAATTTTGAATGAAAATCTAAACTTTATATTGAATTTTATAGCTATAAAATTCATCCAATTGTTCGAAACTTAAAACCTTTCGAAACGAAGTTACTTTCGAAAGATCGACATAGGAAAGTGGAGGGGAAACTGTTTTAGCTCCTCGCTGCAAAATTTAATATTATGGTTACGGATTTATCATTCAAAAGCTTCAACGGTTCTGTACGAATTTTATCAGGTCCATTTGCTTTTCCATTTTTAGCGTTTCTTATTGCGTATTCTACTTCTTCTTTCAATATGTCTGGCCCAGTTGCATTGATTATCTGAGTTAAGTTGTTTCTATCGTCTTCAAATAATTCATTCAGGTATTCTGTCCATCTTTTTATTTTGTTCTCTAGATCTACAATAAGATTTCCATCTTTGTCTTTAAGTTTACCTATTTGGCATTTCTTTATGCTTCCTGTTTTCTGTTATCTCTTTTACTTTTTTGTGCATATTGAACGCATCGTACTTTTTCTCATAGGTTTCCATTTCTTCACATTGTTCTTTAATCCACTCCTCTTTGGCTTCTTTTATTCTCTTTTTTATGTGTTTATTTATTTCTTTGTATTTGTCTGGGTAATTCTTCATCTTTCTTCTTTGTTCCATCAAGTCTAGTATATCTTGTGTCATCCACCCCTTATTCTTTGTTGTTGTTTTTGTAAGATGTTTCTTTCCTGCTGTTTGTATAGCTGTATTTATGTATTTTAATTTTTGGTTAACGTTGTTTGTATCGTTAATTTGTTGCTGCACTGAACGGAGGTTTTCATTTATTTCTTCTCCTGTTTCTTGTCGTATATTTTTGTTTCTAAGTTTATTTAAATCTAGTGCCTTTCTGTGTGGTCTTCTAATATTTTTTGGTCTCGCCTCTATCACAGTAACTACCGGGTTATGATCAGAGCCTATATCAGCTCTTGGGTACGTCTTAGTACATTTAACAGCATTATAATACCTCCTTGCTATCATAATGTAGTCTATTTGATTTTTCACTATTTTTTCTTTGGTATGTTGTGGAGATGTCCATGTATATAACCGTCGAGGAGGTAATTTGAAAAAGGTATTTGTTATTACGAAGTCTTCACTTTGGCAAAATTGAATCAATCGATCTCCTCTGTCATTTCTGTTTCCAAGCCCATATTTTTCTACTTGTTCTCCTACCTTACCTTGACCCACCTTGGCATTAAGATCGCCCATTAATATGTTAATGTATGGAAGACAAACAACCTGCAACAAAAAGGTTCAGACCAAATGAACCAAATTTTAACTTTTAAACCAATGTATGTAAAGAAAATAAAAAAAGTAAAGTTCAATAAACATTGCAAAATTTAATAAGGCAAGTGATGAAAAAATCGACTTATTTTATCAAAGCGGTAAGGCAGATTAGATTAATATTGTATCATATTTGTAAAAAAAATAGAATAAAAATCAATATGGTTAATTATAAAAATACAAACAATTATAATTAATATAAGGAATATAATAATATAATGTGTAAAAAATTACCTGAAATTTAATTTATAAAATATATAAGTATTATTACATCATTGATATAAAATGAAAAAACATATGTTGATTTTCCGGGATTTTCCGAGATTTTTGGGGGGTGAAAATTATGTCATCATTATTAATACTGCGACAGACTATTCGAGCAAATTAAAAAAAAGTAAGTATTTAGGGTAAATTTCAAATGGACTCAATTTTTCCGAGTTTTCCCATATTTTCCGGCCAGTGAAAACTATGTAGTTATTCATATTTCGACAAGCAACCCCAGAATAAAAAAAGAGGCTTGCAGCTGCAAAGGAAGCCAAGATAATGTAAATTTTTCCTACGTGTTGCAATTTGAAGTTCCGATGCCGAAAAAAAAAACGGAACTGAAACAGATATATTCTCCACTTTCCTATGTCGATCTTTCGAAAGTACCGTCGTTTCGAAAATGTAGATAAATTTTATAGCTATAAGTTTCAATATAAAGTTTAGATTTTCATTCAAAATTTGTGCAAATTTTACTGCTTAATGGTTATAAACAATGGAGATATTTTTTTAAAAATAGTCACTAACTTCGTTCCTATTGGTCATAGAAGGTTTTTTATTTTTTAATGTGAGCTTTTTTACCAGCTATCCAATGGTTGTACGTACAAGTCTGTAGTTTGAAAAATATAGAAGTTATTACAATTGTTTATAAGTAAAAAACATACCCCTTTTTCAAACGTTTATTTTGTAAATAATTTCGATGAAAACTCAATATGCATTTAACTTCTGAGATAGTCTAAGTCTTTAGGAATCCTATGAAATTTGCTGAATGTGTCTAGCATTATGCATAGGGCAAGCTCAATAGTTTAAATAATTAGCCTCAGGGATAAACAAATTAAATAACTTATAAAATATTGACTGATCGGGGGGAAATTTCGCACAGATCTAAAAGATGGTAATTCCTTGATGTTTAAATGTATTAATACCATTTTATTTTGTTAATAAAAAAATTAATTAAATTTATAAATTAGTGCAAAAAAATTGCTTTTTTGCAAATATCTTTGTAATTAATTAAAAAAACGGGAAAATAAAGATATTCTTGACATAAAAAAATGACATAAATATAGTTTATTTAAAATATAAGGGAAAAAATTTATAGACAAAAAATCAAATTGTGACCATAAATTATTGCTTAAAAAAACGCAAGGTAAAACTAGGAGTATCTTTTCATCTATTCATCATCTAGTATCCCCCACCTATGTCTTAAAAGCTTCAGATATCTGCGAAACATTTTTCCACCTTTTTTTTAACCAGACTGGGCTATAGTATGACTTAGTCCAGGCGGTCGATGAACTAAATCCGGCACTGGTGACATTAATATTTGTAAAGATATGATCGAGACAGCTATTATTACCGCGAATGTTAAATTCAAGTTTTTATACAAGATTGTAAGATCAAAAAACATTACAAAGTTTTAAAGATCTGATGTCTATTTCATTAAAATGAACATTAAAGTCACCCGTAATAATAACGTCAATTTTTTTAGAGCTTTAGCCATATAGACGTACCCTCCAGCATATTGTTTAAATTGAATTATGTTTTAGTCTAAAAGTGCTCAACTCATTGCGTATATTACTTTCGACGTTTAAAATGATAAACGTTAATCAACAAAAAATTAAAATATAAACATTATTTTTAGTTGACGAACGAAAATTTTAAACCTTGATAAAACACCAAAAAATATCATTTATAATATTAAATCTACTTACTTTATATTTGGCATTTTGTATAATTTCATACATTAAATGATAACCGGAAAACATCATTAATACAAATATATAAAATTGTTTCACCTTCTGTGACAACTCGTCGCAATTCAGCGAAATATTAATAAATATTAAATATACAAAAACACCATCACACTCGGTGGAAACGAGAACAATAATATAAAAACCAACTGTTTACATACACTCACACCCGACAGATATCCACGCAAATAGGTCGTTAACTTCCGATTCAGTACAAGTATACGAGGGAAGCAGTTTTTATATACAAAGACATGTGCAAACCTAGCAAAAAATATACAAAGATATTATACTAATCTTCTAAAGGCTTGTCCATACTAGAATAGTCAGGCAATTTTTGTATCTATATACGATTTCTAAAGATAATCTACATTCAATTCAATAGTCAAGATGTTAGGACAAAATCGAAATAGGTTTTGTCTTAGGCCAGTAAAGAAAAAAAAACAGCTGAAAAAATATTTTACAGGTGTTTGAAAGTTCTAAAAGGTATATTAGAAATAGCTGTAACAAATCCTTGAAGAGTTACAGCTAATTTTGCTTTGTTTTTTTAAACAATCATAAAAAGTGAAAAAATAATTGTTTGCCTATAAAACGTTCTTTACATTTTATTGAAACCCATCACCCATTCGTCGACTTCAAGGCCGCATACGACAGTGTCAAGAGAACAGTGCTATACCAATCAATGCATGAGTTTGGTATACCAGAGAAACTTATCCGACTAACGAGAATGACAATGTCTAACTTAGAAGCCACTGTTAGAATACAGGGAGAGAATTCTAGATCCTTTGAGATAAAGGATGGACTCAGACAAGGAGATGCTCTGCCTTGCCTCCTATTTAATATTGCCTTAGAAAAGGCAGTCCGAGATACACGAATTAGGGACGGCGGTACTATTTACAATATATCGATACAAGTCTTAGCATATGCTGATGACATTGACATAATAGGGCGTAGCAAGCGAGATGTTGAGCAATATCTCCTAGAATTGGAAACAGCGGCGAAACAGGTCGGTCTAGTCATCAACGAAGACAAAACCAAGTACATGTTGGTTACAAAGGATCCGATAGCAAATGAGGAACGAGAAACAGTCTTTGGAAGTCATACCTTTGGACGTGTTGACAACTTCACATACCTTGGGTCGTTATTGACTGCTACCAATAAAACAAGCGAAGAAATCAAAAGACGAATAAATCTTACAAATAGGGCATACTATGGACTCCAAAAGCATTTAAACTCAAGAAACATTCAAAGAAGAACTAAAATTATTATATAAAAAAACATTGCTGAGGCCGGTCCTCACATATGGAGCAGAAACATGGACTCTAACGCAGAAAGATGAAAGACTTTTGGGAATATTTATATATATAAGCGGGGATCCTACAGCTTCTGCCGCTTCCCGCATTTCGATCGCCATCTTTTTCTATCTCTCCAGGTGTCTTCATCAATGGCTCTGTCTTTCATGGTTTCCATAACACCTTGTATCCAAGACTTGGCTGGTCTTCCTCGTTTCCTTCTATTACTTGGATTGTATTCCATAGCTCTTTTTGGCCATCTGTTGTCGTCCATCCTCTGTACGTGTCCATACCATATTAACTGTCTAGTTTCTATTCTTTCAGAAGTTGTATGTACTCTATCTGTTTTTCTTCTAATTTCAGAATTAGGTATACGTTCTACTCTTGATATACGGCAAGCTCTTCTTAGGTAGTCCATTTCAACCGTGTCAACTTTTTTCTTTCCTTTTACTGTCATTTGCCAACATTCTGCTCCATATGTAAGAATGGGCTCTACAATTACTTTGTAGATAGTCATTTTAGTTCTCATCTTTTGGGAATATTTGAGCGTAAAATACTCCGCAACATATTTGGAGCTATAAACGACCAAGGGCAGTGGCGCAGAAGATATAATTTCGAATTGTATCAGCTCTTTGATGAGCCAGATGTCATAACGTTCATTAAAACACAGCGACTTACACAGATGGGCTGGACACATAATACGAATGCCAGAAAATACGATTGCTAAAAAGCTAACCACAGGAACACCTGTAGGAAGAAGAAGCAAAGGCCGACCGCGAATTAGGTGGTTAGATGGAGTTGAAACTGACTTACGGAAATTAAAAATCAGAAGATGGCAACATGTTGCCAGAAACCGAACAGAATGGCGACGAATCTTAGAGCAGGCCAAGATCCACAGAGGATTGTCGAGTCAAAGATGATGATGATGACATTTTAGAGAAAAATGATTCAAATAAAAGATGAAAGATCTTAAAAGTTCCTTTAATATTGCAAGTTTCTAAATTAAAATCCATAAACAATTGACCGAGATAATTTTTTTAAGAAAAAAAAAACAGATTTTTGCAGTAATTTATAAATGTTATTAACTTCGTTTATTGCCTAATGGCATGTCATATAACTACTTGAAATTATGGAAATTAATGAGTTATTGAAGTGGGCTAAATCTCAGTTAGATCGACCAAATAGTTATTCATTTATTCGATGTGTTTATCCCAGAGAGCGATTATTTAAACAACTGCAATTTTCAAAACAGTGACTCTAGAGGTATTTACAAGAGTGTAATCGATTCTTTAAAGCTTCAACATTAAGACATATTCAACATTTTATCAAAATTGTCATTAAAAACCATTTGAAAAACTTTTTAGCTTATAAACATTTCTAATTAGGCAAGTCGTCAGAGGGTTGGCCCCTAAAAATCATACGAACAAGCTGAATTTTGGAAAGAATATTAATTTTTGACCCCAAAAAAGATACAAAAACGGGTGTAGCAGTCCAGTAGGGCTGCCGGTAGAAGTTATACTTCTATACACGCGTTCGCCGTTACAAATTTATATGGGAGTCAATCTGCACAATCATTACATATGTAATGCTATAGGTAAGAGAGTGCAGAAAGAGAAACAGAATTAGGTATATAGGTATATGGTGCATCGTTTGCTGTATATAAACAACATTTGACCTATAATAGGAGTATAGTAAATTAAGAATTGAATCAATATTTTGATGAAAAGTAATGGAAATAAAATACCATTATTACTAATGTGCAGCTACATTGTGCAGCTATAGAGTCTTTGACAAAGAAGTGAGAAATCAAGTACTAAAAACAAATAGACGGACAGGATGAATTAATAACACTATATGGCGAAACAGACACATTAACACTGAGATGAAGTCAAGAATTTATAAAGTCAGTGTAAGACCAATAATGACATATACCTCAGAAACAAGACCCGACACAGCCACAACACAAAGGCTAGTGGAAACGGCAGAGATGAGGTAATGAAAAGAGTTACAGGAAATATGCTGAGAGATCGAAAGAGAGAGAGAGAGAGAGAGAAGCGAAGACATTAGAAGAAAATGTACTGTACAGTGTACATATAAGCGAATAGACAATAAATAGAAAAAATTAAAATGGAATAACCGCATAAGCAGAATGGGGGAGACCAGTGTCGTCAAAATAGCAAGAGGTAAGTCACCAGAAGTATAGGCTGGCCGGGCAAAAGACGGATTGACAACCTTCCATAGATGTTTTAATTCGCCAATGAACAAGCAGAATTGCTTATAAAGAATAAGAAGAAGAAATTCAATAGGGTTCGACCTTGGACCAAGCTATGTAATAAGTATCAAGTTTTTAGGATTTTTCCTTTACAGTTATAGCACATAAAGGCAGAAAAACAGACGGACAATAACTATTAAGTCCTTAATAATAAATATTAAAAGGGTCAAAAATTTTAGTACCTATATAGTTTGTTCTCATAAATTGTGGAGATAATTACAACATATTCAACATATATTCTAGCGAAAATAAATGAATTTATTCAATATGCTAATGTGGAAAAAAACGAAATAACCCAAACAACTCTTTTCTGAACCTTAAAACTTGAATTACCAAATGTTTAGGTAACTGAACTAAGCCTCAGTTTTATTAATAGCGTCTTGGCGCCATTTTGTAAGATACTTTTAAATGGAACCATCGAGAAATTAATATATTATTTAAAAGCACTTTTATAAAACATTAGGTCCCTGGAATTTTTTTATTCTTTGTGGCACCGTTTCAAAATCCCCACTAAATTGTGAAAATCTTATTAAATTAACTCTCAGTGAAAGAATAACTCTTTCTTCATAGATGGATAACGTCACTAGTATCATATATATGCCAAAAAATCTTAATTTAAAAATAAAATCGACCTTTTTTGATATTTATCTCCATACATATAAACATATTCATAAAAGAAATTTAAAATAACAATCATATTTGTCCCTTTCATCTCTACGCTCATGACTACTATATGTACTAAATATTCAACGATAAATAAAATAGTTTGGAAAATTAAATGTATAAAATTATCGAAACAATATTAAAAAAGATATTATGATTTTTCCATCCTTTGATTTTTAAAACTAAAAAGACAAAAATCAGAACATAATAATTAAAAAAATATATTCCCTCATTGGGATCGAACTCGCGACTTCTGGTTCTAAATACCGCGCTTCAACTCATTCGACCAGTAACCTTAAATAATAAGGTGGCTAATCAATGTCATTATTTGACAAGAACATTATTAACATGTCAGTTTTTTGGTTGTATTTTGTGTTTGTGTTTATTTATTTATTATATTCCAAAAAACGGAAAGGTTATTACGAATCATAGAAGTTCCAGGAAGAATATATATTTGTAAAAGTTAACACAAAAAAATCAGCATAAAAATAGTTCTAATGAAGTTATTTTTGACAAACCATTGTTTCTTAACTTGATATTAACCCAAATTAGTAACCCATTAATTTATATTTTATCAACATTGCTTAGTCATTTACCACTTGATTATAAAATTATGAAACACTTGAATTATCTCATATTGTAAATAAATATTTGTAATATTACATACAATTATTAACATAATAAATAAAACTACACCTGGGATAAAACATATATCTCAATTTTGCCCTGTACTGTTATTTTCTTAAATTAAAAAGAAATATAACCTCCTATCAGGTAACTGTTTTTAGGTATCAAAACTACATTCTCCTTGCTCATTCATATAATATGAATATTGACATTGACATGAAACATTGATATAATATGACACTATTAATCTATGTGATCCATATGATCCAATGACATGTAAGTTCTATTTCTATTAGTAGTCTTCTAATAAAACCTTATTAATACTAGCTTATCCTGCCAGATTCAAAATACAGCAATAAGGAAAATATGAAATTAAAATTATTTTAACCCAAGTGTATCTTTGATCAACAGATCAACTTTTATTATAACATATAAATAAATTCTTGGTAGAAGCTGATTACTGATATTTGTTTACTTACCACATCTGTAGAAGAACAATCAAGCCCTTTGTTCTTTAGCTTATTATACATAGAAGGAATGAGATTTAGTTGAGAATCAGTTTTGAATTCATTCTCTGCCCATTTACAAAGAGATGCTCGTAATTTTTTCGATACTGTAGGGTGGGCTTTATTCATTAATTTAGAAAAATCATTTTCAAATTCCCTAGAAGCTACTTCTATGTGGAATACTTTTCCTGAATTCTTTACACAAGCATCTAGTAACTGAAATGATGTAAATTTGTTTAGAAAGTATATTGACTGTTGTTTTTATTGACATTGTTTTTTTTTGTAACATTAAATCAAATGAATCATGAAGAATTTGTTGTTATAATATTTACCGTTACAGCTTTTACTCCAACGTGTGGATCTTCATGATACAATCGTTTTATAATTGCTCTAAAATAAGCTTTTGCATTATCTGACGTTTGTCCAGCTTTATCACAAATGGTCATAATAAGACCCCAATCTTCATCATTTTTTTCCGTAGTTGCAGTTTCTACGACAAAACATAATTATAATTATGTTGTCAACAAGCTTTGTTAAAATCAATGATAAACACAAATATGACTCACCAATTTCTTCTGTGATTGCTGCATCAGCTGTGGTACCAAATATACCCATTTTGCTTTAACTATTTTTATTAAACTCTTAAATTTTGTTCGCTATTGCTCTAAATATGATTTAAACGTTTACACGAATGAATTAATCGACATAACTACGAAATAATCTGAGTTTTGCAAGGATAATATATTTTTATGATGTTATCAGAATGAAAATGACATTTAACATTAAATTTGGACACTTGTGACGTTTTGACATATAATTTTGACGTCTTCTAGCTGAAGCGAAATCTATTATCACTATATACTAATACACCTAGTACAATATAGATGGCGCATAAAAATATTTGATTTTTGGAAATCTTTTAGAATAAAATATTGTAAATTTTTTTTTGGTAATTAATAATTATCCTGTAACTATTAATTCTAGATCCAAACAGATGCTATTAAAGGTGCCATTTAAAATAATAAAGCTTAGTTTAATTAAAAAAGAGTTCATTCATCGATTTATAATTATAACTAAGCTACAATGTACATATAATATTTTTATTTCAAAATATTATTTTGAGAATCTAGGATAGGATAATTTTTTTGGTGCTCAAAAAATCTTTGGTGCTCTCCAAGGTCCCTCCAAGTGACCTTGGAGAGATTTAACAGATCGCACCTTGAAAACAAAAGTGACATTATCCCAAAATCTAGATATTTCAGTATGACCGTTTAAAGTTTTTCGAACAGTTCTGTAATGGATGTTGAACTAAAATAGCCGAATTAAATTCTATAATTAATGTTATCTAACAGTTTGATTAAAGTGCAGTTAGTTTCTACCGAAGAAGGCAAGTTAATAATGTAACTACTAATTTAGAAAATGAAATTAGAAAAAATAATGTAACTACAGTTAATAGTCCAAGGAAGAATCGACAGTAGGAGAGGACCGGGAAGAAGACGACACTTATGGATGCATAACCTGCGACAATGGTTCGGACTAACATCGACCGAACTGTTCAGAGGTGCCGTAAACAAAGTCAAAATAGCCTTGTTAATAGCCAACGTCCGAAACGGATCGGGCAAAGGAAGAAGAAAGAAGAATTTAGAAAAAAAAACTTTAAAAAAAATTCCTTATAGTGCCACTTTTGTTTTAGAAAAAAGTTCAGATTATTAGAATAAAAGGTCAAGTTAATATTTACCTTATGATAAAAAAAGAGAAAAATAAAACGAAATTGTGTCATATTAAAAAAATCGTTTATTTGGTAAAAGTAAATAAACTATTAATAAAACTTAATGAAGCTTAACATTTTTTCGAACTTAAAATAGTTTAAAAATTTAAATACCTATTATCAAAACATACTTTCATAATAGGATTTGTAATAATTGGGAACATTCTGATCTGTTTCGTGCTTTTTTTCTCCAGTTTTTTATTTTTAAGGTTGTTATATCATTTTCTATTTGTTCTAAGTATCTCAGTTTCGGTCTTCCTCTTGTTCTTTTTCCTACTGGCATCTGTTTGAATATTTTGTTTGGTATTTCGCCTTCTTCCATTCTTTCTACATGTCCTATCCAACGCAGCCGTCCTATTTTAATGAGTGTTATAATATCCGGATCCTGGTATATTTTGTATAGTTCAGAGTTGTATCTTCTTCGCCATATTCCGTTTTCTTTTGTGTCCTTATATATGAACGGATTCTACTTTCTACTTTTAGAGATTCTTTTATCAGTTCTATTAGTTGTGTTGGTATATTAAATTCTTTCATTGCTTTTATTAAGAATTCTCGGTTTATATTGTCATAGGTATGCGCTTTCAAAGTCTATGAACAGATGATGTGTGTCGATGTTATATTCACTTGTTTTTTCGAGGATCTGTCGCAGAACAAATATCTGGTCTATTGTTGACTTCTGTATACAGAAGCCACTTTGGTATTTGCCAGAATATATTTCCCTGTTCTTTTTAGAACAAAATTAGTGTGTTTTATTTAAAAAGTGTCACGTAATAATTTAATTAATCGATTTAAATTTTACATAAGAATTTAAATATTCGATCTCTAATCACTATAGATCAGAAAACCTAAATTTAAATAAATCTGAATAAAAAAGAAAAAACATTTGAAAATTTAGTTGTAACAAAACATTTCAAAGTAAATAAGTAATAAAAAAAAGTGTTGTTTTTGTTTAAGTATTCTAGTCAAGTGGCTTAAATCGCAAATCGCGTTTTATTCCATAGGCCACTCTAATTACATTTTTTTTTCGATGTCTCTATATTGTGTAGTTGTGTATAAAATCTTTATTTATTATGTTAAGTTACACATTCTATAATCTAAAAAAAAAAATAATACAGATATTAAAACGTTCTAATATTGGCAGTCTTTAAACCCTCCCTAATGTTTTTGATGATCCTTTTGACCATTTCTGCTCCTGTGTTTTCTCCTCCAATGTCAGGCGTGTGGATCTTTTCGTCTACTATAGTTTTATAAATCGCTTCACAAATCAAAAGTGCGTGCTGTTCCTTTTGTAAATAGAACAACATATTGACTGCTGCGTTTATCATGGCAATTGGATTTACGTACCTCTTATCTAAAATCAATATATATATTTGTTAATATTATGTGAAAAAGCCAACAAAATATAACAAAATAATAGGTCTTAATGAAATTAATGTTTAACTAAATGTTGAGTTATGAAAAATGATCATCCAGCCTCTTTTTAATGACATTGACAGATGAAGCATCTATAATCTCGTCTGCAACAAGGTTAGTATAGTAGATGTTAAGTTAGTAGTTAGTTAGTTAGGTTAGTAGATGTTAAGACTTAAATATCTACTAACCTTGCGTCTGCAAGACTACTGTAATAAAACCCGATTGCAAAAAAAATATTGTCTGGTTTCTGTAAAAATGTGTTAAATTTATGTCCACAATTTATGTCCAAATGTGTTAAATGTCCATAACAAACATAATTTTCATATTTCTTAATAATATTTGAATATTATAGATATAATAATTAAATCTCCTCGAAGTCGACGTTGATTGAAAGTGGGCAGATTGGTCATACTTGGTCTATCTGTATACGTACGTCTTAGGACACTGTCGCTTAGATCCGTAAGTGACTAAAAGACATCCTAGTGCACCGCCGCTGGTCATTTTAGACAAAAGTTCTATCTCGCACTAAATGCGGACACCACAGGGTACCGTAATATTCAACCAATGGTCGAATATAAAATATACAATTTATATACCTAGATGAACAGAGCTGTTGAATGACACTTTTATCAATGTTATATTTATTTTATTTAGGATATCTAAATTACTTTTCCATTTTAAGAAATATGCACAATATGTTCTGACCAATAATAACAATACGACTTTATGGGATTTTACCGTTTTTTACAACCGTCCATTGTAACGTATCCAAAAAGCTAATTGCTATATTTTGTCTAACTTTAGTTTATTTTATTAGGTTTTATAAAAAAAAACTCGGCATATAAGTTTAATTTTTGTAAGTATTTTCTTAAGAAATCATTTTGTTAGCTGTGCTAATAAGGACACATGCAAGTATAGCACCATTCCGATATGGAATCCAAGTTATCTTGTAGTGACTAAAAATTTACAAAGGGACCAGAAAATATTTTAGTCTCGTCTGCACTTAATATGAAATTGAAAATCACTAGAGTATGCTAAGAATATAAGAAGACCCATAACTGATCATTGACGTACCCAAATCAAATCTGTGTTCCCGACTGAGAAACAGTCCCCACCCTAACATCCCCATTTTATAGAAATAAAATCATAATGCAATATTTACCTTCGAATGCCAAATGTCTAGAAGCTACTTCGAATACTGCCGAATTATTTCCATAATTTTGACCGGATATTAATCCAGGTCCTCCGATCAAGCCGCAAATAATACTCGTCAGAATATTTCCATATAGATTCGGCGTTACAATGACATCAAACATACCTGGATTAGAGACTATTTGCATGCAGCAATTATCGACAATTAGGTCGTTTACTATTATATCTGGATAATCCTTCGCTATTTTCAGCAATGTGTTAAGAAATAAACCATCGGATAATTTCCTAAAATAGTTTTGAATTAATCATACTGTAGCGAGCTCCCTAACTAATAGAATTACATCACTTATGTCAAAATGACACATATATCTGGTGTTTAATTATTACGGAATTAATAAAAGAAACACTCACATGATGTTGGCTTTGTGAACAATGGTCACTTTTTTTCTTCCATTTTTTGATGCGAATTCGAAAGCCCACCTACCAAACCTTTCACTATTTTCTCGTGTGATTATCTTTAAGCTTTCCACGATACCGGGTTTTGACTCGTGTTCCAGCATCGCGTACTCGCCTTCGGTATTCTGCCTGAGAAGATAAATGTCCAGTGCTGGAAACCTATATCAAAATAATTACATGGTTAAAAAATAACAAAAACACCAAGATGGAAATTAAACTTTGCTTTTAATTTTGATATTGACCAAAAACCAATACTTGAATTATTATATGATATAATAAAACGAGGATATACTACAAATCCTTAAATATTAACCGTCGAGAATTTAAACCACGATTAAAACTTTGTGAAGACACTAACGGTTAAATTCTACATGATAAAAACTCAGTTCTTAACAGATAGGCAGAACATTTCAGCGAACATCTAAATATATACGATATTGAAGGAAGTTACAACATAGACAATCAACAAAATCTACATCAACTACACAGTGAAGACTCAACAAGAGAAGACATGTCAAATTCCATCCTAAAACAAAAACAATAAAGACCCAGGAATCGATAAAATCTGTTCGGAAATATATAAAAAAGGTGGTGATCAACTTTTTGCAGCAATCCATAAACTAATAGTACTTATATGGCAGAATTATTTGGTACCAGAAGAGGCTAAAGGGAATATTACGTTCGTTGCAGAAAAATGGTAAGAACTATAGAGGCATTACTCTGTTAGCATCTGCGTATAAAATCTTCGGCAATGTATTGTTTGAAACACTTAAACATTTTACAAAAGATATTGTTGGTCAATATCAATGCGGATTTACTGCTGGAAATTCAACTACACACCAAATTCAAGCACATTCTAGAAAAGTCGCTAGAATATAACATAGATACACACCATCTCTTCGTCGACTTCAAAGCAACCTATGACAGTGTGAAAAGAACTGCATTATATAATGCAATGATAGACTTTGGGATCCCACCTAAGTAATTTAAGTTGACCCAACTAACAATCTAAAAGGTAATCTCATGCGTTAGAATCGAAGTAGAAAACTCTACGTTTTTTAACATTAATAATGGTCTAAGACAGGAGGACGCGTTGGCGTGTCTCCTATTTAATATTGATCGACGCAAATTCTTGCATTCGCTGACGATATAGTTATAGTGGGCAGAAGTATGAGAAACATGGTGCAGTGTTTTACAATGCTTGTGAATAGGGTCTTGTGGTAAACGAGGAAAAAACCAAATATATCTTGGTTTCTAAAAAACCCCGAAATATCCGACAGAGAATTTAAATTAACAACCATACCTTTGAGCAAGTCAAAGAATTCACATATTTTGGATCGCTAGTAAACGCAACAAACACTACAAGCGAAGAAATAAAAAGACGCATAGCAATAGTAAAGAGAACTATTCACGGTCTCCAGAAACATTTAAAAAATAAAAATATATAACGTGCAGTAAAGCTCAATATATACAAGACCTTAATAAGACCGGTTTTGATATATATGGGACTAACACGTGGACCTTATCTCAAAATGATGAAAACTTCTTGGTATTTTTGAGAGAAAAATTCTTAGAAAAATTTTTTGGGCCGTAAATGAAAATGGGCTATTGCGTCGAAGATACAACTTTGAACTATATCAGTTATACACCGATCCAGATATTATGAAATTCGTTAAAGTGCAGAGACTTCGATGGGCTGGACACACAGTTAGGATGTCAGATCACGAATACACGCAGAGATTCATCATCATCATCATCAGTGGCATTACAGCTCGTTATGAGCCAAAGCCTTTTTCAGAACAATCTTCCATTTGCCCCTGTCTCTGGCATTCTCCATGCTTTAACTCCGATGGATTTTAGATCATCCTCTATGTTATCTTGATACCTAAGTTTTGGTCTTTCTCTGGCTCGTCTTCCCACTGGTCCTCTTCGGTCGAAAATTTTTCTGATCGTTGAATCTTCACTCGCCTAATTACATGTCCTATCCATCGAAGGCGTGCTAATTTAATACATTTTACATGTCAGATTCCCCAAAACTTCTGTATTCTGTAAACGAAGGGATTAACATTTTTAAAACCAGAGGGCACAAGAAGTAGAGGAGGTTCTCCTACACCTACAGGTTCTAAGTGTCAGAAGATGGAGGAAAGTTGCCAGGAATCGACAGGAGTGGCGACTTCTTTGTGAGCAGATCAACAACGGATTGTCGAGCCACTTATGATGATGATGATTATATACAAAGCATAGGTACAGTCCATCTAATTTACAAACCGTTGCACGTCATCGGCGTCATAGCCCGTGACGTCACATGATACCAACACGAAATATTTAAGCGGTAGGTGTGTTCTTTTTAGAATCACTTTGCCGAGTACACTGGCATTACAGCCACTAGACATATTTTATTATATACGCGTAGAAAGAATATTTAAAGATTTCTATTAATGTTAACTTAAAGAAATAGACAACAATATGTTTCATTTAATTTGTATAAATGCATTATAAAGCGTTTTTATGAAGAACATTTGTTCGGAACACACTGTAACTGTAATCGAACGAAGGTGAAATTTTGGCATAAATTGGTAACACTTATTTAACAGTTGCGGTGTTAACACTTTAGTTTTGTTTTTATTATTTACTATTAATTAAACTATGTTGTTTTTTAAACAAGCGGCTTAAATTGTTTTTAACAAGATTATTTTTTAACTCTTTTTTTTCTATTTATTTACATTAAATATTAATTTATTTTGTCGTATACTGTTGTTGTACATTTTTGCAATAATTATGTGACTTATTTGATTTAAAATGGATTCAGGAATTTTTTATACTTTGGCAACTATGTCAACTTCGATCTCTGACGTAGCTAATGACGTGCAACGGTTTGTAAATTAGATGGACTGTAATAGAAATTAAGTATACAAAATTATATCCAAAGCTTTTACTTTTACAAAACGTTTACCTGCATCGCACGTTAGGATAACTTGTACAATGTACTAGATATACGAATAAATCTAGTTGAGCCCGTAGATTAACGTTGGAGGAAGTATCCGCTAAAGATGGAATATGTCCCTAAAAAAATAACGGTATTAAATAAATTATTTTATTAAAAATATTGTTTATTAAGGAAATAGCAGGTATATTTATTGATGAATCAGAAGTGGACAACGAGATGCAGTTTCAGGAAAGGATTACTTTTGGGCATAGGCGTGTTTATGATTGTTTCGTGTGAGTACACAGGATAAGCCCCCCATAAATTTAGTTATTGACTTGATAATTAGTTTTTTATTTTCATAATAACAATTAACGTTGTCACTCATCTTTTTTTATGTTAATTTTTGACTAATATTTAAAAATTTTATTGTAGGCAATAAATTAGAGACTATACTCCGACAAGAATTTGAAGACGATGACACATACATTTGTAGCTGCTGATAATGGTTAAATTTGAGAAGTGTCAGTAGCGTACTGTAGTGCACAGTGAACGTGAGTGAATTTTGATACATTACAGCGGAAAGTTTTCACTGCAAAGTCGTAGATTATTATTGTTATTTTAGACTATTATTATTGTTAGAATATTATTATTGTTAACAACTAGCTATATTTCGTTATTTCGAGGTGAGTAAATTAAACAGCTGTGAAATTTAAATCTATTGATTTGCCGTATTTGTCTTAAATGAAATCATGAAATGACAAGTAAACACATTAAACGCATTGTAAGATTTAAAACAAAACGATTAAGACTTGGATTTGTAATAAAAAAATCAAGAATTAATTATTATATTGTAATGAAGTAAAACCATTAATACTTAAATTTTTAATCGAAAAAGTCAATAATTATTGTATTATCAATAATTAATTTTTAAAATCAAGAAAATTTCGAAAAGTGTATGGAACATGGTTCAGCCAATAATGTTCTAAGGGGCCCGGACACTGTTAAAAACTTTTATCACTTGATTTAAGTTAAGATAAGAAATATTGTTCATTATGGCTTTTCAATTTTTGTTTCCTGGGTAATAAAGCAACACTCTATAATAAAAATACTATAATTGACATTTCATTTACATTGTTAAACACAGAAGTTAAAACATAATAAATAAAACTTTGCAATATTATTGAAAGTATATTTTCGTCTTTATAGAATAAAAATGGATGCAGCTGTTGGCGCAGGTACCACAAAATCTCATCGACACAAACCTCTCTCAAAAGCTGAGAAACAAATCGTGTGGAAAGTGTATGATGGACTTAAAAAAACACATTCTACAACGGATGCTGTAGATCGCTGTTCCTTTTTAACAGGGATGTCAGCCTCGACTGTGGAACGGATTGTGCGTGAAGTTAAAATTACAGCAACTTTAAGTGCGCCAAAAACTCGCCAGCGTGGACGAAAACCTCTAGATCTAGATGAAACACAACTGAATTTAATCAGGAGGACTGTACATACATTCTTTTTAGAAAATAAGCCCCCAACGATCAAAACAGTTAGGACCAAGTTACTGGAAAACAATATGATTCCTCAAATGAGCGCCGAAACGCTAAGAAAAGTTCTACACAAGTTAAATTTTCGTTACATGAAACGATCTCGAAAATCAATTTTAATAGATAAAGAGGAAATAGTAGCATGGCGACGAAGATATTTGCGCTCTATTAGAGATTATCGTCTTTCCAAAAGAAAAATTTATTATCTTGATGAAACTTGGATTAATGCCGGTCATACAGTTTCCAAAATTTGGCATGATACGACTGTAACAACTCCTCGTCAAGCATTTATAGAAGGCTTATCAACAGGATTACGAGCACCATCAGGCAAAGGTCAGCGTCTTATTGTAGCTCATATCGGTAGTGATACAGGTTTTCTGCAAAATAGTGCTCTCATTTTTGTATCAAAGAAAACAGGCGACTATCATGAGGACATGGACGCCACATGCTTTGAAAGATGGTTCGAAAACGTTCTTCAGCGTATTGAACCTAATTCAGTGGTAGTATTAGACAATGCATCCTATCATAGCCGACTTGTTGAACGAATTCCTAATATGAGTGACAGAAAAGTAGTTTTACAAAATTGGTTAAAAGAAAAATCCATTCCATACGGCGAGGATATGGTTAAAATGGAGCTAATGAATATTATTAGACAACATCGTAGTACATATCGTCAGTATGCTGTGGATACAATGGCTAGACTTCATGGCATTACCGTCTTAAGACTACCACCTTATCATTGTGAACTAAACCCAATAGAATTAATTTGGGCACAAATGAAAGGATGTGTAGCTCGAGAAAATGTCACTTTTAAAATTATTGATGTCCAGCGCCTCTTGCAAGCCAGTTTGGACAATATACATTCAACTGATTGGAACAATGCGATAAGCCATGTTATTAAAGTAGAAGACGATATGTGGAGATTGGACGGCATGGTGGATACTGTTATTGAGCCTGTGACAATACAATTAGGATCAAATGATTCAGACAGTTCAACAGACAGTTCTGCAGAATCAATGGAGTAAAATAATTTGGAAAATTATGAGGTACATATTTTCTTCTTCTTTTTGTGTAAATATGACTATCTGTTTTTTCAATGTGCCTCCAGTAAGTTGTCATTCCATTGTTCTCGTGATCTTTACACTGATCCTCTTCAAATTGGAGAACCGTCTCTCGCCGTGCTTACTACTCTATTTGTTGTCATTCGGCTTATGTAGCCATTCCATTATACCTGTTTTTTACGCAGTTATTAATGCCGCCCACCTTGTCTTGTCATCGTTTTTTCAAAGGGTTGTCATCTCTGCTATTTCTAACATTTTTTTGTCCTTTTTGTATCAGGTCGTGTTTCTGCCGCGCATTTATTGGTCTGATGACTGTTTTGTAAATTCTACGTTTCCTTTCTTTTCCGATATTTTTATTTCTCCATATTGTTTCATTCAGGCAACCTGCGGCTCTGTTTGCTTTATTCACTTGATCCTCCACTTCCGTTTCGAGCTTTCCATAGCTAGATAGATGAGGTACATATGTGCTTTTAAAATTAATTGAAACAGTCACATTTACCAGTGTTGTGAAAAAATTGATTACTCTTATAATAAAACAATCTCATTTAAATTCATCTCAGTCAGAAACAGACTCTGAATGAATATTGCATTGTGGATTAGGCCTATTGGGGACACCACGTATAAATAAAACGCACCGAAAACTTTACCCCATGGGTGGTGTGGAAACAAGTTAATTGGAGAGGTTATAACTCCACCTCTTAAGATTATTAAAAATTTGGTTCAGTTGTGATTAGTTTATTTATTATCATAAATTGAATAGTTTATAGAAACACTAAAGATTTTATTGCATAAATTCATGAAACAAAATAAAATACCTGAAAGTTAAAACCTATTTATTTTAAGATTTTATTTCAGTTAATTGATACGCAACAAATCAATTACTTAAAATTAACACGCATTCTGTAATTGACACTACAATTGGCTAACTTACTTTTTAATGTCACTCGTTAATAAGCAGAGCCCTTAGAACATTGTCAAGCGATTAAAATCGGTTTTTAAGTCTTGTAAACCACATATATAAACTGTACCTAGTACACTAGTTTGACCAAAATAGTTTTTCCAATTCAAAACAATTTTATTTAGAACAATATTATTTAAAATTTACAAATTCTAAAATCTTAATACCTCAGTACAGAGCCTTTACGATTAAAAATCATAACATAAATACGTATAAATACAAACGTTTTTACTAACAATTGTTATATTTGTTATTTGGCAATAAATTATCTAAACATTTTATTAAAAAAAACGTAACTGTTTTTATTTTATTCAATAAATTCTCAAATAAATTCAAATTTTAATACAAGACTTTAAGCACGCTTTCATGAAACGCCACTGATAAGGAGTGAATAATTACGAATTCGGATTATTTGTGGTGACCAAATATTATTTGCTAAAACGTATCGTGAATGCATTTGTTGTTACAGCTGGCTCACTGTAAAAGACCGCATATCATCGAGTAAAATGTACGGAGATCAATAAAAATGTTGTGAACTGATATTGTGTTGATTTTCTTATTAGTAAACGGCGTATTTGATTTAGACCTCGTACAATTCGGCTGTCATATTAAATGTATTAGTCACCTTTTTGAATATCTTTTAGGACTATAGAGGTAAAAATTAAAATCCGTCCAAAATAAGTTCATAAAAATAAACTGTTATTTTATTCATTACTATTAAAGTATCTTCAAACATAACAATAAAACAAAATAATAATCTTGAATAATAAAACTATAATGACATTGTTTGTGTTGAAAGGTTTCACTTTTTTTGAATTTATCTACAACTAAATCAAGATTTAAATTAACATGAAGTTCTTGCTCCGTGAACAGCATCATTTTTTTAAATTTTCTTAAATCTCCCAAAAAATGTGTTGGAAGTCCTGGTCTCACTAGTTAACGATTCCTTTGAAAAAGGTATATTTCCAGTGTACCTAAAGACAGCTATTATTATTCTTCTTCATAAGGATGGTGAAAAATCGAATGTCTGCAACTATAGACCTATTGCCTTACTACCGGTCCTTTTCAAAATTATTGAGAGACTTATAAAAGCCCGACTTGTGTCCTTTCTCGTTGAAAACAATATTTTATCACAAAGTCAGTTCGGCTTTTTATCTAATAAATGTACCAGTGATACTATGTTTTCTGTACTCTATGAGGTCCATCAAGCGCTAAACAATAATCTTTACATTGCCACTGTTTTTTGTGACTATGCCAAAGCTTTTGATTGTGTAAATCACGACATTTTAATAAAAAACTTTTGTACGGAATTCTAGGTATTTCTTTGAATTGGTTCCAATCTTACTTAAGGAATAGGAAACAACTAGTTAGAGCAAATGATACTAACTCTAGTCACAAAAGCATTATACGTGGAGTGCCACAAGGTTCAGTATTGGGTCCTCTACTTTTCTTTATCTTTATAAATGGCACCACTAACTTAAAAATTGATGGGAAAATTTTTCTTTTTGTTTATGATATCAGTATTACCTGGAGGAACTCTAATATTGGAACTCTTTATGTAACTATAACTTCTGATCTTCTTAAAATAAAAATCTGGTCCGACTATAATTTACTCTCTTTCATCGTGGATAAGACAGTGACATTATCCTATAAAGGAGCTTTTCAATCCTTGCTTCTTAATAACAGCCCAACCAGTATCGTTGATTCTGTAAAATTTCTTGGTATTTTTATAGACAGTAATCTTAAATGGTCCCTTCATATCGATTTGTTAAGTAAGAAACTAGCCTCAGCCTGCTATGCAATAAGATTTCTTTCGAAGGAAATCAATTTAGCATTTTCCAAAATAACATATTTTTCTTTGTTCTAGTCTCTACTTCGATATAACCTTCCTATTTGGGGTTCTAGTACAGTTGCCCAATCTGATGTTATTTTTAAATTTCAAAAAAGAGCAAAACGGTACCATTTTGGCTTAAGTCGAATGCAGAAGGTCAAAAATGATGGGATTTTAACTCTTTCCTCTTTATGTATTCTAGAAACTGTTTGCTTAATTCGTAAACACCTACATGTTTTTCCAGCAATACCTAATCATGATTACTTCACCAGAAATTCAACCTTTGATGTGTATTTACCGATCCCGTCCAGTGAGTTAATAAAAAAATCTATATTATATTCGGCAAAAAAATATACAATCATCTCCCTTTGCAACTTAAATTTTTTTTCAACTGCAACTTCTTTCCTTAAGTTCCGTAAATTAACAAAAGCCTATCTATCTGAAAGACCATATTATTCAGTGGAAGAGTTGCTTAACAAATAACTAAGAAATTACAGTACGTTTCTTCTTCTTCTTCAAGTGCCATCTTCGTTCCGAAGGTTGGCGATCATCAGGGCTATACGTATTTTCGAAACTGCTGACCGAAACAATTTGTTGCTGCTACAGCTATACCATTCCCGTAGATTCTTTAGCCAGGAGTTTCGTCTTCTTCCTATGGACCTTTTTCCTGCTATTTTCCCTTGTATAATTATTCGAAGTAGTTCGTATCTTTCGCCTCTTGTAATGTGTCTCAAGTATTGCAGTTTTCGTTTTTTATCGTAAATATGACTTCCTTTTCTTTATTCATTCTTCTCAAGACCTCGACATTTGTGACTCTCTCGGTCCATGATATTCTCAGGATTCTGCGATACATCCACAGTTCAAATGCCTCTAATTTTTTGGTATCAATCTTTTTCAACGTCCATGACTCCATTCCGTAGAACAGCACAGAAAGTACGTAACATCTCATCAGGCGAAGTTTCATTTCAAGGCTCAAATCTCTTCCGCAGAACACTCTCTTCATTTGAGTGAATATGGATCTGGCTTTTGAGCTATCGTTGTCTTCATTTATAAAAGTGCCTAAATATTTGTATTTGCTAACTCGATCGATAATTTCATTGTGTAAATATAAATTTTGGACATTTTGTGTTGATTTCGATATTACCATAAATTTAGCTTTCTTTATGTTCAAAGATAGTCCATATTCTTCGCTGCAGTCTGCTATCTTATTCACCAATGTCTGTAACTCTTTAGGTGTTTCTGCGATCAGAACGGTGTCGTCGGCAAATCTCAGATTGTTTAATCTAACACCATTTATTTTAAACCTACGGATTGCTCAGAGAGTGTTCTATTCATTACGTCTTCGGAATAGAGATTAAACAGGGTTGGTGACAGTATACACCCTTGTCTCACACCTCGCTTTATTTCAATTTCTTCAGTGGTATTATTCTCTACTCTCACTACTGCTTTCTGATTGTAGTACATATTTGCTATTAGTCGGATGTCTCGTTTATCTAAATTCTTTTCTGTCAGGAGTCTGATTAGGTAATCATGCCGCACTTTATCAAAGGCCTTGTTGTAATCTATAAAACACATGAATACATCTTGATTTATGTCAAGACATCTTTGAGACATAACGTTCAGTGCAAACAACGCCTCTCTTGTTCCAAGTCCATTTCGGAATCCAAACTGGGTATTATTGATGTCCATTTCCAGTTTTTTGTGTACTCTAGAGTGTATAATTTTCAGGAATATTTTCAGTACATGGCTCATGACTGATTGTACGGTAATCACTACATTTTTTGGCATTTATCTTTTTTGGTATAATAACAAAGGTGGATAAAAGCCATTCTTGTGGTATTTTTCCTGATGTATAAATGCTATTGAAAAGTTCAACTAAAATGTGAATCGAGTCTTTTTCTATTAGTCCTTTGCAACTTAAATTTTTTTTCTTTGACAAAATTGACAAAATCCTATCTATCTGAAAGACCATATTATTCAGTGGAAGAGGTATCACAAGACATGCAGTAACTTTAACTTCGTAGTTCTTCGTAAGTTCTTAGTTCTTGTTTCTTAATTATCAAGGTTTTTAAACGTTGTGCCTCTGTCGTGAACTGATAGCCAATTTAACCATTCAAGAGTTGTTAAAGGAAGGAAATTTAAAGTAAATAGATTTGAGGCACATTTGAAATCATTTTGATTTAATGAAAATTTACCTAATCCTAACGTCGTTAAATTTACCTACAACGTAAATAATGTTCTTTTTTTTATTGGCTAAACCTATCGTTTAAAGATTGAATCATCTTGTCCATCATACTATAAAAACTAAATAATTTTGTGTAAAATAATAACTTCTTTTATATTCCTAACACAGACGCCGTATCAGGATTATCATCCAGACTTCAAGGAACTTTACATTTTGTTTAACTTTTAATTTTTTTGATAATTTTTTTACATATTTTTAAGTATGGGTTTACAATTTCGAGAAATAATTATTTTTCGTTGCTATTCTTTTCCTCATCACAACTACGTATCGGTTTTCCTCTATCATCTAACGTACGAACAATATTAACCAGTTTTTAAAGTCAATTACATTATTTTGTTGGCGCTGATTTTATACAAATAACCGTTTGTGGAAAACTAAAAACTCATGGGACCCCGAAGGAAAAGCGGCTGCTGGGAAGACCAAGGATGTGGGGTCAAGATTTTATATAATATCAGCGCGGACCCACCTCGGGTTGTAGCGCTATAGAGAAGAATACGAAGATCAATATAAATTTTTTTCTTACTTTTATTGCAACTCCGTTTCTTCTGATGGATAGTAAAGCAATTTCGTCAGATTCATCGACTACTTCAAAGTCTATAGGAACGTACGCCGCTTCAAGAATTTCTTTCACATATTCCATCATTTGAGGACCTGATCCTATACCTGAAAGATATTTTGATATATATATTTTAAATATCTGTATGTCTAGATTAACATAAAAATAGCACAGATATGCCCAAAATTACACTAAGTCTAGATATAATACCTAACAAAAACACGAACACGTACTTTTGGTGGTTAAAATCGATCTTGATCTGTTGTGTTTTAGTTGTTTTGTGTATTTAGTTATGGACAAAGTTTATTCCAGTACTATTTTTTATCATTGTCCATAATCTTTTGTTATATCATTAAATGATTGTGTACCTATGACGATGTCATTCCTGTACCTGATAGATGTGTTTACCATATGCAAAGGACTGGTTATTTATAAAAAGACACGATCGACTATCAATCAGGGAGCGTGAAGCTATGAGCCTTAGCCGTGCAACCAGATTTTTAGCAGAAAAAGGAGTATGACAAGTAAGGAAATCCACGTCAGCGGATAGATAACGGTTACTATGGTCTTGGATATCAGCACCATAGGAAATTAGTTTCCTCCGATGTTCGTTTTTCCACGATTGTTTTTCAAAGGCCATTTTATCAACAACGGATCACCAGGCTGCATCAAAACTTCCTACCCATCGGGATGGATTACATTTGCATCATTTTTGAAGTTTATTAAATATTTTCAAGACCATGTGAGATCTTCAAAAGATCTGTTTGTTTCTTAGTTTTGGACAATCATGAATTGCTTATTGAACTGCTTCATTTTTGTAAAGATTATATCGTCATGTTGTCCTTCCCCCCTATACTTCTCATCGCCTACAACCTCTTGACAAATCAGTCTATGGACCTTTTAAAAATTTTTATTTTGCTTCAGTTGATAATTGAATGACAAAAAATTCAGGTAAAACAGTCACAATTTACGATATTCCTGTCATCATCAAATTGGCACTGCCTAAAGCTATAAATTCTACGGATATTATTTCTGGATTTTAAACCACAGGAATCGTGCTCTATAACAAAGACGGGTTTACTGATGCTGACTTCTTATCAAGCTCAGTTACAGATAAAGAGATGACTTTTCCAAACAGCGGTGTCGAAACTACCCAAGCTGGGACTAGCAACGTTGAAAATATATAGTTACAGGAGCACCAATTTCTATACACGTGTTCACAGTGAGTTCTCAACAAATTCGTTCCTATCCGAAAGCTATAGAGAGGAAAAATACTAAAAAAAGGGAAGAAACCTTCGAAATCTGCGGTTCTTAAAAGCACTCCAGTAAAGGAAAGGCTAGAGAAAGAAGCTGAAGAAAAAGAAGCCAAAAAATGCTGCAATAGAAAAAGTAAAACAAAGGTTAAATAGAATGATCAAGACTGGCATAAAGAAGAAGATGAAAATAAATTAAATCTAAAGAAAATAGTTAAAGTTGAATCTGAGTCTTAGGAAGAGGATGATAGCTTGTGTCCCATATGTTGGGATCCTTATTCGAAATTCAAACCTGGTCAAGACTGGATACAGTGTATGTCATGTAAAAATGGGCCCACATTGATTGTAGCAAAGGCAGTGAAATTTACCCTTGTATTCATTGTACCTCTGACTTTAAAATTAGCGATTTAGACCAAGTTTTATTGTGCAAATAACATCAATAATATATTTTATTTTTCACTTTTTTACTTCTTTTTGTTAAATACATTACTTTAATATTCTATTGAGTGATTAATTTCTACCTTGATAACCATTTTCTTAACATTTATATACTTCTCTCAACGATCAAATCAACAGAAGAAGGAAAATCTGCATACAGACAGCTATGACTCACCCAGGTAGTGTTGGGTTCCTAATACCCTAACTAAGTTGTGACAGGATGAGATAGCCAAGGGAGTTAGACCTTTGATACTCTTTTCTTCACTTCGAGAGTGTCGGCGTCCAACTAAAAACCTCTCCTCTGCACTCCAGATATCAGAATGGAAGGGCTGGTTAAGGCTCCACTGCCTTAGCGTCTCGCGTCGTCTGTCTCTCATTCGCTCCTATTTCGGCCTGCAACAGTCCGAACCCCAAAGAGATGCTACTCGCTCGTTTCAAAATTCTGTTGCGAGTTCTCTCTCCTCTCATTCTTCTGAAGAGAACAGCTTTGTGATTAATTTGTGGATCCGTTGCCACCACCACTCATCCTCCATCATTTTCTCCACCATTTCTCTCACAGAATCAAACATTCTGCCGTTACACTCTTTTTCAAACTTCTCTCTTTCATCCGCCCGACGCTCCAACATCGTGTGTGTAACAGTATCCAAAAGACCACAGTACTCCTCTCAACCTGCCCCCGGCTAATATCAACTTGCCCCTATGTGGGAAACATTGATACACTTTGTACCATTATACCAAAATGTCAATTTTGGAAAGAGTATCAACTCAATCAAAAGTTTACTTAAAAAAAATTGTAACATATGAAAATATCATATCGTAATGTTTTTAATAGAAAATAAAATTGTAAAAATTAAAATACGAAATTTGTCTCAACTTGTCCCGCTCTCCCTTACATTAAATAATCACATATCACGAGACAGACATTTATGCTATATAAATAAATAATATTTAACTGGTCTCACTAGTAGAAAGATAAAAGAAAGTCACGTTTCTTGCACAATTTTTCGTATGTTTATCTTACGCTTCATCTAAGTTTTCTATCTGGTCTATTATCTGGTATTCCATCAAATGTATGCGTGTTTTTTATCTTATGTTAATGTGATTGTATTTTATCTTTTAAATATTGACGTCTGATATACATGTGTTTACATTGTGTAGCGCCAGAGGATGACAAATGAAATATTTAAAGTGGTTATTAGAATTAATTAAAAGATTAATCAATATTTGTGTTGCTAACGTATGGTCCTAAAGTTTTGGGAAAAATTTCAAAAGCATATAACTCTGACCACAATAATCTTATATTTTTATTAAATTATTCAACAGTTTAACTTAACTATCCTTATTATAAATCAAAATTCAAATGACAGACAAGGGACCATTATTTTCGATTTGCCTAATAATTCCCCTGACACGTTGCATCATCCTTTGGACGACCTCGGCGTCAATTTCTCTAATTTTTGTATATATGCGGCGTCTTAACTGTTCCTGATTTTGTGCTTCCCATCCGTTATTATAGACTTTTCGACTTAATATTGCCCAGAACTCTTCAATTGAACGAGCCTGAGGTAGGTTGGGGGGATTGTCTGCTTTAGGTACAAAGGTAATGTTGTTAGTTTCGTACCAGTCCCTTGTGATCCTCGCGTAATGACATGAAGCAAGATCTGGCCAAAAGACTATTTGATCATTTGCATGATGTGTGTTCACAAACTGAAGCAATTTAGAGAGACATCTTTGAATATAAATATTTGCGTTTAAGGCTTCGCCTCGAACAACACCAATGTAGGGCTGTGAGATAAAGCCAGCCTCAGAAATTGCACACCATACCAAAATTTTGTCCTCAAATTTTTTCTTACTTTTGAAGTTTATGTCATCAGGTACATTTTCGTAATCGTTCGTGTAAAACCCATCGTTAACCTTCATCTCACAGTTGGACAAAGTAAAATATTTTTCATCGTCCATCACGATCAACTTGTTGACGAAATGCACTCGCCTTAACGCGCGGCAACATCTCGGAATTCTCTCTAATTGATCCTCTGTGTATTTTGGAGCTTTCCTTCTTTTCCGGTAGATAATATTGTTACTCGATAGGGTCCTGTATACTGTAGTCTTTCCAATATGAAATCTTCTGGCCAGTTTTCGCTGTGAGACCCCAATTTTGTTCTTAGCTGCTTCAATCAGTCTTGTCTCTCTTATATGGTTCAAAATCCGCGGTCGGCCACTTTTACGCAAGTTAACACATGGTATCCCTTCTTCACATTCTCTGATTGTGCGATAAATTGTCGATTTGCTTATGTTTTGATATCGATAAATATTAACAATATCTCGTTTCGACATTCGCCCAACCATATTATAAACACTTACGAATATCAATTTTATAAGACATTTTGCAGAGCACAAACCAAAATATTCTGCTTTGTTTATTAAATGTCAATAACTGATGACATTTCAATTCCATGGCATTCTTTGTTAAATGCATTTTGCTTCTCAATCAGACCAAGTGAAATTTTTCCCAAAACTTTAGGACCATAGTACAAGACCAAATTCAATATTTGATTATAGTTTGATTGGATATACTTTGTGTAAACCACAAACTTCACGAGAATTAACTGAAAATAGACTGAACTATAACAAGTAGTCCAGAACAGGGTTCCTTGACAACGTCGATGAAGACATGAGAAACATGGGAATACGTGCTTGGCGGAGGAAGGCGATGGATAGGGACGACTGGAAAGAAATTCTTGAGGAGGATAGGACTCACGCAGAGTTATAAAGCTAGAATAATGATGATAACAAGTAGTGCACAAGATGTGTGTATAATAAATACACCAACAGCAAAAAAATACATCATCACTCTCGTACTCTTCTGTTACATTTCCTTTCTGAACTCTCCATTCGAGTCTTCCCTGTACTTATAACTTCAGTATTGCTGATGCCATCTTCTAACGTGTTTGTGAGCAGAGCTTTAGTGTTTCTTTTTTTCATTTTGAACCGAAAGAAAAAACAGGAAGTGTATACATTGCTTAATTATTCAGGTTTTAAGAAATTGCGGAAAAATTGTCTTTTGTTCCTTAATATCGATTTAATTTGTCGAAACCGATCTCATATGTTAAGGAAAAAAGACAAGCAGATCCGGAAGAAAACTTATAGATAAAGATGAAAAGGAAATAAAGTTTATACTTTGAAAAAAGTGAGTTCACATAAAAAGAAAAAAATGCCAGAATGGCGAAAGGTAATCAGACATATGAAATCTAAGAAGTCTTCTAAAATGCAAGTCCCTGTCAAAGAAATAAAAAATTGGAATATACCGCTCCAGTTATCTTAACTATGTATATGAATATATAAAAAAAGGTTCTAGCTACAAGACTGTGTAACCATAACACCAAATGGGAAGAATTCCAGGAAATAATTACCATGGTAACAAACCTACAGGCTACAGGTATCATTAAAAACACCAACTGAGGTAAAGAATGCTCTAAGGAAAATCACAAAGAATGAACAAAAATGTGCGTGGCTGACTACGCCATAAAGTAGCTCATCAACTCACAAAGAACATTAACCGGTAATAGTAAAATAAAAAATCGCAGAAAAACGGAAACTTAAAAAAATATGGCAACAAAACAGAATACAGAGTAATAAGAACAAATTCCATAAAGCTGCAAGATAATTAAAAATTGATATAAACGATTACCAATCAAAACATACAAAATCGCCTCGAACAATTGTCTAAATCGATTAACAATGAATACTCATTCTAAAAAACCACAAGATACATAAAGAATCTTATAAAGTCAATACCACCAATAATAAACATCACTGGACAATGGACAAAAAATAATGCAAAAAAGGCCAAAGCATTTGGTGGACATTTAGTAGAATTATTCCGACCACATAATTTTTCATCAAGCGGATTCAAATGGAGTTGACAATCGATAAATTTACACAGTGAATGGAAATTTACCATCATGTAAGAAATGGATTCTAAAAAAATTTCCTGGCTATGATCTTATAACGGGAGTCTTACCCAGTCTTTCCAAAGCTACCCAGTAAGGTTAGGATTTATATTCTGCAGATATTCAATGCTATTCTAAGATTTACTTATTTTCGGCAATAATGGAAAGTAACGGAAGTCATAATGGTGCTAAAACCAGGAAAGAAACCTAAAGAAATTACAACATATAGGCCACTCAGTCTATTACCAATTATATCCAAAATATTTGAGACATTTTTGTTAAAAAGATTTCAACCAATCCTAGAAAACAAAAAAAGCATGCCTGATTACCAGTTTGGTTTCTGTCGCAAACATAGTCCTATCCAACAGGTACATAGAATTGTACAACAAATCGATCTACAAGAACAACGATTTAGAAAATGAACGATGGTGTTCGGCAGCCTTTCAGGATATAAATCAGGCTTTTGATAAGGTCTGGCACACTGGTCTAGTCTCTAAAATTAAAAAGCATTTATCGCATATACTCTACGGTGTGCTGAAATTTTATCTAACTAACAGATACTTTCTAGTTAGATACCAAGAGAAATGCACTGACTTGACCCAGTTAAATCAGGCGTACCCCAAGGCAGTACTCTTGAACCTGTGTTTTATCTACTACAAGTCGCTTAAAACAATTTAAATTAACGGACTTGAGTAAAAGAATTAGTTAGATATTAATATTATGTTCAATAGTAGTATAGTAAACTAATATTAAAGGTGGAGAACCTTAGAATAATACAAGAACCCATCATTGAAAAAAATTCAGGTTCCGAAATACTACCAGAAGAACTAAGGGCGGCCGTCAGACAATTAAAGGATGGAAAGGCACCGGAACAGGTGCTAATGAGCCATCTGCTAAAGCTGTTTTTAAAAGTCATCCACAAATGAATTTACCGAAAATGCGAGAAACAAATTGCGCCAATCAGTTTGGATACATACAACGGTTTCAGAAGAAGATCCAGAATTAGAAATTAGAAACACAAAAACGTGCCATAAATATAAATATCTCGGATCTATAATATCTAAAGAAGGCACTACCAAAAGAGACATCGAAAACAGAACACAGCAGGGAAAAAAGCGGTAAACATTCTAAACTCTCTCTACGGTTTAAATATATTAGACAAGAAACGAAATTGACAATCTATCGAACCTTGGTAAACCCTATTATAACTTATAGGGCAGAAGTTTGGCAGATCATGAAAAAAGATAGAAAAAGAAAAGAAGTATTAGAAATGCATTTTCTAAGGAGAGCGTGTTGTGTATCCAAAAAAGATCCTATCGGGAATGAAGATATTAGGAGGACAAATACTGTATATTCCAGTGTAGACAGAATTGAAACGAGACAATTAGTGTGGTATGGTCACGTGAAGTGAATGAATGAAGATAGATGGTCCAAGAAAGCTTTAAATTACATACCACAACAAAGAAGAAGAAGGAGAATGCCTACACATAATTAGAGATAGAGCCATCAAAGAAGACGAATGGATGTACAGAAAACGATGGCGGTTGAAATCCGAGAAGGCTGTAGGAACCTCGCTTATATATATATATATATATATATATATATATATATATACATATATATCAATCCTTAACATAATAGGCTTACTGGTTGCTGCTTTGTAAAATTTTTTTGAGTGTTTTACGTTTGTACGTTTTCCTCGGTTGAAAGAGCCGCAATGACGAAAATGTTAACCGTAATCTATCCTCAAGGTGAAAATTAATGGTATGTACATATCGAAAAATAGAAAAACAATTTAAAACGAATCCACAGACACAACATCAACATGGAAAACCAATAAGTGAGATTTAAGTTTTGATAAAAACACTCACCTGGTAGCATTGTCACAATTCTCCTTCCCCCATGAGTATTTTCTGGTGGTGGTGACAAGGTACTCCATATAGGAACTTGTTTGTTTTTAACTAATCCCGCGAAAGTATCAGCTGCCGTTGCCAAACGCCTCGATAACACCAAATTTCCGAAATGCTTGGCTAATTTGTTCATGTTTTCCTACACGTACTTTGTTCGTTTCAGTGTCACACTGACATAATTTAATGTTTTGGAAATTTAAAGCAAATTATTATTTAAGTTAGATAAATAAGTATTAATACTAGTTATCACCGCTGAGTATAACAAACTAATAATTGGAGTCCAGGGACGGTCTCAAAGTTAAAGTTGTCTTGGAAATTGCAAAATCTTTTTTACAGAATTTCTTACAACACAATAATAAAGTGTCTGGTGTTTATAATTGGTTTTAAGCAAAAAATAAACATTTAATTAATTAATTTTGACAGTTACTATAGTAAATGTCACTCAGATATAAAAAATTACCATAGAAACCGCAGAAAAACATCTAAATAATACATAATTAAGTACAGGTGGTAAATAAAAAAAACTGATACGACTCTTAAAGCGTATTTTGTAGAAAATTGAGCAGTGTATTTTGAAGGATAAATACTTATTATTTACATACGGTCACTGTCACTGCCAAATCTTAAAATTTGTCAGATAACTTATTCTGTTCAACTTCAAAAGATGGCTCCACATGCTAACAAAGAACTAAAAGCAAGAATTGTAACGAAATTAGAAGATGATTAGAGGATGATATCTGCTGTAACGGACCATTTTAACGTAAGCAGAACAGCAGATTTTAATATTAATAAAAGATGGAGACAACAAGAAATTCTCGAAAGAAAGCAAGGTTCTGGAAGACCAAAAATATCTAGCGCTCATAAAGATCGTACATTTTTGGAGAGATTAGATGAGAATCGTTTTAAAGATGCGAAAACTGCAAGAATTATGTCACAGTTTCTGGGAAGAAAGACAACAACTTGGCGCAGAAATAAAGCATTGAGTCTTAGGTCCTGAACTGCAGCATAACAACAGGCTCTTACACCACAACAGAAGCAATCAAGGCTTATATTTGCTTTAAACCATCAGCTACAAAATTAAGATTTTTGGGACAGGGTATAATTTACAGAAAAGAACATTTTTCAATCTTCTAAAAAGGGTAAAATTGGAATGTATAGGCCAGATAATGGATTTAATCATCTACATGTTGATAGATATCAAGCAGCTGGTCATTTTAGCGCCAATGTATGGGGGTGGATTTCATCTAGAGGAATGGGAATGGTATGGCGTATTGATGGCAGGTTTGTTGGGCAGACTTATCTGAATATTCTAGACAACATCATGTTTCCCCGTGTAGAACAGTTGTATCCAGAAAATAATTTTATCCTTCAACAAGATAAGTGTCCTATTCACACTGCAAATCTAATAAACCACTGGCTCCAGAATAACAACATCGAAACTTAACTATGGCCCAGCTACAGTCCAGATATAAACCCAATCGAGAATGTGTGGGGGGCTATTATAAAACGATTGTATCGGCATAATTTTATACCTCAAAATGCTGAAGAGCTGTGGCACGGTATCTATATAACAGGTTTGGGAAGAACTCTCTGAAGAAGACAATTTCATAGTTCCTTTCACGCAGATGGACCAAAGACTACAAGCTGTTATCAATGCTGATATAGATATTACAAAATACTAATTTTATTTTTATATACCTAAATTTAGTATAGTTTTGGTCTTCCAGACCCTCGTTTTCTTTCGAGAGTTTCTTGTTCCCTCCATTTTTTATTAATAGAAAAACTATGGTTCTGCTTATATTAAAATGTTTTGCTGCCTCTAATAGTGCTCAGTTATCTTTTAATTTGGTTTCAATTCTTGCTTTAATATATTGTTGAGTTAAGTCGTTTGTTTGTTTATTTTATTATTTGTCTGTCATAATAAATATAATATAATGTCAGACCACGTCAGACCAATCAAATAAACTGCTCAAAATGATCAAATCTTACTAAGAGTCGTATTAGTTTTTTAGGAAGCAGCTGTACTTTAACATTTTCCATACATATTTGGAAAACTTTACAAGCATCCTGTAACATAAATCTTTGTCTACAACTAGCTGAACCGGCGAAGTTTGTACCGCCTTAGAATTAAATACTATGTCAAAGCTCAAATTAACAAAAAACCAAAGGAAAATACTCTAAAATATTATGTAAGAAAAAAGTTGAATCAATTTAATGCTTTCTAATACACAATATTTTTGTTTTTTTTTTGCGGTGCGTAAATATACGACAATGACGGATTGAATAAATATCAAATGGGAGACCAACAGAACAGTGCAATGTGAGATTAGGCTCAATTTTTCTTCTTTTTCGTATGGCATCTGTAAACGTCATATCTTCTGTTTGTCTGTCATCTGCCAACGTCAAGTCTTCATCTTTTTCGTCTTTCAAGTTATCTGTCATTTCTTCTTTCCCGTCTGTCAAGTTTTCTTCTTTTTTATCTGTCAAGTCATATGTCAATTTTTTACATCTCTCTTTTTTAATACCCCACTTTGTAGCTTTAATTACACAGTTTCTAAGAGTAACACCATGATACTATGATTAAGAAGATAAGATATTGCGCATAAGTCGTGACGTAATTGGAGAGCTGCACGTTCGTAATGTCAGTTTTTTGTATGTGTCAATAAATAATCTTTAATAAATAGTTTGGAGATATCCTTTTGTGTACGATTATTGTAATTATTAAACCTTTTTTTAATATTATTATTTTGCTAATCGAATAATTTCATCACAGAATGCATAAAAATCCCATTTAACTTTAACAAGAATTCAAATTCTGCTCTCCAATGACGGCATGCGCGAACACGACCGATTTTGTGCTACGGGAAGATCCTATCTTGTTATTCATAGTATCATGAGTAACACAATGCAGAGTAATAACTGGTCAAAAGACATGCGTTTGAAAAAAGCCTGTACAGAGAAAGAATTTGACATATCCATTCCAAATAGAGGAAAACATTTCCTCTATTTGAAAAGTTCAGGTAATCATAGTAGTTGACAATAATTACATACAACATGGAAAACTGGAATAGTCGCAATAACTGCCAATTATTAATACACATCGTTTGATCGCCTCTGCAAGTATATACAAGTATGCACTTCGCAAGTGTACGAATAATCGTGATCCTTTTGACTCGGGTAATTTTTACCGACATCATATAGAAAACCAAGAGTGGCAATAAGTGACAAATAATTGTACGAGTAACTAACTCACACGACATGGCAAGTGTACGCAAGTGACGATTATTCGCCAAGTACACAAGTCGTTTACGTCCGGCTTCTAGTGTAAAGAGACGAGTAAGTACCAGCAACAAATATATTTTCTTGCAACCCCTGATTTTGGAAGACTCATTTTACTATTATTTGTTTGTTAGACTTTTAACACAGAATAAGAGGAAATGAAGTAAAATTTTACAAGAACATATATAAAGACATAACACTTAATATCTTGGGAAAAACTAGACCCCTTAGTGGATAGAAATAGTCCATAATATATACCATCAATACCGGTGTATCAGTGCTTCAAATCTCAGAAAATGCAAGATTGTTACCGAATATTACCGAAGAATCCATTAATAATGATAGTATTCTTCTTCTTGATGTGCCTATCCGTTACGAATGTTGACGATCATCATGGCAATATTTATCTTATCTGCAGCAGCGCGGAAAAGCTGCACAGATGTTGTATTGAACCAGATTCTGAGGTTCTTAAACCAAATTGTTCTTCTTCTTCCTGGACCTCGTTTTCCAAATATTTTTCCTTGCAGGATGGCTTGAAGGAGAACATATCTGGATTCATCGCATATGTCCGAACAACTGTAACTTTGGAGATTTGATGGTGGTTAGTACCTCTCGGTTCTTATTCATTCTTCTGAGGATCTTCTCATTTGTGACTCGGTCAGTCCACGGGATCTTAAGCATTCTTCGATATAACCACATCTTAAATGCTTCCAGTTTTCTGCACATATCTTCGTTCAATGTCCACGATTCAACACCATAAAAAAGAACAGAGAAGACGTAGCATCGCAGCATTCTTACTTTTGTATCAAGAGAGAGGTTGTGACTCTTGAAGAAGGCCCCCATTCGATTGAAGGTGGATCTAGCTTTTCCGATGCGTGCTCTAATCTCCTGGTTGTTGGTCCATTCTTCATTTATTATGGTGCCGAGGTAGTTGTAGTGTGCGTCTACCTTTCAACAGGGGATTGGTTGACGTAGAGTTGACCTTCTGTTATCCTTTTCTTGCTAATTATCATAAGCTTTGTCTTCCTTTGTTACGTTTATATTGAGTCCATATTGTTGACTGTAATACGCGATTTTCTCATAAGAACTGATGAGAAAAATGGTAGTATAATATTACCAAAATAACTTAAATTGATAAATATACTCGTTTGACACTGAAACAAAACATACGCTACAGAGCTAATATTTGATTTAAAATTGGACTAAGAAGCCGGATCTGTGTGCTGATTATTGTTAGCGTGGAAAATTTTAATTTGTATATATTTAAGATATCGAAATGTTCTACGGTTTGTGTACAACTTTAAATCTGTTTGAAAGAGTTAAAAGTGAATTAATATTATATAACCAGCAAATATAACTTGCAAAATATGTATGTAATATAAAATTATGGGTTTGTAATGGCGGGAGATAAAAACGTCTTATAAATAGTTAATAGACACGATACGGTGACTATCAGATCATAATAGTTAATTAAAAATTTTTATTACTGGTTTTTGATTGCATTTTAATGGCAATAATTGCCATGAAAACAGCAATGTCATTACCGTGATCTTTTCTTTGTTGGTATCAATATGTGGGGATAGCTTCCGTAATAATATTATTCTGCAACCGCAGCCGTCCCGAAAATAAAACTTTCGGTATCATTTATTAAATCGAAAGTACCATTTTACACAACTCGTACCGAAAGTAGGTACTTTCGGGACTAATTTTTTCACTTTCGGGACGTTTTTACGTAACTAGATAACGGCTTTGACAATAACATTTGGATACAACTTTGTATTTTATTACGACAACGCTTGTCATTTAAGCTTCGTGTGTTTTCGCTCAGTTTTTTTTTCTATTCCAAGAAATGGAAATCAGCAGTGAAATTGAAGCCAAAATGATTCCAGATGAGATTAGAGAAATTTATGCTATTTATGAATTATTGCCTGTTAATAAAATTGATACATCGACCTCAAGTACTACCCGTTCGGAAGAAAATATAACTGAGGATCAGACGCTTGCTAATTTGAATAATACACAGGTTTTTTACAAACTCTGCGAATAAACATAAGAAGTACACCTGGTACTAAACAAGTAAGGGCACTTATTGACACTGGACCGCAATATGACATATATTTTACAAAGTACCGGAAACGGGTTTTTCTGCTGAGGGAAGGGAAAAGATTGTACATGCATTATTTGGCGGTAGAAGCACTTCTGAACAACGACATAAATTGTACGAGTAAACTGCGTGTGAAGGAACCTACGCTTGTTCATTTGATGCCTTAGATCAACCAAAAATTTGTGCAGATGTCTCTTCTCTTTATGACGGCCCTTAGATTGAGGAACTCAGTGACATGAATATTTCACTCAGCGATGTCGGAAAGACAGCACCAATTGAGATTTTGTTTGGAGCTGATATTGTAGGCAACTTGTATACAGGGAGGAAATATCAGTTACAGTGTGGTCTTGTAGCAGTTGAAATTTTGTTAGGTTGGACTCTTATGAACAAAGTGCCGGAAGTTGCTTCTAATTTTAGTACAAGTATGATTACATACAAAGAAGACATAGAAGATCTACAGATTGATGACAACGTAACAATCAAAGAAAAGGATAAATTCAAATACTTGGGGTTTATAATCACGAAAAAGGTAACAACAGAGGAAGAAATTACACAAAGATTAGGACAAATAAGAACAGCAATCCGACAACTTAACTCAGTATGGTGGGATAGACACCTAAATATGAAGACAAACACACAGATTTATAAAACATTAGTGCGAAGTATTATGACATATGGGGTTGAAAATTGGATCATAAACAAGAAAAACAGCAGTAAGATAGTAGCAACAGGGATGGAATGCCTGCGAAAATGCTGCAGAGTAACAAATATGGATAGGAGAAGTAATGACGAAATAAAGCAAAGAACATCAATAGAAACAGACATATTAACATACATAGAACAAAAAAAGACTAAAGTGGTATGCACATGTAAGAAGAACTAGTGACAGCAGATGGACAAAAAGAATAACCGAATGGAGTCCCATAGAAAGGAGGAAAAGAGGACGACCCCGAAAATCCTGGAGGAACGAAGTAGACGATGCCATGAGTAAGAGAGGTCTAAACGATGGAGAATGGGACAACAGAGAGAGATGGAAACGGTTGAGCGAGGGAAGGCAGTGAATACTGTAGAATCCCTGAATATATATTATATGATTACATTTTCGTTGTTTGTTGATAATTCTTCTGTAGCGAAACTCTGGAAGCTTGATGTTATTGGGATAACCGACCCTGTAGAAAAAATGACACGAGAGGTGGCGGCCAAAGAGGCTAAGAATTTTTTCTATCAGACTGTACGGTGTGACAGCGAAGCAAGTTGAAAAGTTCTAATTTGTTTGAATCGTATAACTTTATATTCAATGAGTGGTTGAACGAGGGTGTGATTGAAATAATGAATAATCCCGAAGAGAATAATTGCGTACATTATTTACCTCACAGGCCCGTTATTAAAAATAATAGTGAAACCACAAAAATTAGGTCAGTCTTTGACGCATCATCTCATGAACCGGGTCGTCCTTCTTTAAATCAGTGTTTTGAGGTAGGGCCTAATCTTATTGAACTTATTCCTTCTATTCTATTACGATTCAGACAACAAAAGGTAGGAGTTGTATTGTATATTCGAAAGGCTTTTCTTCAAATTTTTATACATTCAAATGACAGAGATTTTTTGAGGGTAAACGATGAAGGAAAGAAATTTGTATTTCGACACAAGAGGGTTGTTTTTGGAGTCAATTGTAGTCCATTTCTTCTGAGTGCCACTATAGAGTTTCATTTAACAAAGGCGCTGGAGAAATGTTGTAATGATAATCCGTATTCTAAAAACACAATTGAAAAGCTTATGACTGGGTTTTATATGAATAATTGTGTGACCAGTGTTATTGATAAAAATGAGTTGAGAGTGTTTGTATCAGAAGCAACCGCCTTTATGGAAGCTAAGATGGAATTAAGGGGGTGGGAGGCCTCTGGTAATACAAAAACAGTTGTCCCTGTTCTTGGTCTTCTCTGGGACGCTTCAAGAGACATTCTGAAAATCAATAGTGAAACTTTTCAAGGAATGGAATTGAAACGTCCCATAACTAAGAGACTGATGCTTTCCATAGCTCAGAGTATATTTGACCCTGTTGGTTTTACCTATATAGTATCCCTATTTCCCAAACTGTTGCTACAGAAACTTTGGGAGAAGCGCCAGGGATGGGATGCTCCAGTCGACAATGATATGGCTAAAGAATTTTTTAATTGGGTTACTCATCTTCCTGAACTGTCAAGTATTGAGATTCCACGCTGGATTCAGGCTGGACGACCCATGGAAACTGATCATTGGAGCTTGCACATGTTTTCAGATGCAAGTAAGAAAGCTTATGCAGCTATTGTATTTTTGAGAGTTGTTCGGAATGATGTCTCAATTTTCCTTGTAGCAGCTAAGAGTCGTACGGTCCCTCTGTAGAAGATTTCTATACCCAGATTGAAACTCTAGGCAGCCACTATTGGTTTTAGACTTTATCAGTCAGTAAAAAGACAATTTTCTCAATATGTTGAGTCTTATTTTTGGAGTGATTCTACTGCTGTTCTTTCTTGGATTCAACGTAAGGATGACTGGTCTGTTTTTGTTTTTAATAGAGTTCAGGAGATTAGAAATTTAGCTAGAGGATTAGGAATATGTACCTGGTTTTCTCAATCCTGCCGATCTTTCATTAAGAGGCTGTGGTGTTCGGCAATTGTTCGACTCTCGGTGGTGGGAGGGCCCGGAATGGTTGCACAGAAACGAAAATGATTGGCCCCAACAAAAATTAGAAGTTGATGAAGAAGAAGGCTGTACCGAGAAAAAAACCCGGGTCGTCACTATTGAATATGACATCTGACGATTGGCATCTGCATTACTTTTCTCAGTACATAAAACTTTTAAGAATGATAGCTTACGCGCTACGATTTTGTTATAATGCAAGAAATTCAAACGAAAAACGTACAGGTGAATTGGACGCTGAGGAAATCGATAAAGCCGAAATATTTGTATTGAAGCTAGTGCAGAACGAAGCGTTCGGTTCAGATACGAAACGAATTTCCTCGCTAAACACGTTTGTCGATGAATTTGGACTTATACGTTTAAAAACTCGAGTTACTGAGAGACTTGACACAGAAGATTTTCGTCTGCCTATCTTACTTCCGGGTGAACATTTTATAGTGCGTAAGTTAATTTTAAGCCTACACTAAAGCTCTTGTCATGTAGGCAGACAAGGACTACTTAGTTTGCTTCGCGAAAAATATTGGACTTTAGGGGGTAGACGGATTGGGCGGTCCATTTTAAAAAAATGTGGTGTGTGCAAGAGACGAGAAGGGAAATCGTTCGAAGTACAAACGCCTTCGCTGCCGGCTGATAGAGTTCGGTATACTACAGCTTTTGAAATTTCCGGAGTGGACTTAGCAGGACCTCTTTACTTGAAATCTGGTGAGAAAGCATAGATTTGTTTCTTCACTTGTGCCGTTTATCGTGCAGTTCATCTGGAACTCGTTACCTCGTTGTCAACAAATGCCTTTATTTAAGCCTTTCGTCGCTTTGTTGCAAGGCGAGGATGACCGAGAATAGTTTAGAGTGACAATGGACCAAATTTTACGGGATTCGAGAATGCGCTTAAGCAATTGGACTGGAATCCTATCGCGGAATATAGTTCTACTCAACGTATTAAGTGGCGTTTCAACCCCCCTACAGCTGCATGGTGGGGTGGATTTTGGGAGCGATTAGTAGGTATTGTGAAATGACTTTTGCGAAAAGTTTTAGGTCGAGCGTCTCTCAATTATGAAAACTTCTTGACATTATTGTTTGATTGTGAGAGTATAGTCAACTCGCGTCCGTTAACGTATCTTTTGCACGATCCTACTGAGTTAACCGCGTTAACCCCAAGTATGTTTTTAAAGGAAAAAGTCAGTTACGAGTTGCCGGAATGTGATTTGCTAGAGCAGAATTCTCTCACACGCACAATACAGCGTTTATAAGAGTTGAGAAATCATTTGCGAAAAAGATTTCGTGCTGAATATCCGGCTCAACTCAAAGCAGGAACTAAGAAGCCGAAAGTGTCTAAAGTGTCTATAGGGGATGTCGTTTTAGTCTGCAATGACAACATCAAGCGTCTTCAGTGGCCTTTAGGAAAAGTTATTGAACTTATACCTGGTAGGGATGACCAGGTAAGGTTGGTTCGTCTTGCGACTGCACAAGGGCAACTTTTGAGACCATTACAAATACTTTACCCGGTGGAGGTCCTCGATACAGTTACTACTGGCGAGAATGTATAAGGTAATACTCTACCCTGTGGAAGTCAGATGGTTCCAAAGAGGACGTTGGTCGACTCCAGTTTGAGGAAGAACCCAGTGAAGAGTGTGGGATTGATAAAAAGCAGAGCACTCGACTTAAATGAAATATATACGCGTTGTGGCCGGTGGTGAAAACTCTTTTAAGATGTAAGTGATTTTTTCATGACTTTTTCGTAACTGTCTGCATTTTTTGAAAAATTATGTCAAGTTTCTCAAGGTGGGAGTATGTCGAGTAAATACTTAATGTTTATTTAAGAAATTTCCTAATCAGCGTATCGTCTCTCCGTCTGAGGACTGGTGTTAGACAATCAAATTTTACGACTTTTTCGTCTGAGAATGTAGGGAGTATCGAATATCATATTATAGGAATATATACAATTGTGTAGCTATAGTTAGAATTAGTTAGTCGAATTTGTACCACCGAAAAAAACTTAATTAAAATTAAATAAAACTTTAAGTGACATTTGTATATTTTAATACAAAAAGTAATTTGGTATTTTTTCGAAAGAGGAGTCTCTTGCGAAAATTAACTGTAGGACATTCCTAACGTAATATATTCCGTGAATTTCGTATTTAGTCCTTCGACTTTGATTTTTGTTTGTGTTGGCACCGCTCTCTTGGGTGAGAAGTATTTCAGGATGACTCTTATTTTACATAATACTAGGCTATGGTCGCTACCTACATCTGCTGAGCTGAGGCATCTTACGTCGATTATTTTCGATGGATGTATATCTTTGTTAGTTATAACATAATCTATCATAGATCCACAGGTGTTATTAAATGTATATTTGTGTTGGATTTTGTAGTAAAAAATGTGTTGTCTATTCTAAGTCTGTTCTATTCGTTATTCGTGCAGAAGTTTATCATCAGTTCTCCATTTTTGTTTTTAACATTTTTAACATTCGGGCGTTAAAATCCCCCAATATTATCATCTTCCCTCTTAGTCCAGTTACTGTGGCATTTTCCCTTTAAATTTTTTATAACTGCACCGATTTATCTGAAATTTTTACAGTGGGTAGTAAATTACTCAAAAAATATAAGTTATATGGTGCCGATGTGTGCTTCTACCCCTGGGGTGGTTGGCACCCCATCTAGGGGGTTGAACTTTTTACACTCAAAATAATCCCAGTAATTGATAGAGAATCAAATTCTAAACAAAAAATGTCATATAATTTTTTTTCGGTAAATCAATACTTTTTGAGTTATACGCAATTGAAAAAGTAAACTTTTCGCAAAAAAAAACATGTTTTCCAATGATTTTGTACGAATAACTCAAAAACAAAGCGTTTTATTAAAAAATCTATAATGAACAAAAATAAAGCTTATAAACAAACAAAGAGATTGCTATTTTATTAAGTTTTATAAGTACAATACTAAGCGATTTATAATTGTTTGAAGATGACTTTTTATTTTTGGGATACTATACTCGATGCATTTAACATCAAATATCGGAAAATGGACATCTTTTTTGATAAAAACTCATACAACACTTTTTAAAGAGCTAGAAAAAACCTTTAAAATGAGATATGTTAAAAGTCATTCCGATTAAAACAAAGCGAAATAAGAAAGAAAAGAATTTGAATTACTCTAGCGTTTAAAAAAAAACGAGCAGTATAAGTAACACTATTTCGATCAGAATTGAAATTTTACGCATTTCTTCTACAATTCATTTTTTATAGTGTTAATTATAAGTTTTAAAAGTTTAGCGTGTTTAAAATGCGTATTTTTTGAAAAAATCATGTTTAAATTAAAAAATCTTTTTTTTTAATTATCTAAAAATTTTTTCAAAATAAATCTAAAACTATAAGAGATACGTGAAAAATGGTTCTATACCAAAATGTAGTTTTTTTCTTAACAAAAAGTCTGATTTTTTTATTTTTGTTGTAGCTCGAAAAATAATAGAGATATAGCCAATTGAAGTTTGAGATACAGCGGCTGACACACCTGTAATCAGAACTTTGGCCCTTTACTATTTAAAAAGAAAGAATTTTAACATATTTTAATCTACTTAGCATATCAAACGAGTTTATTTACAAACTCAGATATGGCTTGGAAACAAAGAGATTGATATAACGAATTGGGAATGGTTCAAGAGTGATGATATTTTACAACCAATAAAAATGAAAAGTTCACCTGCACCAGAAGAACTATTGAAAATGATTTTTTGTAATTGCAAAAAGGGTTGCGGCTCAGCGTGTGGCTGTCGTAGACTAGGTCTATTTTGCAATGCTACGTGTGGAACATGCTCTGGCGACAATTGTCAAAACTGTCCTGCAATAGACGAAGAGGTGGAGTTAGAACACGACGAGAATGACGTTTCAGTCAATGAATAATTTGATATATTGTAAATAATTTTTATTTTTGTAAATATATTTTGTATACTTTCTAATGTAAAGTATTTTCATGTATAATTTTTTACAATAAAAACATCATGAGTATACTTAATTTTTTTATTTAGACATTTACCAAAGGGGAATTTGTTTCGTGAGCATAGAGGTGGTTTTTAAAGGTTGAAAATAAGCAACCAATCAAAAAATATTTTATAGATAAGAAAAGAATTTTTGAATATAAATGTACATTAAAAACTTTCGAAGTTGTTTAAAAAGATTTTTTTATATATTTTGACATAGGGGGTAGTTTTTAAGGGTTGAAGTGTTGCAATCAACCAAAATTATTTTGGTTGATTGCAACCAAATGATTTATTATATAAGCAGAGAATTACATTGTAGATGATATAAATGCACTACAAAAGCGTTTGTACCTGTTAAACGATTTTTTACAACTATATTTATTAAAAGGGGTGGTTTTTAAGATTATTCAAGGGTTGAGAATGTACACAATATCCATTATTATAATTGACAATATTTCAATTACCTAATTTAACACGATTTAAATCCATAAAACGCTTTAATATAAATGTTTTTCATTATTTTCAATAAGGGGTGATAAAAAGCTCACCTAGCGCATATATAACTTTTGAAGAGGGAGGTAAGATAAGTCTAATTCCAAATTTTTAGCAAAATCGATTCAGTTATAAAAAATTTAGAGGTATTGACCTCTTTTCCTCCACAGTGACTGGAGTATCTGACTTGATCTACTATTTGTTGTAATCGGTCATAAAACGTTTCACTTGTTGTTTGAGGCTTGTAATTTTCTGGGCCGTATACTCCGACGATGTTCAGGTCTTCCTTCTCAATTCTTATCTTTGATGTGGTATTGTGGTATTTTTGGTGTATTCGTGAGGCTACACCTTCTTTGGCCGTTTTCTTTTGCTACTCCACTGTAGATTAGTATGTATTCACCTAATTTCTTAATATTAAGCATCTTTATTTAGTAAACTTTATCGACCATTTTGACAGCTCCCTTAGTTCTTACACTTTACTCTTTTGCTGTCATTATTTATTAATTTATTTACTAATGGAAATTCACCACTCAGGTGAAGTTAGTGACAATGGCATTATTACAATTTTTTCGATAAATACAGTTTCTGGTAAATAAAACAAACTATTGGCATTTGTGGATTTATTTTATTTAGAAAAATGCACATCAATAGTGCCGCTCCATTCTTACATCTCACATTCACATATTTGAATGGACAAATGACAAAAAAAATCATAACATAGCAAGGCATTTATAGTAACTTGTAACTTATGGATACAAAACATTAGATTTAATAACAATTTTTTATTAACACGTCTTTTTCTTTACAGACTAATCAGCAAGTACTTAAGTAAAGGCAGCCATTTTTAAAATCGCATCTGAATGAAACTGTCAAGATTTATTATAGCTATTAAATTACATAGGAGAGGACTTGTAAATGTACATATCTCGTATAATAATATATTAGGCCCAAGTTAGGAAGAATAATTTCTAAAATATATATAAGCCTTTATTCAAATATTTGTTAGTTAGTTCAGTGAAAGACCAATATGTAAATATTACGGACCATCTTCTTTTTACAAACAAAAAAAGGAAAAAAACATTTACCAATTAATTTTATAGAGTAATTATAGACGAAAAGTTTCTAAAATAGTCAACAAATTAAGAAAAAAATCCAGGTTGTTATTCTTTGTCTAAAACAATTTTCATTCCGCAGATTTGCATGTAAGAGCGTCAGTTTTTGACACAGATGACACTTTGGAATAATTTCTAATACAATTTTTATTAAGTTGAATCTTTGAAGTTAATTGTTTTTTTTTTTTCAGAATTAAGTAGTTCACCTGCTGCGTATAATTTTGTAAGAAGAGTTTTTCAAACTTGCTTGCCTCACCCAAGAACATTGAGCAGGTGGTATCAAAGTATTGATGGTGAACCTAGCTTTACTGCAAAATCTTTTAGAGCTTTGGAAACAAAATCATCTATAGATACTGGTAAATTATATAGTTTAATTATAGATGAAATGTGTATCCGACAACATGAGGAATGGGTTGCCGAAAAAGACAAATGTTATGGTTATGTTGATATGGGAACAGGATCTCAAGATGCCACTTTTGTAAATAGTGCCTTTGTTTTCTTGCTGAACTGTATCAATGACAATTTCAAGATTCCAGTTGGATATTTTCTAATAGCAGGAATTACAGGAGATAAAAAAAGGAATAGTTCAATAGTGCTTACAGAAATGCCATAACATTGGCATAAACTGGGCTGTTTAAAGCAATAAATAAATAAAGCATAAATTTATTGCTTTAAACATCCCAGTTACACTAAAGATTCTGAAATCTATAGCTTTTGAATCTGTAACATCTTAGAACTCAAAACAGTTCCTTAAGCAGCTGGCAGAGCATAACAAAAAACTTCTTCAATAGACGAAACCGTATGGGGTGTTTAACATTTTAACAAAAAAGAAAGAACATTATAATCAGATAATAGTGGTTCAGAAAAAGAACTACAGAAAACCGAAAGGACCACTCAGAAACAGAGACAGAGCCACTACAAAACTGCAACGATCACTCACCGTTGACTACAAAAAATGGGAGCCTTTAACAGTATATAACAGCACTACAGGTCTTAGATGCCTTGGCTTCGATAGTTTTGACTAATTTCTTTCACTTTTTCTGGTCCTCACTTATTCCTTGTTCCCATTTCTTCTACGTCAGTTCAGGTGGCATTAAACAACTTCTATGAAGGTCTCTCTGTTGTTTTTTCCTTGTTCTCGTGCTTGCAGAACCTAAGAGTTCTGCTTTTGGCATTCGGAAAACATGTTCCAAATATCTATCTTTCTGTACCCTGATTTTCTGTGTTATTTTGGGCATCTTTTTTCCAAAAATTTTCCTCTCCCAAATCTTTTTTCTGATTAATTGTCCAAGTTTTAGATGCATACAATACCGTTGGTCTTACTACTGCTTCATAAGTTCAAATCCTAACTGATCTGGATACGTTTTTTGCTACTAGCAGTGCGTTTAATGATCCTACTGCTTTGCTACCTTTCAACAACCGTTTATGCATTTCTTTCTCCTCGCTTTCTCTATTTGTAATTTTTACTCTAAGGTACTCAAATTCTGTTACCTTCTAAAATTTATAATCTCTTTCATTCGTCAAATTTGATTGGTTGTTGTTTTTTCCTGTCTGAAACCAGCCTGGTATTTTCCTATTATCTCTGTTTTGTAGGTATTTACTCTATTTCTTATAATTTTTGCTAATACTTTATATACTACTTATAATAATACAATTCCTCAGTAATTTTCACAGACAGTTTTAAAACCTTCTTTGTGGACAGATGAATGCTGCGTCTCATTGTTCCGCCCATCTGTTTAATTTTTCTGTCTTGCCTATACAGAAACCATGTTACATACGAGTATATCATTTTTAATATCTAGTCACATACCATTTTTAATACTACAAAACATGGTGCCTTTATTTTGTGTCACTCGTGTCTTTTTTAATCCTTGATAAAAAATTCTAACTTCTTTTTGGACATAGTTTTCTTCTGTTATGTTATTTCTTGTTGTTTTTCCAGTAATTTTCTTTTCTTTTACCTGCATAATGTTTTAGCTTTTCTCCTTTTGGTTTTATAATGTTCTTTACTTTTTTTTGCATTACTTCTAATATTTTTCATTTTTGTGTTGTTCCTCTGAGTTAGAACTCTTGGCATTCCTTATCAAACCAGTATTTTCCCTTTTCTCTGTCTGCTTTTCCAATGTTAAGATCTGCCGCTTGTATCATGGCTGCTTGTTAGTTCCATTCCTGCTATAAGTTCCTCGTCGTGATTCTTCTCAGTACCTTGTTTATTTTTTCGTCTATTCTTTTGCTACCTCTTTATCTTGGAGCTGCTCTACTTGGTATTTTTACGTTGTATTCTTTTGCTTGGAAATTTCTTGCTTGTGGGAAGTGAGGCTATTGTCAATATATGGTCACTGTCGGCATCTGCTTCTCTGTAGCTTCTACAATATATTGTGTTTTCTTTCAATATTAACATGGTCTATTTTGTTTCTCATTTTCTCATCAGGAGAGATTTAGGTTATTTTGTGTACATCTTTATGATCAAATTGTCTACTTGCTATCTTAAGGTTATGTTTCATTGAAACTTTTATTAGTTTTTTTCCATTGTCATTACTTTCTTTACACAGGCTTTCATCGGCTGTTATATTCACATAAATCTTCTATAAATAATATTCACATAAATCTCATATAAGGCTCTTCCTACTTTCACATTCATATCTCCCACGATTATTTTTATCATATTTCGTACTTTTTCAATTAGATTATTGATTTTTCTATATTACTCGTACAATCTTAAATAGCACAGTCTTTCTGATATTGCTTGAAAGTCAGTTACTACTCGGCTTATTTCTCTGACACCATAAATCACATCCCCAGGTAGCTATTTGACCCGCCTCTTTTAAACAGAGTACTTTTCCAATTTTTACTATCTCAGTTCCCAGCTGCCTGGTTTTTTTGTAAGGCCATTACTTTCTCTTAGGACCCTCTTACGTTCCATGTTCTCACTTTCAATCCATTTTCAATTTGTTTGTTTACATTCCTTCTATCTTACTTTCCTTCCACCAAATTGATCGCTCTAAATGTCTATCTAAATCGCTCTAAACATGTCGTTATCATTTTTCCTTTGTTGCTTAATATTTATTAGTTTTTTTGACCACCGTTGCGTTGTGCAGTTTCCTTTTTTTTATTTCATATGGCTGCTTCTTTTCATCCCATCTCTATTCCCTACCGTCTACTGTTAATATTTTGTACCCTATACTTGACATTTTTTCTTTTCCTTTTTCGCCACAGAATTCTGAAATGAGTAAATAAACAATGTACAATAAGTTACGTACAAAAGATCTTACAATGAAGACTCTAAAATCTGGAAAAAATAAGTTATTACGAGAATAACACCATTAATATTGAAGGTGATGACTGAACCAATGGCCAGATACAGACTGAATAATTTTGTTTTACATATTAATATATTTTAAATAGCAGTCAAGTCATAAAATTTGTTAGAACAAAATTATTATATCTATTGTCTGTTTCAGTTTAGTTTTTAAATGAGTTATTGATTATATTATTGTTTATACAGGTTGGAAAATTATTGGGATATTAATAACAGAATCCATTCCGTCTTACGGTCAAGTTTACTTATACAAAACTATAATAATATCAAATTGATTAATCGTAAAAGATCATGGTCCGTTATTCAAGCAGAGATCCAAATATAAATCTAATTAATAAATCCTAGTTTTTGTACTAAATTTAGAACACCCCGACCCAACGGGTATCAATACACGAATAAAACGAATAGTAACTAACTAGCAAACAATTTAGTTTTGGATCCCCCTTTTTGGAAAACCACGTAACCGACGAAAAAAATTAGAATATATTTTTTATATTAGCTATTTACATTGTATCAAAGTGTAGCTATATTCAAATATCATTAATTATACTTTTTGAAATGTTCAATAGACTCCATTAGGTATTAACAGTATGGGAAACATTTTTAATAATAATCAATAGGTATTTTGTTTTAGATGAAGGGTTTCTAACCAATCGGAGTACTTCTTTACGCAAAAATCTTCTGTAAAAAGCACTTTTATATACATATGAAGTGAAAAACATAAAAACTAACATTCTATTTCTTAATAGTGTATATATATATATATATATATATATATATATATATATATATATATATATATATATATATATACAGGGTGAGTCACGCTCAACGGGACGGAGCCTACCGGGGAAACGGCTAAAGATATTAAAAATTTCTTTTGCAGGAATACGTAGGTTAGTACCTGCTACAAATTAAAATTTGTGAGATATATACAGGGTGTCCCAATTTGGCGTAATGATATGAACTTATACTTTTTTAAATGGAACAACATATATTTCACTTTAATTTTGAATTCTACTGAACAAAATAATGTTACTTTATTCAACATTCCCTATACCTATTTTTGACCGGTTTCGATTTATTTGGGTTTTTCTGAAAATGTACTATTCGCGAAATTAATTAATTACACAATATCGCATGAATTTTAATTAACGCCTTTTTGTCAGTTAATTGTCAAGTGTCCATGCTTTACATCAGAATAATTACCATTTGAAACTAATCTACAGAGTGTTCGCAATCTGAAGTGTCAATGCTGTACCATATTTTGTATAATTACTTTCTTAACTTAAATGGGACACCCTGTATTTTACTTTAATTTTGAATTCTAATTAAAAAAATAATATTACTTTATTAAACAATCCCTGTACCTATCTGTGAGAATTTTCGATTTATTTGCGTTTTTTTGAAAATGCAGTATGTATTCTTGAAATTAATTAATTTTTATCACTTTATTACATAAAGTTCTACTCTAACTTAAACAAAAACCCTGTATTTGAATGTTGTAACAATTATTATAATTAAACTATTATAAAATTTTATATTAATATCTAGTATCTTCAAATCTATTTGCATTATGTTACCTGGAACATTAAATGTCATTAATTACATAGCTCGTTATTATAAAGAATGCCATGAAAAAACAAAAGGTACCTAGCTGTCAAACTAATTGTCAAACTATTAACTGTATTGCTTTCAATTAAATAGAAATGGCAGATTATTCAATTGAAGACCGAGTAAATATGATTTTAATACTGGGTGAATGTCATCAAAACAGTTTGTTAGCATCAAGAGTCTATGCTGAGAGATTTCCCTTAAAACGTCATCCTCGTAAAGAAGTATTTGACAGAGTCTTAACAAGGTTTCGTGAAACTGGCAGTGTTGTTTATACTAAACGAAAATTAATAAATCCGATAACTGAAGATGAAAATACCGAATTAGAAGTTATTCAATCAGTTATTGAAAATCCAAATACAAGTACAAGGACGATGGCCAGGGAGATTGAAGTAAGCCAAACTAGTATATGCAGAATTCTTAAAAAATATCAATATCACCCATACCATATTCAAATGCATCAGCATTTGTATGGAACTGATTTTGAACGTAGGTTAGAATTTTGTTTATGGTTTCTAGACAAAACGGGAGCAGATCAACATTTTTTTGATAAAATTTTGTTCACTGATGAATCTACTTTCCATAATAATGGACTCGTGAACCGACATAACTTTCACTATTATAATACGGAAAATCAACATGAATATAGATGTACTGATCGACAAAACCGATGGTCCCTTAATGTATATGGTGGAATAATAGGAGAACATGTGATAGGACCGTATTTTTTTAATGGCCATTTAAATGGACAAAAGTTTTTAAGATTTCTACGAAGAGACTTTTGGATACTTTTGCAAAATATCCCTTTAAATTTTAGAAGAACAATGTTTCTGCAGCTAGACGGTGCTCCAGCACATTACACGCGTAACGTTAGAGAATATTTAGACAGAAAATTTCCCGGAAAGTGGATAGGTAGGGGTGGTGCTGTCAATTGCCCCCCTAGATCACCTGGGTTAACATCAATGGACTTTTTTTTTTGGGGATATATTAAAAGTTTGGTTTATCAAACTCCACCTACAACCGCTGAAGACATGAAAACGCGTATTCGTAATGCGTTTGCAACAGTTACTCCAGAAATGCTAAGAAGAGTAAAACAAAATTTTGAACACAGAGTGAGGTTATGTATTGAAGAAAATGGACACCATTTTGAACATTTAATGTAAATTAATTTTTTTCTAGTGTGTTTTGTTTAACTTTATGTAATAAAGTGTAATTAATTAATTTCAAGAATAGTGCATTTTCAAAAAAACCCAAATTAATCGAAAATTATAAAGGATAGGTATAGGGATTGTTTAATAAAGTAATATTATTTTTTTGATTAGAATTCAAAATTAAAGTAAAATACAGGGTGTCCCATTTAAGTTAAGAAAGTAATTACACAAACTATTATACAGCATTGACACTTCGTATTGCGAACACTCTGTAGATTAATTTCAATTGGTAATTATTCTGATGTAAAGCATGGACACTTGAAAATTAATTGACAAAAAGGCGTTAATTATAATTAATGCGATATTGTGTAATTAATTAATTTCGCGAATAGTACATTTTCAGAAAAACCCAAATAAATCGAAACCGGTCAAAAATAGGTATAGCGAATGTTGAATAAAGTAACATTATTTTGTTCAGTAGAATTCAAAATTAAAGTGAAATATAGGTTATTCCATTTAAAAAAGTATAAGTTTATATCATTACACCAAATTGGGACACCCTGTATATATCTCACAAATTTTAATTTGTAGCCGGTACTGACCTACGTATTCCTACAAAAGGAATTTTTAATATCTTTAGCCATTTCCCCGGTAGGCTCCGTCCCGTTGAGCGTGACTCACCCTGTATATACACGCTATTAATAAATTGATATTATTAGAAAAATTAATATCAAACTCAGCTTGTTTCTGGGTTGAACAGTGTCGAATTTGAGTACACTGAGCGTTCGACTTATAGTCCTTATAAGAGACCTAAGAGAGTCGTTAATGTTTACTATCGATAAGTGTATACAGCAAGACAGCGGGAGAACGCCTCTGGACAGGATTGTACTTTCATTTTCGATTTGCATTACTTATTCAATTGTTAGGTGTGTTTAAAAGCCGGTCTTTATCATTGTCTACTTAAGTTATAATAGTGAACGGTGAACAATGTACAAGTTAAGTGATTTGGGGTCTCAGAAGACCTCGAAATTCCTGATGAATACTCCAAAAAGGAAGTCGAAACCTCGGTGTACTTAAATTCAATGCTTTAATTCAGTATTCTATATTAATTTTTATAATTAATTAATCTTAGCATTAGGTTTAATTATGATATATTACCAATTAACTTTATGAGGGGTTAGTTTTTTAATAATTCTAAAACCGATATTGTCACCGTCTTAAAATTTTTAGATAGGCGCAGTAGATGCGCAGAAATATATTTTTTCCAAGAAAGTTCGAAATATCTACAAATTTTTTGCAACGAATAACTATTATCTCCTCTTAAAATGGTGCTTTTTATAGAAAAAAATAGGAGTAACTCGATTTGTTAGCAATCCTCAAACTATTTATTAATTACTAATTACAATGTAGGGCTAAAGAAAAATAAGTATGGCACTATATCTACTATTATAAGGGAGACGCATTTGCCGAAGCTCAAAAGTCTAAATGAGGATTTTGGTGTTGATATCTTCCAAATTATTTCCAAAATCGCAACTTTCTTCTAACTGACGTATGTTATTTATTTGTTAGATAGAAGATAAAGGTTATTTTCATCGCTGAAAGTACTAAAGACTTATTTAAGAAATTGTATTAGCAAGGAAAGACTAAATGGTTTAGTTAATGTTTATCCATCAGGACATTTAAATGGATGAAGAAGAGGTAATAAACCATATGGCTCTAAAGCAACGCCGTTTGGATATTTTATTATAAATTTAATTTGTTTACAAATTATACTTTAAAATACAGTTTAGTATTTAAATTAATGTTTTTTATTTTATTTAGATATAGAAGCATGTGGACTATCACGGGTTGTGTTTCTCTGTAATTGTTAGCAGTAGAAAGGAGACATCCCTATGAGAGGAAGGAGCATTTGAAGAAAGAAGAATGTGAGAAAGATGATCGTGAAGATGACGAGAAGTAAGGAGATATGGAATGGTGTTCACAATTACATGAGAAAAAAGAGCATTTGAAAAAATAAGAAAGGGAAAGATGGCAAGAAGAGTGAAACAACACAAAAGATGTTGCCCAGTAAGGAACTGGGTAGATTGTCTGTTTAGGGCGTATCTTCATAGGTTCAGAAAGACAGATACAGATAAATGGCTATACTGCGAATATTCCGATACTTTTACTCACACAATGCTGGGGTGTAATAGATGTACAGTGGAGAGAAACAGAATGTACAGAGATGGAATGGTGTTCACAATTACATCCGAACCGTAATTAAAAAGAAAGGAGAAGAGGAGAAACACCAACCAGACCAACGACAGAGATAAGATCTAGATAAGAGAAGGAAGTGTTCCAAAAATGTCGTCAGCCTTACAGCGGCCATTCTACTGCGACAGTACGTGCGACAGTCAACTGCGCACAAGAAGGAGAGGTTGGTTTTAGTTGGTAGGTAGGATAACAGATACCTGTATCTTTGACACTGCTATAGTACTTTAAATTAAACTCGAACCCAAATTTTTTAAGGACTCAAAATGAAGGTAGCATAAAAAAATTTCGATACCCAACCAACCCCTCCCCCCACCAAGAAAATTTTATTTACACCCCTGGGAAGAGGATAGGGTAAGAGCTAGAAATATACCACGACAATTACAGTAACAAGTAACATGGGGAAAAAAAATAAGAGATGTGGCTAATTAATTTAGTATAGGATCTATCTAATGCTTAAAAGAAGCATATGCTTCTTTAGCAATATACTGTGGTATAGATTTGGAGTACCAGTAGTGAATTAATTAAGAATTATAAAAATATTTGTCAGCATTTCAGGGAACATAATAAAGGAAGAAGCAAAAAATAAAGTTTGGATCTGCTATTATATTGACACTTTCCTGAAACAACAATTAATACTAAAATAAAATAATGTACTCTATATATCTTAATGTCTGATAAACTTTGGAAATAATTTTGGAAATAAGTTGGTATGTATATGATTTGAACTCGGCTAATGCGCAGTGCGAAAACCTAAGGAATTTTTTTACAGGACTGTATATAAATACTTTAGTGATTTGAAATTGGTCGGTGATTTTACCACTAATGTGGCACACATGCAGTACGTAATATACATTTTAAGCGTCGATTTTCAGAATTCGTTGTTTTTTGAGGTTCAATAGTGTTCATATCGTTAAATAAAAGTGGAAATTATACCGATAGTATTTCTTAAAAAAAAAAGCGAACTAAAACTTATCTCAAAAGTCTTGTTTTGTAGTTTGTATAAGTGGAGAAGAACATTTTTCTCTCTATTGTCGTTACATTATTACTGAAGATCGTGAGTTTCCCTAATGCATTCAACTAGAGGTTCGTTAAACTAGTTTCTATCTTCAGCTGCTTTAAGTGTTTAGCAGAATGGAAGGCTCATTGCATTAAGAATTTGGTCCTTCGAGTCGGTAACAATCTCCTTGCTTTCCTTCCTGGTAGATAATCAGACCTCTAAAAAAAACTGAAGAATTTGCTTTAGACAGTTTATAGACAAAGCACGTGGTGTTCGTGTGTATTAAGGTATAAAAAAAACAGGTATACTAGCCACTCCTGGATATTTCCACTTCATGGTTTGTTCCAGTTTCACTTTTAAGTTTATAGACAGTTTTATTTTAGTAATAATTTTGTTTAAAATAGAAGCATCTATGTGATGAGCTATCCAGAGCATTTTTCTCTTCAAATTTATTGCTCTTCTGGCGTTCTCGTGACCAAAGAGTCCAAGTTTAGGCACCATATAGAGATATAACGCTCTTTCGATATCTTTGTTAAGCGACTCATCGCGTTTTCGCAAATTTCATCGTTATTAATTGTAGTACCTAGCTAGTTGAAGCTGTTTACCATCACATACTTATGTAAACGTCGATAAATACACATACTTGGGTCATGAAATTAGAATAACCAGAGACAACCAAACCTGCGAGCTAAATAGACAAATCACGTTGGGATGGGCGGCATATGGAAGGATGAGAGACATTTTTAAAACAAATACCCAAATTCACCTGAAAAGGAAGGCATTTAACCAATGCATCTTACCAGTCTTGACTTACGGAGCAGAGACCCCAACTTTAACGAAAGCTACTGCCGAAAAACTGAGGGTAACACAAAGGCGAATGGAGAGATCAATGCTGGGCCTGACCTTGAAAGATCGCGTGAGAAATGAGGAGATATGCCGACGAACTGGCGTAGACGATATTAAACTGCGAATCAATAAACAAAAGTGGAGGTGGGCTGGACATGTTGCTAGAATGGAAGACGGAAGATGGACGAAGAGATTATTGGAGTGGAGACCAAGAGCCGACAAGCGAAGTCGAGGCAGACCACCCACCCGATGTACCGACGACCTAAGGAGAATAGAAACAAACTGGATTGCAGCAGCTAGAGATAGAGAGAACTGGAGACGTTTGGAGGAGGCCTATATCCAACAATGGATGTGAAAATGGCGCTGGATGATGATGATGATGATGATGACTTATGTAAACGGTGTGTTGGTTGGTTTTTGTCTTACTTTAATTAAATTTTAGGCGGAGTTTCTTACTTTCGAACATTTCTTGCTATTGCTGATATTAGTATAGTGTCATCAGCGAATCATAACTTATATTTCTTCCAGTCCCTGTTACTTTATCAGTTGACCAGTTCAGTTTACTGTGGCCTAATTACTCATATAGATTTTTAATAAGTGTAACTAGGTGTATAAGTATGTCCATAAATATAAAGGTAGCCCAAAGATTTTGCCAACTCATGCAATCAAATGCCTTTTGACAGTCCACTAAATATATTATCATATATTTTCTAGACTTTTCGATAAGTTGTCGCATGTTCAGTTCAAAATTAGATTTGAGTTGATACTAGATGCATTATTTGTGTGAAGAACATATGTGGAGTCTGTATTTCTGTATTAAGATGTTCTCCAATGACCAACTCTATGTTTGTAATAATCCTTTTGTTTATCAAGATTCAAATAATCTCAATAAGTTAATTTCTGTTTTGATTCTTTTATAACTTTTTTTAGATTGTTGTTAATATTTTGAAGGTTCTTTGTTTCATGTTCACAAAGTAAAAATTACAATAATTTACGTAGGACAAACATGCGGACCTTTATAAAATGAATACTCAAACATATTCTGTAAAGCTAATATTATTTCTTATCTTGAACAGTATTACGTTAATTTGATAGATATTGCGGAAATCAATTAACTGAAGACACATATATAATTCTTAATGGATACTTTTCTATTCCCCAATCTCTTTTTCAATTACTCATAAGAAAGCGTACAAATGTTCTTTGCTCCTAATTTTCTTCATTTTATGGCGCTTTTAATGACTATTCATGATTAAGTTGAAGAGCATAAGGTTTTGCTGAATGGTTTTAATAGTTTTAGATATCCAAGGCAACTTAATTATTATACAAAAAAGAAATACTAGGTTTAACGTTTTCTTTAAGTCAATTAGACATAGACACACTGTTGTATAAACGCATTTTGTTCTTCACCTGCTAAACTTGCTTCTGATATTTGTTTTTACAAAATTTTAGTTGCAGGGTTGTATTTAAAAAATTAATGCCTTTACAGTTTTCTGGCTGTTTTTTTTTCAACTTTTTGAATGGGAGGATAAGTTCTGGTTTTATTTTCTTCTGATACTTTATTGTGTTGTATGAGGTATTTTATATAGCACTTTCACAATATTTTTTTGAAAAGTATACCGAATCTAAAGTATGAGTTTTAAAACTAACATTTTCTTTTTTGTAACATTTTATAAATCAATATCGATGAATTAGATGAATTTTGTTTCATGTGTCTAGCATTTCGTATCCTATTCTTCTTTTAACGCTTCAAAGTTGTCTACTAACGCAAAAGAAATAGGTTTGTCGACCACGTGACCTAAATAACAAACGAGAAGGTCACGTGGTCAATAAACCCGGCCCATTAGACACAGATGCAGAGACTTCTTTGTAGTTTTCTCCGTCGCACTGGGGGAACGTGACTGTATTGCAGCAGACAGTCAATCTTATATTATATGTCTATGGATTCGGACTCTCAACGCTTTCCTAATAAGTTAATATACTTAAATTAATGTCAATGTATTATGTGTAAGAAAAGTACAGTGAGGAAAAAAAAGTAGAGTCTACCATTAATAATTTGACAGTCTTTATCTTTTGTGCAACACACTCAAACACGCTAATTTATTTATCTAGTTTTACACATTTATTTTTCTTTATTGCCATTATATGGCATATGATACATGATTTGAAAAGTATTGTTTTACTAAATATGTTCTTAAATAGTATGTGATTCTACTTATGCATTAAGTTTGTTAACCAAGCTTGCTGTTAAACCCATTATCCAAAAAGAAATTCTGCATCTTAACCCCCTACTATACAAGAGGAATTTTGGAATATTTCAATGATTGATTTTCATCCCGGAGAATTGATTGACGACGGAATCACATTGAATGGCCAGTTAGGTTACCTGATACAACACCTTTCAACCTTTCAACTTCTTTTTTATATAGTTATTTGAAATCCAAATTAAAAGGAGATCTTGATTGAGCATTGACCCAAAAATAGAAGCACTAAAAATGATACGAAATGCTCAAAGATATTTTTTTAAGATGGGGCACTCTGTCAGGTTGCCAACCGTCGTTCTTTTTAAATCTTTAAATGAAACAAAACCTTTTAAAATCAACTGTAACCGTAACTGTTTATCGGGCGCTAATAGCTATTGTAAAATATTTTATCGGTGTCACATACGACACCACAGTACAATTCTCGTTATAGTTTTGAATATAGAAGTAAATGGCTTCAACAAGCAAAGCGTTGACTCGTGTTGTGGGTGCTTATGAGGCTGATGAGAGTGATGAAGATGTCCCTTTAAATAATACAGAATCTAAATGTTTGATTGAGAATGAAGACACAGAGCTTAGTGAAAGTGATACCATTTTAGCAGAACCAGAGGTTAGTGAAGAGGAGAGTGAAGATTCGCAGAAAGATAGCGATCAAAAAAGAAAAGTAGTATATGGAAAAAATGGGTTTAAGTGGTATAAAACTCCGTTTTTCTTAAAGAACACTCGCACAGTTCAAAAAAACATAGTGCTTCGTCTACCAGGTCCAAAGGCTCACACTTCAAATACACCAGAAGAGATTCTGGCTTGGAAACTATTTTTCAGCGACTCAATGATAAACTATATTACTCAATACACAAACCAAGAAATCTCTAAACAATCCACTAAATTTAGACAAACTCCAAGTTTTACAACTTTTACAAGCAGAGAAGAGATTTTGGCATTATTCGTATTCGGTCTTTTATATATGAGTGGTGTTCTAAAAACTAGTTACCTGAGTACCTTGAATTTATGGTCAAAACAATTTGGACTACCAATTTTCACACCAATAACGTCACAAAAACGCTTTGAATTTTTGATTAATTGTCTTCGTTTTGTTGACAAAACAACTAGAGAGAAAAGGAAACGTGATGATAAATTCGCGTCTATAAGATTTCTTTGGAACGAATTTATTGAAAATTGTGAAGCCAATTACACTCATGGCGAATATGACAATTAATGAACATTTGCTCAGTTTTCGGGGCAGATGTCCTTTTAAAGTTTATATGCCAAATAAACCAGATAAATATGGAATTAAAATCGTTATGTTGTGCGACTCTAAGATTTTTTATATGTTTTCTACATTACCATATGTGGGAAAAGAGGGACGAGATGTATCAGAAACTTTGCCCACCTAATACGTTGTTCGCCTATGCAAAAATCTCTATGGCAACAATAGAAATGTCACCATGGATAATTGGTTTTCGTCCTCAGATCTCGCAGAAAAGCTTTTACAAAAAAATTTGACAATAGTTGGAACTTAAGAAAAAACAAGTCCGACATTCCGCCAGAATTTCTTAAAAAGAAAAAAAATTGTTTCAAGTTCTAACTTTGCTTCTGCAACCAGCCAATACTCAGAAATCAAAAAACTCAACCATCAAACTCACAAAAGATGTCAAGTTTGCCCTCGATCTGCCAACAGAAGAGGTAGAGACCTGTGCGTCCGCTGTAAAGCTTGCATGTGTGCCGAATACAGAAGACCAATCTGTCCAACTTGTACCGAAGAAACTTGTTTTTTTTTTTGTTATAAACATGTTATTTTCTACTTCTTTAGAGTCTTTTTTATAACTTTGCATAATAAAAAATGTAAAAAATACGTATGTTTTGATTTCTTAGTATAAATTAAAAAAATGTCTGTGGTGTCGTATATGACACCACTACTAGTTACCTAAAAAATATCGATACAATTTTAGGGGTAAGTTCCACTTTAATTTAATACAAATTAATGAAAATTCAACTAATAGGAATTATGTGGTAAATTCTTTTTTTTATCAAGTTCCTTTAAAGTTAGCGAGCTATCAATAGGCTAACAAGTAGGTTTTGCTGTGTTAAGAACTGCTTCGCCATTTTTTTACTGATAATTTACTTACTGGATCAACGCATGTGTAAAGCCACTAACAAAGAGATTTAAAAATCTTTGTTTTTAAAGACATTAAAACCTTCACCCAAAAATGACGACAACTAGTTTATCTAACCAGAGCAGCAACAGCCAACCGAAACCTTAGTCCAGGAAATGAAATATGGTACAATATTTCCAGGAGTAAGGTATGTGCTAGCTGTTGCTGGTCTGGTCAGACAAACTAGTTTTCGGCATTTTCGAGTGAAGGGTTCAATATGTTCCCTTTTACTTAAATTTTTAATTATCAACATGATGTCATCATTTTTTTTTAATTGTAAGTAAGGATTATGAAGTAAAACAAAGGATTTTAAACCTAGGAAGGGGCTGTAGGCACGCGTTATTAAAATACATGTGATAAATTATTTAAGTACTTGATTAACAGTCAAAATTTTACCCCTTTGTATTAAATTATGGTAAAATTATGGCATCACTGTTTTTTAGTAGATTTTAATAGAAAAACAAGTTGATTCTATCAAATCGTGGGTGACTGTAAAAATAAATTGACGTCTTTGATGATTTTCCATAAAAGCTCAAGACTACCTAATTGTCACGCGTAGTCCATATTTTTTTTCCTCCATTGTACAAATATATTACCCTGTTAGACGGTTCGAAACGAATCCTGAAAATCTAGCGGGAATCATACTTTTCGAGTAAACGTACAATGTACAAAGGTACTTGTTTACGAATTTAACTAGCATTTTTTTGAAATATTTCGAGATGCAAAATTTTTGTTCATTTTTCAGCTGTGCAATCCTCATCTAAATTTTTCCTAGAGTCAGTCAAATACTTGACGTTTAATATCACGAAGGTTGTTGTACATGGTGGGTTAAATCCTTTCTTATCATTATATATTCTATTTAGAAAATAAGTGGAAATTGGGCAGATGATATATACAAGAACATTTTTCAGTTATTATAGTGAAAGAACAAACATTTATTAGTCAAAACCATTGCTACAACGTATTTAACAATGTGCAGCATTATGTTACTCCATATTGACGTGGTGATGGAGTTAGGACTAAACAGACTAATTGCTGCATTAAGTATCAAGAAAAGAAGAGGCAAGGCGTATTTCATCATGAATCGCCAACCTATGAAGAGAGATGGCGCAGTGAGAAGAAGAAACCTGCATGACATTTACGTGTCTAAAAAGAACTGTTACAAACTGTCTACTGTACGTATCAATCTATTCCCTTCTTAGAGAGAAACTCTGTATTATTTCTATTATACTCATGAGATCTTATTGACTCAAGTCAATACAAATAAAAAACTTGGGACTCTAAGCAGGTTGTAAAAACTAACGTAACTACTTTCAAAAAGGATGTCCCTTAGAAAAGAAAGAGCTTTCAGTCTATACCACGTCAGGACAGAAACAAATACTTTTAAAGAAAACACCAGAAGGATAGAATTATCTTAATAATGCTTTTCAGCAGCTCAAACAAGGAAACTCAATAATATTTCCCGCTATTTCTTACAGTAGTTACTATTATATAACTGCCACGTTCAACAAAAGGCTGTTTTCATTTGCTTTGTCGATTATGAAAAGTCATTTATTCAAGTAGATTATCATCATAAAATATTAAATTCTTTACGTAACATTAACTTTTTTCTGCTGTTCAAAAAAGCATTAGAAAACCTTTCTACATATAATGATATTGTACTACAATATTATACCGTAGGAGTCCACGAATACTGAGTCCAACTTCATGATGTTTACCGAGAAGATTAAGGAAAAAAAAATTTAAATCTTTCATCATTTTGAGATAAGGTCCACGTTCAACCCCATATATCGAAACCAGTCTTATTAAGGTCTTGTATATATTGAGCTTTACTGCACGTTTTATATTTTTATTTCTTAAATGTTTCTGGAGACCGTGAAAAGTTCTGTTTGCTATTGCTATGCGTCTTTTTATTTCGTCGCTTGTGGTGTTTGTTGCGTTTATTAGCGAATTCTTTGACTTGCTCAAAGGTATGGTTGTTAATTTGAATTCTCTGTTGGATATTTCGGGGGTTTTTATAAACCAACATATATTTGGTTTCTTCCTCGTTTACCACAAGTCCTGCACCATGTCTCTCATATTCATTCTAATATTTAATTGTCTGATTGCCTTTTCCAAGGCAATATTAATGAGGAGACACGCCAGCGCATCCCCCTGTCTTGGACCATTATTAATTTCATAGAACGTAGAGTTTTCTCCTTCAACTATAAAGCATGAGCTTACGTTTTACATTGTTAGTTGGGTCAACTTAACTAACCTAGGTGGAATTGTAAAGTATATCATAGCATTATATAATTCAGTTCTTTTCACACTGTCATAGGCTGCTTTGAAGTCGACGAAGAGGTGGTGTGTATCTATGTTATATTCTAGTGACTTTGCTAGAATCTGCCTATGTGCTTGAATTTTATGTGTAGTTGAATTTTCAGCAGGAAATCCGAATTGATATTGACCAACAATATCCTTTGTAAAATGTTTATGTCTTTCAAACAATACATTGCCGAAGATTTTATATACAGATGCTAACAGAGTAATGCCTGTATAGTTCTTACACTCCAGTTGATCACCCTTTTTATGCAACGAACATATTATTCCCTTTAGCCACTCTTCTGGTACCAATTCATTCTGCCATATAAGTACTATTAGTTTATAGATTTCTGCAAAAGGTTAGTCACTACCTTATTTTATACATTTCCGAACAGATTTCATTGATTCCTGGGGCTTTCTTGTCTTTGAGTTTTAGGATGGCATTTGACACATCTTCTCTTATTGGGTCATTACTATGTAGTTGAAGTTGTAGATTTTGTTTTCTATGTTATAACTTCCTTCTATAGTGTATATATTTAGATGTTCGCTAAAATGTTGTGCCCATCTGTTAAGAACTTAGTTTTTATCATGTAGAATTTCACCGTTAGTGACTTTCTTCTTCTTCTTCTTCTTTTGGCATCATAACCCTGGATGGGTCTTTGCCTGTCTGGCTATGTCCTTCCATTCAGATCTCTCTTGTGCCCTTCTTCTCCATTGTCTTATGTTCATTGTTTTCAGGTCGTCTTCCACGTCATCCAACCATCTCGTTCTGGGCCTTCCTTTTTTTCGCCTTCCTATGGGCTTCCATTGTAACATTTTCTTTGTTGTTTTTGCATCGTTTTGTCTCTGCACATGTCCCAGCCATGACAGTCTTTTCACAAATCTTACAATGTCATAACCTTCATTTAACTCATTAACCTCGTCGTTTCTCCTGATTCTCCATGTGCCATCTTCCTCTTGTACCGGGCCATATACTTTCCTCAGTATTTGTCTCTCGAATGTCCTGAGTTGGGCTTCATCTTTTTTCGTCATTACCGTCATTACCGTTAGTGTCTTTACAAATTTTTAATCGTGGTTTAAATTTTCGATGTAAGGATTTGTAGTATTTCCTACTACAAGGGTATTGTAAGGGTATTACAAGGTAATAATAATACAAATGAAAATAAAATGTCTGGGTTATGTAAAATTATAAACTGAACAGTACTGAAGGTTGCAGAACTTATCAGAATAGGTAAATAGAGACAAATATTTCCATTCTAACCGGTAATCTCCAAAATATTAGCCGTCAGTGTGGAGACGGTACGTGCAAAAGAAACAATATTGGGAAAATTCTGAAATCTATTAACAGTAAATATTTAGAGAGATTAGGTCCTCTAAACCTGCATTGCACAAATCTGCATTAAGTGACTAAATTGAAGTACCTTGCGGTAATACTAGAAGAGAGGCTTGCTTGGAATCAGCAGATAGAAGTAGGAGAACATACTTCCTTACTGGTCGTGCAACAGTAAAGGGACACCTGCATACAATATGTTTGTTTCATGAAGACAAGCTACAGACTATGTGCTAGAGCGCCTGACACAGTCTGAAAGTCCTTGAAGTTAAGAATCTGTTGGTTTTATCTTTGGATGACTCTCAAATGTTTGCTCTTCCCACTACACATTCTAAAAAAGAAAGTTTATGCTACTCAATTACAGTTTTTTCACCAGACGGTCATTATTCATATATTATAGAAGTACAATCTGACAAATGTTGTTTATTATTTATTGTTTCAATTAAATAAACTTCATAAAAATAAACTACACGCACTTTGGTGGAGAAAACTTGAAATTATTTCCAGTACGTAATTCTTAACTATTTTAATTTCAAAAATTTAGATATATGTTGTGACACATGAACACCAGTGACGTTTTTCTGGTTACTGGATAAAAGAAAGACTCACTGTTTTAATAAGAAAAGATTTCCTCGCACCATGTATGATACTATGAAAAATTAAGCGAAATACGAATAAATACCTACAACTCCAATATAGAGTACACTTTCCTTTAAGGTATAATATCTCAGTTTCTGCATAGCCCAGTCAGACTAGACAATCCGGGCAAATGGTTCAAACAAAGTATGTCAAACGTCTAATATTATAAATTTCGTACATGAAATTATAATGTAACTACAAATTAAGCATTTCTTTGAATATTATTTTTCAGTATGAGGTTTTCAATAAAGACGAAGAAAGATGAGGCGTCTCATTAAAAAATCAATAGTTCTAATTGAAAATTAGACACAAATTGTAGTAGCCAACCTCCATTGAGCACATTGGGAAGAAGAAGATACAAATAAGTTTAAAAATTGTCTTCCCTTTGGTTCAAGTGCTATTGATCGCATTTGTTATTGCCTATTCGTTAAACCGTGATGTTTCACTAACCGCCAACTATTCTACACATTTTATTGAGCACAGTCATTGAAGCTATAAAGCCGGGAGCTCATGGAGCGTGGAGAGGTACTCTTCGCCAGTTTACGTCAGCGAAGAGAAATAGAAGATCGATAATAGTGAACCCGACATTACTGTGAAATTAATGAATATTTACTTTTTGATAACTACCCCAATAATGTGCCCCCCCTCGAGATCGAGAATTTAGTTTAGTTTTGTCTAATGCTGGCAGTAAACATTTGAGTAAGTTGGTTTATTTATACAATAATAATACTAATACAACTTCTTTAAACCAATTCATAGTAATATTAGCACTACACTGAACGTACCAAACCCTAGCTACTTCAGAAGGGTAAGAGGTGTAGGTACGTGCTACGTGTTAGCTTCCAAACTTCCTTTGAGCCGTGTTCATTTATGGACAAACGACGGCACAGCACGTGACCACTTTAAATAGACAGTTTTGTCCTATCCCAGGGATAGTAACCCACAAATATTGAGGAGAAAAACGGTATTCCACGTTATGTTAGTTCCCGTCTTTATATTTTGTCTTTTTCTATTATATATTTTCTATTTTTCTTCGCCGATGAAGAAGGCCGCTCCACCTTCTGTCAGATCTCGGCTATAAAGTTCAGGGCGGGCCTTGCTCGATCTCTTGTATCTTGAGATTCATTCTTTATTGTTTTATTGATTTATGGTTTTATTGATGGCATAATTACTACAATTTATATGTCCAATCTGCAATGTAAAAATATTGTCATTCGGAATCTGTTAAAGAACTTCATTATATCTAGGTTAGCATTTTTTTAAAGCATTTAATCTCTTAAAAAGAAGTAACATATATTGAGACCCCAAATATTTTGATTATATTTGTAGTTTATGTGAAAACATAACCCTCAAATAACAACTACCAATTAAAACTTGAGAGCTATACTTTAAAAAGAGTATTCTTTCGTTTTGTGACACCATTTGCCAGAACAAAAAATTCAAATACAAGATATTTGTACAAAACTTCCAAGTACAAAGTCTTATTCATTTCTGCCAAACAGCTTTGGACGTAGAACATCAAAATTAGAAACACATCAAAAACAATTAGGACTTATTCAAATTTTCTTACAAAACGATAATATTTTTATATTTCTACGTAATGAGATATACTTACATAATATTTACTACATTGTTTTTTTTTTCTATAGGTGAATGAATAGCATGGATACTATAAAATATTCATAAAATATAGATTTGTGGAAAAAATATATGTAAAAAGTTTATTGTATATTCAGGGCGTCCACACACTTTTTTATACTAGAAAAGTGAAAGGTTTAAAGGTCCTTTTATGACGATTTGTGCTAAAATAATCTTATATTTAGTAGACTAGAGCTTTTTATAGAGTCTAACATCAGTTTCATTCAATCAAATTGTAGAAAAGATAAACTTGAAGCTTTCTCTTTTTCTTCAGCTGTCCTGTCCGCGCTGCGAACGTTGGCTATTAACATGGCAAGTAAACCTACAACTGGAAATCAGTACGGGTAAAATAGAAGAACACTAAAATAAATGAATAATATCAAATCAATGCGAAAAGGTTACTAAATTGTGAATAAAGATCAATTATGGAAAAAAAGCAACCGTAATATTGTAGGGGAGGAAGGGCCACATTTGAACGTGGGGTGGATTTGAACACACCCAAATTTGGCATTGAGAAAACCCGAAAACACCAGCCCTAGCCGAGCTACCAGTTTTACAAAAGAAAATGTTAAGACATTTTTTTGAACGTGCTGTTTCAACCCACGATTTCACACCTGACAGGATCTATAACTTACAGGACCAAACTGATATCAACACTGTCCTGCAAGCTCCAAACATTGTAACGCAAAAGGGAATCAAACAAGTTGGGCAGATAGTTTCAGCAGAGGGCGGCACCCTGATCACTATGTGTGGGATAATTAATGCATTAGGAAATACTGTGCTTCTGATGTACATAGTTCCAAAGTTTTCATGATACAATGTTGAATGGAGTTCACTTGGGAAGCCTGGGTTTGACTAATTCGCCAAGTTCTTGATGGATGACCAAGAAACTGTTTCTCAAGGTTTTTTAATCACACTAAACGTTATACACAGTGTTCTTCTGATTCCCCAATTTTAATATTAATGGACAATCACGAAACTCAATTGTTCTCTTGAATCCATAATGTTTGCACGTGAATATGGTATAGTATTAGTTACTTTTCCACCCACAACTTACATCGCCTTCAGTCGCTAGATGTAGCGGTTTATTCGTCGTTTAAATCAAAAGTTGCCGTTGCTATGAACGAATAGATGATAATGCATTGTGCTCGAGCAATTATCATACACGACTTAGCAGCTATTACAAACACTGCATACACTTCTTTATTTATCATGAAGAATATAGTTGAAGGTTTTAGAAAAACGTGCACTTGGTCCTTAAACCGTCTTGTATTTTCGGCACCGGATGGTGCTTTTGTTACTTGTCGGCCACCACCAGGAAGTAATGTAAACAACAGAAGCTGTTCGATCCACATCAACCCCAGTAGCACATGAAATTGAAGTTGTTCCATCTACATCAACCACAGTAGCACCTGAAATTGAAATTGTTTCATCTGCATCAACCCCAATAACACCTGAAATTGTACGACCTTTCCCAAAGGCTGCCCGAGAAAAAATATTAGAGTACGAAACAATGTTAAATCTAGAGTTTTAACAGAAACGCCAGAAAAAAAACAAAATTGAAGAAGAAACTCTAGCAAGAGAACAAAAACAACCAGAAGTTGCAAGCAAATAAGATGAAAAGAAACATTTGGAAGACTACTCCTACTACTAAGAAGAATGCAGAGTTACCAAAGAGTGAAACTTCGGAATCAGATGAAGACATCGTTTATGCCAGTTCAGATGAACCGGAGAACTTCACAGAAATTGCCAAATATGAACAGAATGAATATATTTTAGTGAAGTTTGTTACAAAAAAGCTGTGTAATTATTATGTGGGACAGATCACTGAAATATTTGCTGTGGATTCAGAGTTTGTAGTTAAATTGTTGAAAATAATTAAGGGTAAAGGTAAAGGTAAAATAAATAATTTTAGGCAAAGTAATTTATAATACACTTAAAAAGAAAAGAGATAGAGAGAGGGAGAGAGAGAGAGAGAAAGTAACTACAGGTTCTACAGAACTATACGTTAACATCAACATTAGGTAAATACCAGACATGAGAGTTTGCTGGATTCAGGAGAGGATTCTGATGTCATCATCTATTAATTATTATGAAATTAAAATTTTTGGACGACCATCTACATAAAATCAACATAAAAGGACCTAAACAATTCGTTTATTTCTTCTATAAAATAGTTTTTAGTAACCCTGCAACGTTTGCCAACAATTTTAGTCCAATTGCGTAGATTTACTATTTAATAATTTTTGGCAAAAGTCTTGTCATTGATGTATCTGTTTTTTTTTATTTAAAAACATTATTTTCGATAAACACTATACCTTATATACCCTGTCTGCTATGCATTCGTTGCGAAGAAGTAATTTTTTATGACTATTGATTCTTGTTTTTGGTTCCATGTAGACCTAACGGTATCGGCAAGAGTTTAGAGCTATTTGACCTATGTACAAGCATAATATGTGATGTTTTTTGTTCTTCAGACGTTTAGTATTTTTAGATGCTTAATATTAGTGTTTATATTTTTACCATTGCTGCTACTTCCCTTTCTGAAATTATTCGTTAGTGGAAATATCGTCTAATAAAATGATTTAGTGGCCATCTAGACGTACCGACTTAGTTCCAAAGATGTTTTTTTTTTGTGGAAAGGTGTCGACAACAAAATCTATGATTTTCGTTATATAAAAGCTCAGAATTTAGAAAACCTGTGACTGACGATTGTCTAAATTTTGTGATCGACATTGATAGTTATGCTGAAATACATGACAGGTTAATTTATTATATCGATTATGGCTTTTATATCCTAAAACACGACTGAATTTTTTAACCGGTATTAAGTTAGTAGTTGAAAAAATCACTTGTTGGATAAATCAGAGTTTTCGTAACAATTTCGTAGGGAATTTCGTCCTTACAATCGGATTGCGTAAAGGAGTGTTATATAAACCAAAAATAACAGTTTTTCGGTTTGAAGTAAAGTGTCTACTAAATTTTTGACGCGGCAGCACCGCATTCGGAAAAACATGACTAAAAATCTCCCTCATAAAACGTTCATTTCTATCTTCGCGCAGATAACCAGGCACTTCTCGCTTGTCGTATGCAGTGTTTTTCAATCTTTTTGATTTTGCGACCCCTCTACAGGTTGAATTCTGGCGATCCCTTTGTGTAATAGAAATGCAAAAAAAAATTTAATTAAAAGACTACACACGTTAGGTAATGATTTTATCCCGTTGTGGTACATTTATCTGTTATTCATGCGGACAAACTGCGTCAGAGATGGCGACGTTGTCACACCATTTCGTTGCTGCGATAGTAAGCGCCCCGCGCGCGACCCCTGCCAGCACCCCATCAAATGTTATTTTGTTTCAATTCTCATCTCACTCAGGGCGACATTCTTTTGTTTTTTCGCTTACTCCACGTGTTTGTAAAATTGATAAATTTCTCAAAAGGTCGCAGCCTTCAACATCTGGTACGAGTGTCAATAGCGGTGGTGGTGAATTACTCGAAAAAAAAAATAGACCTTACGATGACAATTATTTGTAATATGGGCCCGCAGTCATAAATAATAAACCTCAATGTGTAATTTGCACTAACTATAGATGCTTTATCGAAGAGTCTCTGGAGGTCTCCCAAATTGTTGGCTATTGTAGCTGTATCGTAAGAACTCCATTTATCGCTATTCCAGCTGAATCATCTTCAATGCTTCACGGAAAATATATTCTGAGTATAAATTGAATAGCATTAGCGACAGAATACATCCCTGTCGTACAGCCTTCTGAATATTTTTTGCCTCTGACATGGAGCCTTCGAGTTTTATTCTTATCTTGACCCCAGTATAATCTTGATATTATTTAAACATCTTGATAATCAATGTTTAGTTTTTGCAAGATTTCCAATAGTTTCTCGTGCTTAACATTATCTAAGGCGACAAGCTATTAATGTTTTATGATGTTTATTTCTTTGTTGTTTACATACAACTTTTGATTATACTTAATTTTGGTGTACAAAGGGTATTTTGCAGATGAAGAAATCTTATTTTGCAAAGCACTTTCTGTAGACACTACTGGCCACTTTTTGTACGATATGTTTTTAGAAAGTGACTTTCTAAACAGTTTTACAGTTTGCAACTGTAATATTGATTGGAAAAAATGTATCGCTATTTGTAGCGATAGCGCTAAAGCTATGACTGCCAAAAATAGCGGACTCATTGCAAAATTAAAATTGATAATTCCAAACATATCCTGGCCACACTGTTTTCTTCATCGACAGGCTCTAGCTGCTAAGGTAGTACCTTCTGATTTAAATGACGTGCTCAAGGGGGTAATAAAAATTGTAAATTCTATCAAAGGTAAAGCTTAGCAAACCCTGCTATTCAGAATCGTTTGTGAAGATATGGGCTCGCTTCATCAAAATCTCATTTATCTCAGAGAGGTCAGGGGGCTGTAGCAAGTCTTGGGACAAGGAACTGAGAGCTGAATTGTTATTGTTCTTACAAGATGCAAAATCTGAATACGCTTATCGTTTTTCAGACTCTCTTTGACTCTTGAAATTAGCATTTTTGGTAGATCTTTTTAGCCACCTTAACAATTTGAACATGAACCTTCAAGGAAGAAAAGAAAATATTTTAACAGCTAAAGATAAAGTAAAAGCATTTCACGCAAAACTTCGTTTGTGGTCAACCTCTATGCAAAACAAAATATTTGAGTCTTTTCCAGGTGTTTGGAAGATTGTTCAAGATAATGCAATATACCAAAGTTTTGCAGTATCGGCTCACATTCCTTGCATGATAAAGAGCTAGCATAATTTACAAGAGCAACTTTTGACATACTTTCCAGACTTGAACTCTGTAGCTGACAATGGACGTAGATGGATTTTAAACCATTTTTTGGACAAATCAATAGATCTGGCTGATGTCACCACAAAAATGAAAGAATGTCGTCTAGACTTAGCTCCTGATGGCATGCTTAATATGGAATTTTATTTGCAAAGTGTCGACATATTTTGGATAAAAAGAAAACACGCATATCCAGAGCTCGCAAGGGAAGTTCTTAAATTATTAGTGCAATTCTCCACTTCATACTTATATGGACTGACATTTTGTTCAATGGTAGACATTAAAACCAAAAAGAGAAATAGACAACAATTATAAAATTATTTCATTATTAACGTTTCAAAAATAGCACCACGATTTGATACTCTTTTGAAATATAAACACATTCTTCCCACTAAAATTGTGTTTTTTTTGTGTAAGAACCTCAATTTTTTCTTTCAATCGCCGAGTAAGGCTTTGGGACTCCCCAGGGGTCGCGACACACTGCAAAATACTGCCGTATTATATCTATTGTATATTTAGTTATTGGAGTTCCAACTTAGTATATAATTTAGGACGCTAGTTAACCTAGTTAACAAAAAGTTTAATGTGCCGGGGAATAGGTTAGCACAAAATTCAACATTTAGTCAACATTTTGATGAATTTCTAAACAAACAAGCACATATTGTTTGTAAAATATTTTTAACGTCTTTAGGAGAAAGGGTCGACATGGAACCAATAAAGAACATTTTCTTTGGATCATTTTATCTAGTAAGACTGAGCGTGATAGTTATTATACATTAATTTATAAAATACATTAATATTATGGATTTTCAACAATACCCTTCCTTAAAATTAATTTAAAAATCCTAGGTTAAAGCTTGAATATATTAATCCATTTGAATTATAAGACTGATTAAAAATTGAGCTGTTACTCAAATATGGCACCAAAATGGTCAATTTTTTTAAGTTTATATTATTAATCACATATAACGGAACATCCCATTGAAGTAAGTCGAAAAAGATACTACAATTTGTTTTCTTTCTGTTGAAAGATAAAATTTCTATATAACCGCCAAAACATAAACCGCAAACGGTTGGAGCAAAGGAGATCCATGATAAATAAAAATGAAAAATGCATTTAAATAATTTAGTGAGCATGATTTATCTATTATAGTATTAGTCCATGTTGTGAGACTGTTCCCGTAGGAAAAATGTTTTTGATTCAGTTTTTTTGCGGATTTAAATAACTTTTTTAAACCAATTCCAAAAATTACGTTTTTTTCGGTTTCTCATGTTATTTTAAACAAAAAAAGTGTAATTTTTTTCTAAAGTTGACAGTTTTTGAGTTATAACCGATTTAAAATCAGAAAAATGCGAAAATACGCATTTTCTAGTTTGAAACCTTATACGTAAATTATTATTTTTGAGGTTGCTACATGCCTAAATTGATTGAACAATTTCTGCCCAAAAATTTCGCCTGGTGCTCTTCAGATTTGTTTAAAGAAGACAAGAAGACAGAAAAACCGAAACAGAAACATTTTTCCCACGGGAGAGGTTTCACAACATGGACTGTATAGAAAAATAACGCAATTAAGTACCCTGTTGGAGACTTTGACCCGACCAGTCATCAGATAAGTTTTTTGGATCTCAACAACTAAAACCTTTATGTTTTCTGCAGTGTGTTCAAATATATACCCGAAGAGATAGTAAAATTAATCCTAGAGAGAATAAAAACAAACCCCAGAAAGAAAGTAAACAAAATATATAAAAGAGGATAGAGTTCGTAGATGTATCAACATGGACAAGCGAAATAAAACTGTGTAGGCCCCATTAATTAAGATTTTGTTTTAAAGACATCCTAACAAAAAAATTACAAAAAACTGCTTCGGTCACCAAAAAACTACTAACAAAAACTGGTGTAAGTCACCAAAAAAATTAACAAAAACTAAAAAACCCGGACATGAAGGGCCCAAACCCTTGAGCACCAAGGCTTCGAACTGGACGTAACCCAGAGCAGGAGCTTAAAGCCCAAGCAAGCAATTTCAGATTCGCGGACAAGTCACAAGAGGATAACAGGAATAAACCGCTTAACACTAGTCTGAATTTGAATCGGTTAGGCAACCATGTTGGAGTTCTATTACCCAGGACTTCCTAATGAAGAACATTTGGCTGATATTTGTGCCTCTATCGCGTACCAGATTGCTATAAGATGGAAAGGGATAGTCTAGAGCATTGGAGCGCGGTGAAGTGATTCCTGTTTACACTCGAATTAATACACCTCGCTTCAATGATTTGTTACACCCGAACGTAATTCCAAGAGGTGAACAAGTCTCACAGACTGAATTCAATTAAATTGCTTGCTTGATTAAAATGTTCTTGGACTAGCTTCATTCCAATCTAATTCCTGCGCCTAATCGTCCCATGCACCAGGAAATTTGAACGAAAACAATATTACGCTAGCAATGCTTTGAGTCAATCCAGTCACAGGATGGTGCCACTTTTAAATTGGCAGCAAAAAACAATGACAGTAATGGATGAATATTTTTGATGGATGCACCCATTAATCAAAGTCAAATTGCGCTAGCAGTACCATCATCTGAGATCGCTGTTACATTGTTAGAAGGCGAACATACTGCTCATTTTGCGCTCAAACTGCCATTTAACTCGCAAACTATAGATAAACTGACATCTAATATAACGAAAACAGCAATGGTGACAGTGCTACAAAATTGTAAAATAATATTTTTTTTAAATTAAATTTTCATTTTATTCGGATGTACTCTGTATGAGTACAAGAAACAAATTCGTTATGGATTTCTGCTTAGTTGATAGATATGTCGTGGAATGCAAATTTTAGATTCCCCATGTCTCTATTAACATCTTTATCAACGTCTGTTATACCTTGCATTTATAGAAGGTTCAGATTAAGGCAGAAATCTGAATTTGTTTCGAAACTATCTTACCGATTTTTCTATCAGATGTCGCTATTGCGTCCAGAACGAAGCCATTTTATTGTTGCTTCCTAAAAGACAGAGAAGATTATTTTTCACGTTAAGAACGGCTATGAATAACTGTTCAGATGAGACTAATTAAGTCGAAATACGTATCAACAGATAAATAGACGCTTTGAACGTGAAATCAAATCTTTGCTGTCTTTTTCATTGTAAAATAATAATTTAGGATGAGTGTACGATGGCGCACAAACGAGCATTGGAGATGTATGCAGCAATCAGATCTTTTTTGGATGCACGATGATTCGATTGGCTAAATATTTTCGTTAAACGCTGCCGGTCAATTAACCAACGTGACTCTTCTGATAACATTCCGGAAACGTTCGTTTACAAGTATCTAATCTATTTGATTTTTTGAAGATTCAAGATTATTGCCCTCATCAAATGGGGGTTTTTAATCGTATCAGTTGATACTAGGTGTTTGTAATGATCTTCTAGTTTTCTTAACCATAATTTAAAAGTTTATGTCCTCGTTAGTTAGGGCTTTAAAGAATACGGGAACAAATCTTAGCTTAACCGTGTATACCTTGTTTAATTGTTGCGTGATAGAATACATCTATGTAATTTTTATGTTTGTTTCGTCATCATCCAGCCTCAAAAGTCTATTGCCGAACATAGGACCTTTCCTCGTGTTTCTAACCCCGTCTATCTAGGTAGGTGGTTGACTGACGCTTCTCCTGTCTTCCCTTGGTCTCCATTCTAATAACCTCTTTGTTCATCGCCCATCCGTCATTTTAGCTATATGTCATGCCCATCTCCATTTTAGTCTGCTTTCGAACATCAGTCACCTTGGTTCTTCTCCTGATCTCTTCGTTTCTTTTGTCTAGCAGAGTTATTCCTAACATAGATCGCTCCATTCTTCTCTATGTGACTCTCAGTTTGGTAGCCGAGACTTTTGTTAAAGTAAGTGTTTCTGCTCATTATGTAATCACTAGGAGGACGCATTAATCAAATACTTTCCTATTCAAGCATGTGGGCAGCTCGCTTTTAAAAGGATTTTTCAGTTTTCTATATTCTGCCCACCCAAGACCAATTCTTTTCTTCAATTAATGGGTTTGATTATCCCTGCTAATCATAATTTCATGTTCTAGGTATTTATATTAATACTTTTGTTATATTTTTGTAAAATGCCAAATATATTTATGGTAATTGAGTCAAGTTTTTATCTGAGGTTGATGCATAGATTTGGAGCATATTAATTTAACTGGTTGTGCATTTATCTGAATATATATATAACCACGTGAAATTGATACAAAATTGGTAACGTTTTTATTTTATTCTGCAGATAAAATATATCTATCACATTTCTGTGGGGTGTATTCTTTACGCTATTACTGGAGTAATATAACGCTGTCGTTTTTGTACCATTCCAATACCTGACTCTGGCGATCTGATTTCATTGATTCCTATAAGATCTTTTGGTATACCGTTTTTAGAAGTTTGTAATTTTCTTCTATGCAATGAGATCCCTTATCTCCTATCACACATTCCGCATCAGACCAGTCGTTGAGCGATGAACGTCTTTCTGTTTCTAGGATATCAATTGCTGTTTCTTATTGAATAGAATATTATTCTTACATAGGTACGCTTAACGTTCGATAGTGTTAGATCCCCACTGATGACGACTCTGCTTCCAATATTGTTTTGAAACATTTCCAATATTTAAAAATCTCTTAATTAGCAGTACATACTTTCATTTAACTGTTGAATATGTTGCCTATGTAAGTCCATCTCCCTCTTCTGAGCAACTTTTAGTAATTGTTTACTACTTTTATTTATTCTAATTTTTTACATAAACGTTAATGCCCGTCCAAGCTCTGATATTGCGAAGCCATGACATGGCTCTTCTGTCTACTCCTCTGCGGTTCTTATCTTTCCTTTAATTATTCGTAGCAAGTTATATTTGCCATTTCTCATTACGTGGTCTAGGTAGAAGCTCTTTCTTTTCTTAATCGTTGTTATAATTTCTAAACTCTGTATTTATGGTGTTTACTACTGTTCCATTCGTAATGTGTTCTGTCCATGATATTCTGAGTATTTTGCTGTAAACTTCTTCTTGGTTCCAATAAAGGTTTTAAATTATGAGGAGATCTTTTCCGTCTAGCTTCATTTTTTGTAATCATACAACAAGTTTTTATGCTGGACTCTATCAAAAGCCTTCTGGTAGTCGATGAAACAGAGATATACTTTTTTCTGGTGATCGACGCATGTTTAAACGAGTGTCTTAGTCGCAAACACCGCCTTTTTTGTTTTTAGTAAGAGACTCATTATACTAATGAGCCTAAATTCGTCGCATTTGCGGGAACTAGATTTCCTAGGTATAGCTTTGAATTTTGAATTAAATTTGAATTTGAATTTGAGTTAAACCATTTCTTTGGTATTACACCACTTACATATATGTTGTTAAAAAGATGTGTTGGTAGTTTTATGTTGTTATTATCTATTAGATTTATTACATCTAGTTCTATTTCGTTTGGTTCACAAGCTTTCCAATTCTTTGCATATTGTATCGCATGTTTTACATCTATGACTAGGGTTGGGGGTCGTCAATTCAGGTCTGTCATCCTATATATGTACTATATATAATATATATAATAGTAAATACTTTGGAAAATAAAGTCTCTCCTGGTTGTATTCCCTGTTTATTTTTAATTGATTGGAATTTTTGTGTATTTTCATTAGTATCTACTTTTACTAACAGTGACAACGAGTGAAGATGTTTGAAGAAAAGTTTAGTTGTAAATAGAAATTTGATAATTTTTGTAAATTTAAAGAAGTTAAACAAAGTTGCAAGTAAAAAACCTTACAATTTGGTGTCAGCTGTGGGATAATGGTAATGTTATTGAACATTTTAATAGTATACCCATGCCAAAATTAAATTTCTATGTTCTACTGAACATGATAAGTCGGATAATCTAATAAGTAACTTATTAGAAAAGTAGAGTATTAGAAAAACGCAAAAGAATAGTAGTAGAAAGAAGAAACATAATTCTAGATTATTCTACCAGCGACACTTAACACTTAGGACAGCTCTTACAAAAGCATAGCTTTCATTTAAAAGAATGTTTTTAATACAAATATTAATGTAAATTAAGAAGTCAAGATATACGATATACTTAAATGTGAAGCATCTACAGTTGTCACCATCATTAACATGGTTACGAGTATGGTAACGCTTTGGTGTCTCGTTTTTGTGTTCTGTTGTTAATTTTAAACTTCATGTAATAAGAGATTCTTATCAAAATGTTGTTTCGTATATAATTTTCTGAACAAAAGAATGCATAACATTTTCTTTTAGAATCTACAAATAAATTTTTAGTTTATTGATATATAAATATTTTGTAAATTTATATTGAGGCGGTTATCTAGAAATTTTTAAAAGATTTTGTACATATTTTGTAGGCACGTATGGATAATGCCTATATCTCAAGCAAAAATTAGTAAAACAATATAAATGTCTATCCACATAAGAGTTTAAACATATACGAAAGTAAAAATAAGGTATAATAACTTGAATGTCATAAGTTGAGGTATTCACATGGAAATATACTTTAAAATAATATACTTTGTTAATGAATGTATAATTTTTGCTTGAGATGCAATATCAGAAAATTTCTGAACATTTAAAAAGTAGTTAGGCCAAAAAGCGATACCTTATAATGGTTGTTAATCACTTTTCTCATTCGTAGTATCTATGACGACTAGGATATTCTTGACGATCTTCTATCTCCATTTCCGAAAACCTCTCCATCAGCTCCTTCCTGTAATTCCTGCCCTCCATCTTACTTCTATCTACGACGGGTCTCCTCTCCTCGGGATACCTTCTGCTCGGTCCCTCCGAGTACCTGAACCGTTCCGGGTATCGTTCCCGTTCTTCAGGCCGTCGTTCTAGAAGAACATCTTCGTATCTTCGCTCCCTGGGGGTTCTGCTGTCGGCATACTCCCTGGGAATTTGAGGTTTGTAGTACGCTTCAGCTTTCGGCGATAGTTCGTCTTGAAACTCCTCTTCAATGGGTTGCTCCGTTGTTAGCCTCCACTAGATGGCGTTTAAGGCTCTTCTCGAGGCTCCTCGGTGGCTGGAGAACGAATCTTCCTCTCGAGACCTCGAGGTGGGGATTCGTTCTCTGTAGTCTTCGTGCGAGGGAACTCCGTGAGTGTTGAGTTCTCGATCCGAATACTCTTCGTATTCGCGATCTCTCTCTAATCTACCTCTGACGCTTCTTTGGTGGCCTGTGTGGAAAGTTGGAACTGCGAAAAGAAAATATTACACTGATTTTGAGAAAAAAATTATTTTTTGAAGTAAGAGTAAATGGTTTAGGTACTTAATATTGTAATTGTTCACCATTTCTTTATTTTATGTATTTATTTATTCAAATTAGGTTTACTTCATAGTCTTTATTTTTCTCTATTAAATAAGAAATTTAAGCTAATAAACTCCTGGCCTAAAATTTGACATAAATTTTCAATAGTAATCTGATAAAGGCTCTCTATAAATAAAACAACAAAGTAGAAACGCGAAGATTGCTTGGTTGCCGAAACATAAATTTAGACTTTTGCTTTAATCTGTACTTTCTTTAAATTGCCAGGCAAAACAGACGATGAAAAAAAATCTAATGGGGACTCTAAAAGTGGCATTCCACAACATATCTCCTCATTTAAGCAAAAATCCTTGTAGAACTGGTTTTTTGTACTTATAAATAGTAAACCGAAATAAAAGAAAAGAGATTAAGAATTGATTTCATGTATAGTGCCTTTGTATATTCGCTTATACGTGTTTCATCCTACCAGGATTCATCAGAGCGACTGATACAGAAGCTCTAAAAGTGAGATGAAATATTTTCCGTCAAAAGAACCATAAATGGCTTTAATATGGACGCTATAAGACGCTCTGAGAACAAAACACCAAAATAAAAATGCGAAGATTTTCCTGGTTGACGAAGCCTAAATACAGAAGCCTTCAGAAGAAGAGAAGAACAGAAGAAGAATGAGAGAGAAGCACAAATAACAAACTGTACTCCTTAAAAAACCTGAAAAATGTAAATTTGAATGAACACAAACGGTTGGGATATTTAGGAAGAATGGAAAGGAAACACAAAAAAAATATAGCATGGAGAAAACCTAAAGTAAAATGTAGAAAGCGAAGGGAGAGAATACAAGTAGTCTAAACGATAACCAAACTAGAAACTGAAAAAAAAGTACTATATCGGTCAAACTGGTAGAAATTTTTATAAACGAATAGCAGAACATAAAAGGGCTATTATTAATAGAAAAACAGATTCTACATAGGCACTTCACCTTCTACATCATAATCATTCTTTTAATGACCAATTTCAAATTCTTTACATTCCATATAAAGGCTTTAAGCTATCTTTATTGGAATTTATAAAAATTTACAAATTAAAAAATACGTAATTCTGGACATAATTCTGAATGACCAACATGGGACAAACAGTTCTCCCATCCTCAACTTATTCAGTTAAGGACTATAAAGTGTAAATGCATATCAAAAATAGATCTACTGAACATCGGCCTGCCATTTCCATTCGTTAGACTTATCCATTCGTATGTCACTCAACGTTAAATCACGGTAAAAATGCGAGGTCATTTCTCAGCCTCTTTTACTCCTACAGCAGGAGTTCCACAACCCGTGTTATCAACTATACTCTACACGATATACCATAGCGACTTTCCTAACCCACGAAACACTCGCACCCTCACTTTACTATACGCAGACGACACTGCTCTCGTAACAACATCTCGAGATGCAGATGCTCTATGTAGGTTTGCTCAAAATGACCTTAACCTGGGCGACAGGTGGTGCGGGAGATGGAGAGTAACACCTAACTATAATAAAACCCAATACCCAGCCCATCAATAAGAGGCTCTCCTCTCTGAGCAGGAGTTATATAATTAAAACCATCCATGGCACCATCCAGAGCCCAAAATATCATTAAAACTACCTGCTTATCTTTCGTCAATGTATTCAACAGACACCAAAACGCAAAATCCCATTCCTGCCCACTAAACTGCTGACTCTTGCCAGCAACGAACTCCCCGATGAATACATTGATATCCTGGAGGAAACTTCACTTTATTTTCACCGTAACTATTACATTTACGTAACTACTTACATATTACGTAACTATTTTACTAATGCATTCTGAAAAGGACCGTTTTAGCTTAAACCCTTTCACCGCTGACCATCCTGGACACCACCTCCTCCGCAGGACTACAGCCACCGACGCGTACCACCAGTGAGCACAACACAGTCACGCATGCCGACGCCAAACAAAAACAAACTACGTCCTGAAGAGCTGTCCCACCTAAAACAGGACAAGAAAACCAGCCATAAAGACAAACCACCAACAGAAAAAGAACAACCAGACAACGATGGATGAAAAAATAAATCACTTGAGAAGGGCACTCTGCCGAAACAGTTGTAGTGATAATTAATTATAATAAATTTTGTGCAAGTGTTGAAAACAAAAGTTTGCAGTTTTTTATTTTAAATATGAATTAATGAATTTTCATCAAGTTACGGTCGAATCCATCTCTTAATTACAATTATATTAAAATCATTATCATTTTTCCCAAATGGTTTTAAAAAAGTTTAATCCAGGAGCTTATTTAATAACTATTTAAAATTTTATTTCCTCATATTAATATGTAATAAATGCTTTTTTAAGTAATTGCTGCCCACAACGGAAATAATAACTTTACTTCTAATAAAAATTTGCTACGTTAACAACAAAATCTACTTCTAAATAAAATTTAACTACGAAGCTTTTGTCTAAAAATTGCATCTATTAGCAAATTTCAACATTAAGGTACCTTCGATAAAGCTATAAAAATGAATTCTTTGTCCTGATTAGTTTTTTATGAAATGAATACAGAATAGTGCTTACCATGTTGTCTGTACCATGTTTGTGTACTACGCATATGTTGAACTGTTTTTTGAAGTTGTTCTAAGCGTTGTTGTGACTTACACATTAAAATCGATTTTCAAAAACAAAACAAAGTTTGTAGGCGAATGTGCCCGATTTCGAATGTTTTTATAAAGTGCTTTGTTTTAATTTGTTTTTGTACTAATAAATAGTACACGTGTTCCTCAGTTGTACCTACACACTATACAATCTAGGTACATTTTCAATTTCAGAAACTTTTCTAAACACTAAAATTTTAAATGACCGAACTAACATCATTTTTACGATGTTTTAGGTGGACAACTGTCATCTTATTTATAATTTATTTAATATCAATCAATGACTATCTGATTTAAGAATTATGAAACTTTGGCTTCTGAATTTGCAATGATATGCAGAGTGAATCAGTGAAGACAGTCCACACAGATATTTCATAATATTTGTTAGATATTGTGTATTGAATCATGTCGATGTTTATTCCAAATAATTCCATTTTAACGATACATTGACCACATACCTGTGTGGTGGGATCACACAAGCTTGCTTATTATCAGGCTTACTCCTGATAATTTCTAAAACAAGTATTTTCATACGACAAATTTTAATTTTAACACGACAAATAGAAAATAGACTTGAAGATTTCACACAAACAGTCAACTGAGCATATCGTGTGACACATTCATCGTAATTAGATATCAAAATCAACAAAACGATCACTAATGTGTCTAGGCAAATTGCAGCTTCTCTTTTACAGTACGAGTCAGTGGATAAGTATAAAAAATGAACTTTTACTGAATTTGATGCAAACATTTTTCCTTAAGCACTTTTTTTTTACTCGCGTGCGGTGCATTGGACATTTTATGATCCATAAAATAATAATGATTATTTGAATTATTAGCAATATTCCGATATAGGTATGCATATTTCGCATATAAGACAAAATTATATGTGATAGTGTCTGTTGTAACCGAGCAATTTTTTAATGTTAACATAATTTTTCCATTTAAAGGATTTTGTAGGGTAAGAGGCAAAGGGACATAACGACCTTATTTACCCATTTGTCTTAGATCCGTCAGTCTAAATTTAAATTTTGTTTATACCTGTTGCTTTTAGTTCGGCTTTTAGATTTAAAATTAAAGAATTTTGAAGGATTTGTATACTGGTGAAATATAACAGTTGATTAGAATAGGTGAAGGAAGCATTAAGGACCAGAACTGACCAAACAACTATTAAAACTATTCCAAAAAATAATAGAACAAAACAGAATTCCTCAAGAATGGAGATCAAGCATCCTAATAACTCTCTTCAAAAAGGGAAACTAATCGGATCCGGAAAATTACAGAGGAATTTATTTATTAAACACAACACTAAAATTAACAACCAAAGTGATAACATTTTATTCGGATTGGAGCCCAATAGGAAGGAGGAAAAGAGGTAGACCCCGAAGATCATGGAGGGATGAAGTGGACGAGGCCATGGAAAGACGAGACCTTAAAGATGGAGAATTTCAGAACAGAAAGGACTGGAGACGTTGGCTGAAAGAAAGAAGGCGGCGACAGCTGTAAAAATCCTTATATAGATAGATAGATAGAAAGTGATAACAAATAAACTGAATAAAATTATAACACTAGCAGAAGAACGACAAGTTTCTAGTAGGGCATCTAAGCATTATATTCGAAGAAATAGAAATAGAGGAGATTCTTAAGATCTATGAGTAAACTGATTATAGAGTATTACTTTTTCTTATCATTACTATGTTTTCGTTATATTTAATGCAAGTTTGCTATTGTTGTTGCAATATGGTCCACTTACTATGAATTAAGTATTTTTTACAAAAAAGAAGCTATTAGAAAATAATCAAAAATGACGAGATAGTCATAGATTCTTGAATGCTATATCAAAGTACCTACTTGTCTAGTGATGGGCCACACATTACTCATTCACTTTTTTAATTAAAGGGTTGTGGAAAAGAGAGATTTAACAAATGACAGATCTGTATTGTTAAAATGTATCTGTCCTATTGAATTGAAAATGGATGACACAAAAATCTAGCGAATATTTTAAAATATCAGGGGGACTGTTTTTAGTGGTTTAACCGTATATATTTCAAGAGTTCATTCGTGATTTTATTCGGGGATTTTATAAATTTTTAGCTTATCTATATCGTAATGTTTTGGCACTCTTATACCATATTTATCCGAGTGTTACACTATTTAAGTACATTTTCTAATTATTAAATAAAAGTCACATTGGTGTGACAACTTTAGATGACTTGTATAGTTCTCCTAACTCACTTTGTTTATCATATTTGTTTTGAAGTGTTTTTTTATGACTGATAGTGATCACTGACGAACTGTGGTATCTATGATGAGAAAATTTTGAGCAGAAATGTAATACAAATTACCGATTATTGATTTTTTTTTCTATATTTTTAAAACATTTTCTAAAAAATGAGTATTGCTCTTTTTTATCCCTTTATAATAATAATAATAATAATATAATAATAATAATTATGTTTATTAATTTTTCATATTATAACTCATCTGGTTCAGTTAATTTTATTACATTTATGTGTTTCTTTCAATCCTGGCTTTTTAGAATAGAATATAATATAATTTTATTTGGGACAAATCACACAATCAATTTTTACTTTGGCAAGTCTAACATATATTAAATTGTAGATGACTAATCCATACGCCATTACACCTTATCTTGAGCGCACCATCATTCATCTTGTCGAACTCCTCTTATAATAGGAAGTTATTTAGATATCTGACTTTTACTTGTAATATCATCTGTTTGATATCAATACAAACCAGCTATTATCGCAATATACCGTCTATCCAGACCTATCTTATTCAAAATGCTTTCTTATAATCGAAATAAGCGGACATATACATCAATATTTATATGTATTTAAGCCACTATATGGCGTAGGAGTACATTTCGTCAAACTTTCGTGTTTGAATTGGTAATCAACACAATGTTATGACATCATTTCGGCTTTCCATGGTCTCATCAGACACTGAGGCTGAATATAAAATTACGAAAAACCAATTAATGTCTCCTAGTTGTTTCCCACTCAAGTGGTTAGCGTACAAAGCCATCTACTTCAAGGCTATCAAAGTTTAAATAAATTTTGTCCTATAATTGCATGAGTTTTACTAACACACAGTTATTCCATGGCAAAGAGGACTTAGATAAGACCGTAGTCATGTTTCTTAGAATATATGATAACTTTGACTTTGTGATATTTAAATTTGATATTTTAAATTTATTTTTATTTAGTGAATTTTACCAGTTTTTATTTTATTTTTCTCTTTGTTTTGTGAACATCCCGTTTCTGTTATTTTGGAATTTAAATAAGTATTTAAAAACAGTGAAGTCCTTTTTTATTTTCTTTCTTGCTTTGTATCCATCTTTCTTGTGTTTTCCACCTCTATGAACGACCCCGCTTATAATCTATCAGGACTGAGCAACGGTTCCTTCGATCATATATTATATCAGTTTACTACTTAATAATCCAGTTCACTATGTATGGTACAACATTTTTAGACACGAGTAAAAAAAAATATTATTTTTACTTTTTTTCTTATAAAACAGTGTAGCAGTTACAGTAAATTGCCTGTATTTTTAGTTACCTATGTCTTAGGATTATTCATTTTTATCGCTTTGAATACGTATGAGTGTTTGAAATACCCTTAAACTTAAACTTAAAAGACCCTTTTTGTAATTAATCATCTTTGGGGCTAGAGTATTCCATAAACGAATACGTTTTCTTTTAAACCACTTCATTTTAGTATTAATCACGCATAATCCCTCCTAAAATATTATTGGTTTTTAGTTAAAGTGAAACTATTTTCTTATCCGGACAAATATTTCGCACCAAACTACACATCCCCTTCCGAAAAATTGATTAGTTCATGCTGAACTTATAAAAAAACCACTATCCGTTTTGAGTTTTTAGTTGCCAGTTATTATTTGTACGAATATACATTCAGACGCGCATTAAGATCGAGACACTCACAATTTTGTGATCCCGACTAGCAATTCTTTTCTGCCGCTAGCATTTACAGACAAACCCCTTTTGTCAATATTGAGGGCCTCTATCAATACTTTTGCCGAACAGGCAAACATATCGTTTTGCTACATCTAGAGGGCCACCTGTTTTCAGAGTTAAACACATATGTTCCCTTCACAGGCCAATGACTTTTGACTTCTGACACAGGTCAGAATTTTACCGAACTTTTTCATAAAGAATTTAAATTTTTATAAATTATTTTTATGATTAATTAATTGAGCACAGGAATGATGTAAATTCCTGTTTTTTTTTGTAAAGTTAATTTTAGAATAAAATAGAACAATGGTCAATGGAATTCGTTTAGATTGCAGTCAAATATTCATCTGATTATATATTTTTTTGTTGAGATATTAAAGTTTTGATTAAAATATTTCCGTATTGAGTTTATTATTAAAATTATATAAAAGTCTGAAATCTATTTAAAGTATAGGTTTATTGATTGTTTTTTATTATGTATTTATTAATAAAAATTTTTAAGTAATAATAAAAATGTTTATTTTTCTACAATTCATGTTTGTTCAAATTTAAAGGTTCAATAAACACATTTTTTTATTGTGACGTATTATTTTATTTTTGGTTAGATTTGATATAAATCTTTTTAAGTATTTTATTGAATATGTAACATAACCTTTTCTTACAGCTATGGTTAAATATGTCGATTAATATGATTTTTGTTGATAATTTGCTATGTTTTCTGACACGTATTTTTCTGAAATCTTTAAGCGACATGTTTGTTTAGGTTATTTATTTGTGAATTCGTTCATAAGTGTTAGGTTAAACTTGGCGTCCATTTTATCTTACAGTTTAGCTCTATTCTGTGTTTTTTGTTTTTCTTTGTCGAACTGTTGTATTTTGTTATCTAGTTAATATCTATTGCTTACCTATCTGTTTTTAATCTACATTTTTCTACTATTTATATCCGTACCCAGCTTAAATAAAGCGCCCTGACTTGAGCAACGTGGTCTCCGTTAAGTATTGTGAACGAAAAGCTTTTTAATATCAATTTTTGTTCACTTTTTTACTACATTAGTAGAAATATTGTTTACTTATATTTTATATATTTTATTAAAACAACATACATATTTAATTTTTACGTCTAATAAATAACTAGAATAAAAATAGCTTTTCTTATCTTATCAGAACTTGAAAACTACACGTAAAAATTAAATACTGGATGGAGTTCTTATAGGAACCTACTTGGGTGTTTATGTTGGTTTAACTAGTATGTGCTTTGAAAGGTTAAACCATCATTATTATTGTTATTTTATTCGCACTGGCGACACAATTTATTTAATGCCAAAAACGCAAATACCTTTTATGTATAAAACTTAATTTTCTTTTACATTTTTCGAGATAACTGAGAAAAAGTTGCGAAAAACGTTCCCCAATCCATGGGGAATCAGACGTAAAACCGCCTCTATGAATTTTTTTAATTTTCAATTACTGGGCTATAATAATAATATCGCTATGATAATCGTAGTCCATATCACAATCGCTTGTATGTACAATATACTTTAATTAAATGCCCTATACAAATAACAAATATAAAACACCGTTCTTAACAAAAATCAATGATCGGTAATGTACTACTTAATAACTTTGAGTTCAAAATATGTCTGTCTATATTTAAAAGATGTAGATGTGCTAAAAAACCACACAGGATGATTCTCTGTCGAAAAACTTATCACACAAAAGACACAACTTACAAACTTTCAGCTTTTAAGCAAACAAATCCGTAGAGCCAGTTCGCCAAATTTTGCCAGGTGCTTCTGCCGTTTACAACAAAATTAAGTGCAATGTTTAGCGACAAGCGTTGCGTGTTGCGAAGCAAAATCCAGAAAAAGAAAAAAAATATTATTAGAATATGAAGATTAAAATGTACATTTTATGTTGAGAATCTTACAGCTCTATCGCATAATTCTAGATACAACAGTTGTATCATCAAATAATTATTTAGATTGTGAAACAGTTTTCTTGCTACATGTTTAAGTTAAATATTTTGTTTATATGATAAAACTGTTTATCAATAATTACATTTTTGACTAGAATATAGTTTTCAAAAAGATTATTGAAGTTATACTTCTATACGCACGCTCCACGTTGAAAATTTGTATGGGAGTGAATCTGTGAAATCATTACATATGTAAGATAATGAGTAAGAGAGAGACAGAAGATATATTTTCTCTCTCTTCCTCTCTCGAATATAAAAATGTTCCTTTTGTATATATATTTAATATTATATATATATATATATATATATATATATATATATATATATATATATATATATATATATATATATACATACATATAATATTATATATATATAATAAAATATTTATTAATATTATTATTTATGTGATATGTTTTGTATTATTTATTAAATGTTCATAATTATATTAGTCTTTTGTATTTCAAAATAATAATCTCAATAGATCTAATCTGAATAAATCTCAGAAACGTCAATTTTAAAATACGTTTGTGTTATGTCCTCGGTAGTATAGTAGTCAGTATCCTCCCCGTCGGGGAGGACTTTTTTATTAATATTATTACATCGTAAATTAAACATATGCGTAAGTAGAAAAGTTACGTATATTATTGTCATTTTTAAATACTCATGAATATTGCATTTTAATTTGTATTGTATTATTTGTTGCAGTGTAAAGTGTAATGTAACAAAATAATGAATTTTACTGCAGAGTATGTGTAAAAAAAATTTTTGCATTCAACTCCTTTCATACATATATAAAAATAAAAATATACATTCTCATCAAAATATTGATTCAATCCTTCATTGACTGTACTCCTATTATAGGTCAAATGTTGTTTATTAATTGTTAGTAAGTTGTTATTAATTCTGTTTCTCTTTCTGCTATGTCTTACCTATAGCATTACATATGTAATGATTGTGCAGATTGACTCCCAACTAAATTTGTAACGGCGAATGCGTGTATAGAAGTGTAATTTCTACCGGCAGTCCCACCGGACTGCCACAACCGTTTTTTTTTTAAGAATTTTGTTGAGAAGATTGTAGAACCGCCAAGTAGTTTGGCCAAACAGGCACGCAGAATATTTATTTATTTTTAAACTATGGTAGCTGAAGAAAATAATAAGAACTGGTCTAAATTCACCTCCCGGAAAAAACGAAAAATCCCGGAAAAATAAATTAGTTGTTTTTTACGCAAAAAAGTTAGAATATAATTTTACCATTATTTCGTAACGAGCAATTAAATTTTAATATTCCATGAATATTATTTAAAATATATAATATAATATATAAATATATAATATTAATTAAAAATTAATAGTCTAAATGTGTTTATGAATGTCTAAATGTGAACGAGTTACTTTTCAAGAAGTTTTTCTCTAAATAAACTCTCTAAATAAACAGTTTTAAAACAAATTTTGAAACGAATCTTTTTGTACTTTACAAGAAGAATGAATTTACATGAAGTGAAAAGAGCGCAGTTTTAATTATTTTGTCGAGCTACCACAATTGAAACAAAAAGACCAAGCTTCTGCGTGCTACAGAAACAAAGATATTGCAAAAGTTTTCAGCGCGCTCTAATTTGAAGTTTCATTATAAAAAAACAAAGCTTGGACAAGCGGTATTTTACGAGTATCATCACTTTAACGGAGTATACCTTTTTACCCCTTCTTAGTGTATGCATTCAATAAAATGGATCATACAATTAGATCTATGTTTATAATCTGTTCAATTTTCAGCTCTTAATGGTAAAAAACAACAGAAATATGATTAAAAAAAAAGCTTGGTTCCTATTGGCCATAGAAGTTTTTTTTAAATTGTCTTTTTTCACCATCTTTTTGCCTATTTCCAAAGTTATTATAAATGTTTATAAGCTAAATCGTCAGACCTTTTTCAAACTGTTTTTTACTAACAATTTGGAAAAAATATTGAAATTTGTTTGTCTTAAAATTGTGGCATCAAAGAATCGATTGCGATCTACTAAATACCTCTATATTCACTGTTTGGGCAAGCACAGTTGTTAAAATAATTGCTCCCCGGGATAAACAAATTGAATAACTTACAAAGTGTAAAGAAAGCACGCGGAAAAACTTAAAAAAAACATGACATGAGAAAACTGAAATGTAGTGAAGTAAAAGAAATAGCCAGCAAAACAATAAATAAAAAATTCAAAGAAATCGATAATACAACACAAAGCACAGAAGAAAAGATAAGATAGAATAATAAAACGATAGACTACATTAAACCCAATTTTATGAAGAACGAAGAAGGTAAGAATAAGACATGGATAACGATAGAGATTCTGCAGCTGATGGAGGAAAGAAGGAAAAACAAGAACACTAACTCTATATATAAAACATTACAAAGAGATATACACAGAAAGATCAGAGAAGCCAAACAGAAAGAATTGGAGAAAAAATGCCAAGAAATCGAAATCCTAAAAAGGAAATACGACGACTTCAACGTACATAAAAAGGTAAGAGAAATTACAGGCAAATGTAAAAACAGAAGAGTAAATAAACTTGTTAATGACAACGTTGAGGTAAACGTGGAAAAAGATAATATTGATAATACGTGGAAAAAGTACATACAAAATGTATTTTTTGATGAAAGAGAGAACCAGTCTCCAATACTTACGGAAACAGGACCACCTATACTAGTGGCAGAAATAAGAGCAGCCATAATATCACTAAAAGAAGGGAGAGCTCCAGGACCAGACGGAGTACAGTCTGAATTTCTTAAACTTCTTGATAATGAATCTTTAAGAATACTATGTAAAATCTTCAATAATATCTATGACACAGGAAATATTCCAAAAGATTGGCTAGTTTCAGAATTTATTACGTTACCAAAGAAACAGGGAGCGAAAAAGTGCGGGGAATATAGGCTAATAAGTCTATGAGCCATACACTAAAACTTTTTCTTAAAATTATATATAGCAGAATATACAAGCTATGCGAAGAGAGCATACAAGATTCACAATTTGGATTCATGAAAGGCGTAGATACGAGAGATGCACTGTTTAGTCTACTGGTATTATTCCAAAGATGCAGAGATATGACTTGCAATATATACACCTGCTTTGTGGACTATCAAAAAGCATTTGACACAGTTCAACACCGAAAAATGATGAATGTTCTAACAAAAGCCCAAATAGATGATAAAGACTGGCGTATAATACAAATTTTATACTGGAACCAATCAGCCACAATAACAACAAATCTTGGAGATGAACCCACGGAAGCAATCCAGATTCTGCGAGGCGTTAGACAAGGATTTATACTTTCACCTATACTATTCAACCCATATTTAGAGAAAATATTTAGGAGTGCATTCAACAACATGGCCAAACTCTTTAAAAGCCACAGCCTTAATCTGGAGATAAAAGCAAGGCTGCTAAGGTGTTATATCTTTTCGATATTATACTACGGAGTTGAATCCTGGACACTTACTAAAGCGATGGAGAAAAAACTTGAAGCCTTCGAGATGTGGCTATGCAGAAGAATCCTAAGGATATCATGGACGGACAAGATAACCAACGAGACTGTACTACGAAGAATGGGAAAAGAAAGAGAAGTGATGTATACGGTTAAAAGGAGAAAGTTAGAATATCTCGGACACATAATGAGAAACAGCACTAAATATAGATTACTGAGAATAATCCTTCAAGCAAAGTATTCGGAAAGCGAGAAATTGGGAGAAGAAAAATACCATCTTGAATAAACCTGAGGAAATGGTTTTCCACAAGAACCTGAAAACTGATCTATTTACAGCAACAGTTAATAAAATAATTATAGCCAGAAAGATCGTCAATATTCGAAACGGATAGGCACCAAAAGAAGAAGAAGATGTCACAGGTCATTATTTAAAAAAGAAAGTTAATAATGTTTATAAAATAGTGCAGAAATAAGTGTTTTTTGCCATTATCTTGGTCAATTTTTTATGTATTTTAATATTGAAACTCGAAATTTAACGAACTTTTTAAGATATATAACTTCGATTTAAACTATTTTTTTTTTAATGTAAAATAAAACGTTTTTTTAGGCAAAAATGTATTTGCGCTTTTTATGATTGTTTAAAGAAAAAAAAAAAAAAAAATACAGCTGTATATTTTCAATGATTTGTTATCAGCTATCTAGAACCTTAAAAAAAATCTGTATAAGATTTTTTCAGCTTTTTTTCCTTTACTGGCTTTACACTAAAAATACTTGATATTGATAGCCTTTAAACAATTTTAATTGTATGTAATCATTTTAATCTTCATAATCTAAACATTAGCACAAAACATATCTAAACCTTATAATATTTTCTATTTCCTAACTAATGTTTTCTTAAAATTTCAGTGATTGTTGTGGGGTATCGGAGTCATTGACCCGGAAAAATCTGAAACATGACGAGAAAAGAAAGAAAAACCTTGGTGTGTTTGTGTTAAATAGCATTTATTAGTATATTTTTTGTCATCACATGTACTTGGACCCTCGTCATACATTTCATCTAACATTTTGGAGACACTGACGTATGAAGCTTTTCTTTTTCGGTACTACCACTATTTTGTATAACTATGTATTTTATTTGGTAGGTATTCGATTAAAATTTTTCTTAGTGTGTAGATGTGTGAATGTGTGTTGGTATATACCAGTGTGTGAGTGTGCATGTGTGAGTCAGGAGCAGGCGTATATTTGTGTGATAGTGTTTGTTTAAATGAATGGAGGTGTAGCAGTGAGAGTGTGTAAGTGCGAGAGACTTTTCTTACCAGTCGTGAATCTCGCACGTTCACAGACACACGTTTACAAAATAGTATATTACTAAACACTTTAATGTTTAACCACTAATATCTATGACAGACAACAAGGCAAAGTTCACAAAACATCGGCAAAAGTGGACACTTTTGTAGTTTTTCCGACTGTGCTGATACTTTCTCGACAATTTTCTGGCCCTTTTTCGATTCTTTTGACTCTGTTGATTCTTCAAACACGATGCTGGCCAGAACGTTACAGTCAATGGTGATCGCTATTAAGCCATGATTACTGCTTTTTTCATTACCCAATTGAACAACCATGTCGTTTCAATAAGACAGCACAACATGTTACACAGCTCGCGCCACAATTAATTTATTAAAGGAAACATTTAGTAACCGCATATTTTTACATCTCGGACCATGAATTGGCCTCCAAGATCGTACGATTTAACACTCCTAGACTATTTTATCTAGGGATATATAAAGGTACTAGTCTACACCGATAATTATGAAGCGATTGACCACTTGGAGGACAACATTTCCCGCGTTGTTGCCTATATACAGCGACAAATAATGAAAAAAGTGAACAAAAATTGGACCACCAGATTAGACTTCTTCAGAGCCAGCCATGGCGATCATATGCCAGAAATCATATGTAAATTTTAATGCCAAGAGATTATCTTTCGAATAAAGTCAATTTCATGCCAATTTATAATAATCATTTTTGTTTTATTCAGTTTCAAAATTCTATACCTCTACAAAAAAACACCCTTTAGTAAAAATGGAGGCCGAAAGATTGGCGAACAGAGCCGTAGACAATAAAATGCAGGGCTCAAAAATAAAAGCAATGACCACATAAATGATGAAAGTATAAAGTGGCAACAGACACGCAAAATTTGCTAAACATGGGAACTTGGAGAAGATCTGAGCGGGACCGGCAAGGTTGGAGGCATAGTTTGAATTAGGTAAAGGCTTGCTTTGAGCTGTAGTCCTATTGGAGAAAAAGAGAGATGTCGCTTTCTATATGTTTTGGACACTGGCTCAGCACGGTTAAAATGCTTGCCTCTTTTTCTGACGCTTTTAATCTTTTTCGTCGAATTTGATAATTATCCGACGTTTTTGATGATTTTAAGGTCTTTTACATATTGCGGACTTGTCACCGATATGTCAACGACATACAAGGCAGTGAAAAAGCACCAAAACATTGGAAACGTATCGAACAGAAGTCAAGAAAGTGTCAAAACGAAAAGTGTAAAAAGTGCCCACTGTTGGCGCCATTTTGTGTGAGAACTCTGTCGCGTGGTCCAATGTACTCAAATGCAGTAAAGTATTTACCAAACTACACAATCTTCACACTCACAAATCTACTCACTATGTGAGTGCATGTGTTGGGTATGTGGGGGTATAAGATAATTATTCGAATTGCGTATATGTATTTTACACTCACTAACTAAAAGTATTAAGCACGTTATCATGATCTAAAGTCACGTTTTTCATTTTGCACTTTCTAAGAAGCTTCATATAAATGTATGAAAATCATTTTCTCGTATCAATCGATTCCGGCCAAACCCTAAAGAATTTAATAATTCTAATTTTAGTTATTGCACACTAAATAGGTGAACAGGATAAAGATTTGAACCCTTTCCATCGTTAATATGTTTATTCCAGTAAACTTAGATAAAAAATCGGAAAGACGCGTCAATTTTATTTTTTTCAATTATCCTTAAAATTTTAAATAGGAAGCGAGATCAAGTACCACATAATTTTAAAGTGAGTTTGATTTTCTCTCCAATAGTAGCTTAATTTATTATTTTTTATTTAACAGTTGCTAAAAAATAGCATAGAAAGTGACAGATGCAATTAGAGCTTACCAGCACTGGGATCAACATTTCTAAAATTGTTATATAAATAAAAATAATTTAATTGACAGTTCTTTTAGTTGAAATGCAAAATAATCGTTAAGCAAAAGATATCTTTAATAAGTGTTAATTTTAGTAAGTGAAAAAGGTTTGAGAAAATGGTTTGCCCCTTTGAAGAAATAATTGAAATCATTTTTATTTGTTAATAGATTGGAAAATGTGCACAAAGTGTGGCATTCCTTTTTAATAAAGAACATCCAAATCATAATATAAGTCGAAAGTCCCTTATTATTTTGGTTACACAGTTATCCGAAATGGAAGTGAAGTAGCTTAAATTAAGATTTTTAGAGTAGGTATTCGTTTCATAACCCATTAGCACTATGGTGAGAATGAAACGGGAAATTGTAACAGAATCATAAAAATACATAAGTTTCATCCTTATAAAATACTGGTGCCAGATAGCCAATTTTATAAAAGAATGTTCCACTTGAAGTTATATCGAAAATTCCTATATATAACCATAACAATTCTTATTTTTATTCATTTGAGATTCTGCATCCTCTGTATCTCCTCTAATGTTCTTCGTTTAACAACTTTTTAAAGTACTAATACCATATTTGCTTTATTTCAACATCGGTTCCTAATATCTTCTATCTGCCGTACGTGATTCAAGTCCTTAAATGACGTGTCTCTTACTTTAACACTGCTGTATACCCTTTTTATCCCCTTGCCCTTGAGTGTTGCCAACTGCAACATGCAATAAAGCTGTGCAGACGATCTTTTCTTAGCAGTAACTACAGCGTATTGTGCTTCTTCCTTTGCTACCTTGTATATATCCTTCATCTTCCTTCCTTTTAGACCTCTTTCTAGTCTCCTTTTCAACCTAATCTTCTGTTACACTTCATTATTACACTGCCAAGGTTCTTTGTCTCTAGGAGGCCCTTTATCAGATGTTTTTCCTAGCACCTCCTCTCCCACTTGCATCACTTTATTGCACAACTTTATCGTTTACTTCCCACCAGTCAATTACCGTATCTTTTTCCTCAAACCCTTCCAAATCCTTGTTCTTTAACTTTCACCATTTTACTTTCTGGTATTCTACTTGCTTTTCTTTTCGCATCATTTTTATCTCGGTATCCACTAACACTGGTCGGTGTTGATTGGCTATACACTCACCGTTTATCACTTTATAGTTGATAACCTCTTCTAGCTGGCTTCTTCTAGGCAGCGCAATATCTATCTGGTATTCATTTCCTCAGCTGCTATAGGCAAGATACTGGTCTTTAGTCTTCATAAAGGACGTATTAATCATAGACAAAATCCCATACTATTGCAAAGTCATTTCCTTGGACAGTATCCTCCTTTCTGATGTACAATATCTACCAATAAATAATTTTATACATTTATATCCGTATTCAGCCAGTCCGCCGGGTTAAATTATTCGCAGAAATTTTCAAAATCTTATTGTTCGATGAAGTGCTTCAATTCTTGTTAAAGAGGTTTTTTTAATTCTCACGTTTTACGTATTTAGTACTGAATTTAGTAAATTTATTTTTTTCCCAATTATCAGGAAAAACCGACAAAATTAGAACCAGAAGTATTTATAATTTTTGTCTGTAATTCTGGTATTTTCGTTTGTTAGGGCAACGATTTGCGTCTTCCCAATGATTAATGCTTTTCTTCTTTTCTTATAGTTTTTCCTATTTAAGATAGCATTTTCTACCAGTCTTTCATTGTATTTACTTATGTCTTTTTCAATACTTTTCCTTATTGTCTTAGAAAGTTCTATGTATTGTATTCTCTTTAGGCTGCTACTTACTTTTATTTTCCTTCTTTTCTTTAGCATTATTTTCGTTTTATTAAATAGTTTCCTATGTTTATTTTGTTTATTTTGTTGTAGCGGGCCTCCGATTTCTTGGACACTATCAAGGATGATTTCCATTAATTAAGAGCTGTCGATTTGGTCCTGTAGTCTTTCATCAATGTTCCTTTGGTAGTGATCTGACTTTTCTTTTAGCTTGATAATATTTATACGGGTTACTGTTAGTTTTGTGATTCATTTTATTCCTGCTAGTTTGAGACCTAGAACAATTTTGGCTCTCATTCGTCTATTATCACAGACTATTACACTGACATTTTATTGTAGCAATCTTTTTGGTAAGATTAAAGTCAATTTCTCGATCTTTCTCAAAGTCTCGATTTTTTCTTAAGGAACGAATTTGCAATATGCATGTTTTGGTGGTGTACAAACTGAACCAGTGTTTCTCTCCTTTCGTTTCTCTCACCAACTCCATACTTTCACATGAATTGTTCCTTGTCGTTTCTCTGTCCTACTTTAAAGTCACCAATTAAATACTTGAAGTGACATTTAATTGTTATTTAATGCTTTAATTATGTTACTGTAAAGTTCCTCTATTTCTTATAATTCTAATAGTGCTGCAATCTTTGAGCCAGGGGCCAGAAAAAATTCAGTTAAAGAAATTTAGTAATAAACACTGTAAAACAACAAATTAGGTTGCAAAAACACAAAAAATCGTAACTTAACAAGAAAAGAAACTAAACGTGTTATTTTGTTTTCAATGCTATCATCGTAGATTGTACTCCATCAGTTTCCGGAATTATTTTAATGTTTTTTTAGTGTGTTTGTGTGTAACTAAACAAAAATTTTACTGTTTTATCAAGCGCAAAAATAACGAAAGAACCAGTACTAAAGACAAAAATAAAAATAGTGGTAATACAGAAAAGAAAAAGCACCCATAATAATTTTACTACAAAGTAGCTTACTCTAAGTAAGTGATCTGCGTATTTACGAATATTTATTTTATTGTACAAAACACAAAACATTACTAATTTTGAAAAACTTGGAAAATGAGCACAGGATCAAGGTAAAGCAAAAATACGCGCGAATTACCAATATTAGTGAGAATTATTCGTCTAATAAAAAGATGTATCCATTAAATCTGAAAAGATTCCACACTATAAAATGACCAAAGGCCTTCAGTAATAATAATTTTGTAATAAAAATATATGGATATTAAAAAAAGACGATACTAAACGTTCCTATAATATATGAAAAAAAAAGAGTGGAATATTAAGTAGAGAAAATAAAGGTTTTACAAAAAATGACAAATGGGGGATACGATGTATTAGGGAGAAGCGCAGAATTGAGAGATTAATAATCTTTTGTAGTGACCTTATATATGTGCTATCTCCACTACAGACGTTGACAATTATCAGCCAATCTGAGCGCAGATTGTAAAGTTTGCCTATACTTCTCTGGCCCTAAATCTTTTCTTGTACAATTAATTAAGGTATGTCCCAGGTATTGCGGCGTTCAAGAAACAATAACACCTTGAAAATCTAACTCCCAAAATTTAGTTTTAAGGCCCTTAAATAAATAACCTATTTCAGTTTTTTTTTAATTTGTTCTATCTCTATCTATTTGTACTTTAGTTTTTTTTTTAAGTAATAGTTTATGTATACCTAGCTTCTCGTAAATCAACAGTCACATTTTTGGTATAAACACGTGTGCATAATTTCTAGAAACAGCTTTAAGTTACGATTAAGACTGATGAGGTGATCGCTTAATCATCCAGTTATACAAAGAAACTACGTTTTTTCTAAGAGGAATGTAAAGGCTTGAGATGAATAACGAGCAATCAAAGGAGATGAGGGACAAGAAAAAAAAAAGAAGTCGAGAGGTGTGGTGAATCGTTAAGAAAAATAGTCATTATATGCGGAGAGGAAGTGGGAAGGAGTGCTCTATAGTTAAATATACACATCTGCTTAAATTACATAAATTTTAACCAAAATAACATTACGTGCGTTTTGTACAACAATAATTTTTCGTGAATTACATGTTTAAACCACTACAAATTTTTGCAGCTTAGAAAATAAAATGCACAAGAAAATACTAAGCGTAAAATAAATGAAACGGAGATGCATAAAAATGTGTAAAAATTCTGAATGGAGAAATGTCTGTCATCAAATATGCAAGAGTATAATTAAATATTTACACAGAAAATATTAAATTTATATTATTCCTATTATATATCCTTTATAAAATAACTACAATAATTCATATTTTGCCAAATAATCACAGATTAATACATTAGAGTTTGAGTTAATCCTAGTACTAATTAATTATGAAAATATTAACCTATTTATCATTTTACTATATAGTCCAATCGTCAGAGTTGAACCCTTAAAATCATACGAACAAGCTGAATTTTGCTGAGAATATTAATTTTGAAACCCTAAAAATATACAAAAAAGTTTATCACTTTTACCCCCGGGCTTCCCTCTAAAACCTCCCTTGTAGGGGGGTAAAAACGTAAAAAAATCGATTGCTAAGTTGTAACACAACATATACCTGTGCGTAAACATAATCGCAGGTGTTTGGATCCAAAGACGTCCGTAGGGAAGTAAAGTTCAAAATAGATAACACCATTATATGAATAATCTGGCACAGAAACATGGATCATAACAGAAAAAACAAAAAACCCTAATAGTACATTTGAAAGAAGGATATTGAGAAGGATATTGGAGCCCATTTGCGGCAATGGTATGTAAAAAAAGTAAGGTTTAACCACGAGTTGTGGTAACATTATAAAGAACATCATCATTAGCTGTTTCGATTTCAAAGCCATTCCTAAATCCTAATCCTACAAAGAACTTTTTATAGCAGCTTATGCAAAAATATAAAGCTTACGCTCGTCACGTCATCTTATAAGAATGACTAATAAAAGAACACCTAGTAGAACGCTTGGTGGAACTATGGTGGGTATGGTCGGTCAGTAAAAAGATCAAGAAAGAGGTGGATAGACAAAGTTAGAACCAATGCTACAAGTAGAGAGATATTGATGGTAGATAAGTGGAGGAGAGCAGCCGAGGAAAGGGATGCTTGGAGAAGAAGTTTCTTTTTTTATGGAGTAAATGAAAATGGTTGTTTTGTTGAACCTACTCCACAGAGAAAAGGACGCAAAAAAGTTCTTCAGTCAGAAAGACATAAAAGGAATGTGGATAAATTTACTAGGTAAGTGCTTCATATTAAAATTTATGATTTTAGACTTCTGCGACAATCGTTTGATATTTTATGCAGTTTATGCTTTTTTTCGCGTTTTAACGTTGGGTAGAGCTACAGAAAAGTTTATTAAAATACATCGAAATACATCACAAGCACTGCCTGCCTTTCCAACTTGTGGTCATAACGGACAACCCGGATTGCCGTATTATTTTATCACACTCACGATGAAACAAGAGGTAGATTTTCATGCCTACCTTTATCAGTCAAAAGATTAAAGCAAGCAAGACCTTCTAATATTGGCTTGTTGTAAGGGACATAAACCAACAAGAGGAAAATCTAATCATGCTGCAGTGTCGATCAAATACCATGTACGTTTGAGTGAGGGTAAGATGATTAGAGTATGTGCCAAGTCATTTCTAGGAATCACAAATTTAAGCAAGGACCGCATACAAAGAATTTTAAGAAATTTTTTTATCACTGGGGAGCTACCCAGGGAACATAGAAGTGGCAACAAAGTGAGTTTCATTACTGTAGAAGCAAGACAAGCGTGAGGGTCTACTTGCCATGTGACTTGAATTTTAAGAAACTTTTTGACTATTATCTTCGAAGAGTGGAATATCACCTCAGCCTATGCATGTGAAACTTAGTTATTTTCAAAAGTATGTTAATGTTAACTACAACATCGCTTTTACAACTCCGCTGACTGACTGTTGCTCCATTTGCTTGAAAATAAAGGAGCAGTTGAAAGGAGCAACTTCTTTAGCTGTTCAGCAAAAGTTAGCCACTGAGCATCGTGTTCGTATCGTAAAAGCAAAGGCTATTTTCAAACTTCTTAAAAATGCAAAAACCAACACAACTTACTTTTCGTTCGACTGCCAAAAAAACTTAGCATTGCCTAGACTGCCTGATCAAGCAGCATATTTCAACTAGCAAATAAACTATAATAATTTTACTGTTGTTGCTGGAACTTCCACCAATAAACTAAGACCAACAAATGTGTTTTCTTACGTGTGGCCAGAAATTGACTCTCGAAAAGATTTTAATACAATAGCTTCAGCTTTGCAACATGCTCTAAAGAATTTTGATTTTGATGTCAACATAGGAACTGTACGTTTGTTCCCTGATGGTTGCGGCGGACAAAACAAAAATTCCGATATGATGGCAATGTTGACTTATTAGCTTCTAGATGAATCGCCGACTCATATTAAACAAATTGAATTAATTTTTCCGACCGCCGGTCATTCCTTTATTCCGCCTGATCGCATTTTCGGCCTTATAGAAAAGACATTAAAAAAATGCCTGTTATCGTGGAAATTAGTGGCTACGATGATTTAATCAGAAAGCATTCCACTGAATGGAAAATCGGTATGGATTGGGATGTGTTTGATTGGAGGACACAAACAAAACGAGTTATTAAGCTGCCTAGTTCATGGTACTTTGAATTTAATAAGGCAAAGCGGTTTATTTTTTACAAAAAAGCAACAATGTTTTAGTCCAAGGTGAACCCAATTAACGAAATGACGTTGGAAAAGCTAAAAGCGTTTGTAAGAAAATTTTTCCCTTTCTTCAATGGCTTCTAAGAAATTACCACTGGGAAAAGAATTAAAGGGGGATAAAGGGACTATTAAGTCTCCTTTCTAAACACTATGAAGAAAATGGAGAAGCCTTCCTGAATTAAATTTTTACAAAGAGCACTTGAAGACAGATTTTAACTCACCAGAAGAAATCGTTGATAGTTTGGAAATTTTCTTTATATAACTAAAAATTTTAAAGTTTTACTTTCATGAATAAATCTCTTATGTTTTTTATTGAACTAAATACGGTTTGTTATTATTTTATATATTTATTTGCAAAACTAGTTGTTTGCAAAAAACATTATTTTTGTTTTAAAAATATGTAAATATTTTAGGCTAGAAACTTCTAATTTCTATTGCTAAAAACTCTATGCAACACTAATAAAATTCTTTGCGTTGTAAACTCAGATGTAAGTTAGTGGTTGAAAACAACCCCATAGAACAGGTGATGCAATTCAGATATCTGGGCATAGATATATCAAGCAGACATGAGCCAGTAAAGGACCTAAGGAGTCAGATCAACAAAGCATCCGCATTGTCGGGATGTCTGCGGGAGATAGTCTAGTCAAATCCGTATATGCGCACAGATAGTAAAATTAGAATCTACAAGACTTGCATATACATACGACCGATCATGACATATGGCATAGAAGTGCGCGAAGATACCAACAAAACGAAACAGATGCTAAGGGTTGCCGAAATCAAAACCCTAAGAACAATAGTGGGCAAAACAAGAAGAGACAGGGTGAGAAATACAAACGTTAGAGAGCAGTGCAAAATTAAAGATATTGTAAGATTTGGAAGGCAGCGTAAGAGGATGTGGTACAATCATGTAAGACGAATGGTTGAGAATAGACTCCCAAAAATTGCCTAGAAAACAACCCGCCCGGTTCAAGACCTCCCGGAAGACCACCTAAAAGATGGAGGGATAGTTGGCAATCTACCTCCCAAGAAATTAACCAGAGGCAGCTTCAGAATTAAACAGATCGAAAGATCTCCAAGAAGTAGAAGAAGAAGAAGACGTTGCAAGCTAAACATTACTCTGCCGTTATTCGTTTTTTTTTGATTTCCCAAAAAATGACTTTTGAGCAAATAGCCAGTTTTACAAATAATGGTCTCATAATGGCCCTAAAAGATGGAGGGATAGTTGGCAATCTACCTCCCAAGAAATTAATCAGAGGCAGCTTCAGAATTAAACAGATCGAAAGATCTCCAAGAAAAAGAAGAAGAAGAAGACGTTGTTAGCAAAACATTACTCTGCCGTTATTCGTTTTTTTTTGATTTCCCAAAAAATGACTTTCGAGCAAAGAGAAAGTTTTACAAATAATGGCCTCATATGTTATCTGCATATTTCTAGACTTACATAGCAGTATAAAATCACTGCAATTTTTAATGGAAATTCGCAAGTGAAACGAGTCAGGTAAGAAGATCGTTAAGAGATGGGTGTTTTATGGATCGGTTGATCCCTACCGATAGGCTTAAGACACTACAAGACGAAACATAATACACACATTTTGATTTTTTCGCAAAAAATCATTTGATTATATGTATTTGACTGAAATAATTGCTATCACATATCATGGAAATATAGTAAACTGCTTAGTTTTATTGGTACTTAGTATTTATAACCTATTATTGTAATTAAACTAATAGCAATAACTATCATCAAGAACAATGATTTATTTGCTATAATACAACAAGTATTGAGCTTGTATAAAATCAAATTATTTATATTAAACTGCATATTTGACAATTGACATTCCCCAATTCATTATGTCTCTATATATAAGAGTACAATAATCGCAAGACAATCATGCAGAGTGACTCATTTCTATAAAAAAGACAGTGATTCTAAAGAGTCTACTGAGTCCCAACTTTGCAACCCTATGTATCTAACAGCTGCATGACTACCTCGTGACTCATGATGACCGTATCCGTATACATCGTGGTGTGCTGAAAAAATGGTAATTTATTAGTTTGACAGTGTTAGTAATTGGCAGAATCAGCTTAAGACACGAGTTAATATGTGTTACATTGAAGAGGGTTATTTTTTGGCAGATATAAATACAATGATTTTTATTGTCGCATGTTCTATATTGAGATTTAAAAAGTAATTAACAGCTTGTGTTACTTGGTAAAAGGGAGTAACATACCTATATGATAAACTCTTCGGCCAAAAACATGAAATAGTTTAGAGATGAAGTGCAATGAAAGAGAAAGAAACTAGAAGAGAACGAGTAATATGAGATGGAAATGAATATATTTCTCGATATAGGGGAAGTATTCGACAATACCTCCTACTGAGCAAACACTAGGGCGAATCGTCAAAAGGAATAGAGAATACAAGCTCTAGATGGATAAACTGCTTGCTGAGCAAATGTGTGATATATGCTTTATTACTGGGGAATGCAGTGTCAGCATAGGTAACCAAATGTAGTTTGCAGTGGGAAGTCTTATCTCTGCCCTTGTGGAATTTATTTATAGATGAACTAAGAATTGGACTCAGCAACAATAGACATTATGTCCTGAACTAAGCGGATGACATGACCATCTTAGACCACGGCAAATTTATTGTCACAATCAGAGATGGAATGAAATAGGTTTTGACTTTATTATCAGAAAAGACTTCAATTGTAGGGCTCAACGTAAACCTTCAAAAGATCCAGAATGATGGCATTTGCCAGAAGGAGTCCTCATTTACCAGAAGGCAAAAATACAAGTGAGAGAACGTAAAGGTTAGATAGGGACATAGTAACATAGTAAGACATAAATGAAATTAAGAATACCGAATGGATTATGATTTCTGACCATACACTCATATTTATGCCTAAAGTACCTTTCCAAATAGACATTTGCCAACGAGAATGATCACTACTCGACCCAGACTGCAAGAAAACTCGATTGGGAAAGAGAAAAAACTCGACCCAGTCTGCAAGGTTATACCTAATACACAGACGGGTGTAAAACTGTAGATATATAAAGAACAGACGCTAGAATATTCAGTACTAGTAGAAATTTAAACATTTCTATTCCACTAAAAGGACATTCCTCTGTATTTCAGGTAGAAATTGTTGCAATGTTGCAGTGTCGAAATGAAATTAATACGAGGGTTTTCGAACTAGCGCAGATAATATATGAACAGATAGCCAAGCATCCATAGGGGCTATAATAAGCCCTAAGGTAGACTCTAGGATAGTGTGGAAATGCCGAGAGGAACTTGACGGACTGGAGGAACATAGCAGTGTCATACTAGTTAGGTGTCTAGATCACCGAGGTATACACGACAAGGAAAGAACTGATGAGCTTGTCAGAAGAGTATCAATTATAAAATACATCGATACAGAGCCGGTCGTGGGAGTACCAAAAGCATCGTTTGCTACCAAAGAAAAGACTAGGTATCCAGATCACCGAGGTATACACGACAATGAAAGAGCTGATGAGCTTGTCAGAAGAGTATCAGTTATAAAGTACATCGATACAGAGCCGGTCGTGGGAGTACCAAAAGCATCGTTTGCTACCAAAGAAAAAACTAGGTATCCAGATCACCGAGATATATACGACAATGAAAGAGCTGATGAGCTTGCCAGAAGAGTATCAGTTATAAAATATATCGATAGAGAGCCGGTCGTGGGAGTACCAAAAGCATCGTTTGCTACCAAAGAAAAGACTGGATTTGAAGGCAACGTAACTCTCACTGACAGGCAGTGTCCAAGAAATGTTTCACTTCTCCTCATTGTTGTTAGATTCGTATGCATCGTGTGCACTATGACTAGCCAATATTGTTGCCTGGTTACTGGCAACAGTGGTTACTAATAATTTTTCACGAGGTGCATCTTGATATTATTCGTACCTGAGTCATTCTAATACATACTTGCAAGAAATGTATCTCTTTTCTAAAAATGTCAACCAAAAAGCAGATATTTCAATATCGGAATAAACTGGTGCAGGATTCGAAACAGAGATGTGATAGAATCTTAATTTGAATAATCAACGGCAACCTATTTTAGAAATGAAATTCAAGATAATTAAAAGTATGCACATATAAAATTACTCTTCAACTCCAAAAAACTCTAAGAAGTTCCAAGTGATCTATAGTTTCTGCTATAAGTAGATTAGTATCTCTGCTAATCCTAAAAATCAATCTATCCCTTTACCAAATGACAACAGGTGCTGTACTTTTTAAACCTCAGGAGTTATCATATACATGTATGAGTTAGTAAACATTTTCAAAGCTTTAAACAATTTTAGCAGAACCTAATCTGTCACTCTATTTTATTCGGCTTCAAGCTCTAACCTAGCATTAAAATGCGTTTGAAAATAATATCATAACTGTGTTGTTAGACGTAAGTGGTGGATTCAAGGCTCGTTTGTGAAACATAAAACGCGTAAGTTTTTTTACCTGGCAAAGTGGGTCGTCCTTGGTCGCCACTCGGTGAAGCTTGTGGAGAACTTCCCATCGGCCGGGAAACGTTCGGAACGCTTATTTCTGGATGCGTTGCTCTCCAATAAGCCTAGAATTAAACGAATGGTCAACCAAAAATTATAAATATTAATTAGGTTTGTTGTAAATGATTATGAAAAAATTCAATGTTCTATTCGATAAGTTTGATTCGGTAGGTTTCTATACAATTTACAGACTGTATTTGTTATGGATAGTTCTCTCTAATTTTCATATCGTTTTCTGTCCTCTGCCTGTTTTATAGATTTATGTTATATAGTTAGTTTTTCTACCTATGAGAAAATAAGAAAAAGGGTTACCAACGCAAACCCGTACATTACAATTGCAAAAATGGAACGAATTTAGTAAATGAAATACTGAACAGATGGAAAGAATACTTAGAAGAGATTCTAAATAACCACAACAGAATATGAAAAAGAAGAAAAAATGAAGGAAAATACCAATTAAGATATACAGAGGAAAGACCGCCAAATGAAAAAGAAATAAAAGAAATCCTAGAGAAACTAAAGAAAAGTCAGAGCCCAGAAAATGATGATGTAACAGCTGAGATGTTGAAATATGGAGGACTAGTACTAGTTAAGCATTTGGAAAAGTTGCTGAAAGAAATATGGGATCAAGAACCGATACCAAAAGAATGGAGAGAAGCCACACTGTGTCCAATTTACAAAAAGGCCATAATTTATGTCACAATTACAGTGGAATCGCGCTACCAAACAAGATAAAAAGAAAGTATGGGAAGAATACTTAAAGAAAAGTTTCCACGACCTTAGAATATTACAAGAATTCACCATTGCAGAAATTTCAGGTCCCGAAATCCTACCAGAAGAAATAACGGCAGCGGTCAGACAAATGAAGGATGGCAAGGCACCGAGACTTGATGAAATTCCTGCAGAACTGCTGAAGCTATCAGATGCAGAACAAATAAAAATAATAACTGAAATATACAAGGCAGGAAAAATACCAGTAGAGTGGCTCAAATCGGAGGTCGTATCATTGCCCAAAAAATCAGCCTAATGAGCCATCTGCTAAAGCTGTTTTTAAAAGTCATCCACAAAAGAATTTATCGGAAATGCGAGGAACAAATTACGCCCAATCAGTTTGGTTTTGTGAACGCCGTTGGTACGAGGGAAGCTTTATTTAGGGTGCAGGTATTGTTTCAGAAACATAGAGATATCAGCTGTGATGTTTTTGCATGCTTGATTGACTACAAAAAGAAGAGACTTAAAAATAATAGCTAACCTATATTGGAATCAATCAGCGGTGCTTCGAATAGATGGAGAATATACAGATCAGGTCAAAATCTTAAGGGGAGTGAGACAGGTGTGTACCGCATAACCTGCAGTATGCAGATGATACAATATCATCATGTTTTCCAATACCATAGAAGGGCTGCAAAACTTGAACATAAACAAAATAACGGAAACAAGTAGAACATATGAACTGGATATAAACACCAGCAAAACCAAGCTAACGGTCATCAGCAAGGGAAACATAACTGGAGCAAATCTGTATGTGAACCAAATGAGAATTGAACCTGACTCACAATACAACTACTTGAAAACTATAATCAACGAGTCGTGGGACAATACCCAAGAGATTAAATGTCGTATCGGCAAGGCAAAAAGTGTATTCTTGAGTATAAGCTCTATGTTGAAAAGCCATGACCTCATCCTAGAAACAAAAATAAGGCTCCTTACATGTTACGTGTACTCAGTGCTTCTGTACAAAGTAGAAACGTGGACATTGAAGGCGGAAACTCTATCAAAACTTCAGACTTTTGAGCTATGGTCATACAGAAGGATCCAGAAGATACCATGGACAGAAAAAGTCACCAATGAAGCAGTACTAAGGAGGATGAACACAACCGCTGATTTGGTGAACAACATATAATGAGAAATCAAGGCGGATATGAGCTACTCCCATACAGAAACACTTAGAAGAAGCGCTACTCGCTTTTCCTGCTGCATGAAATACAAGCAGAAAGCTACAGATATGTGAAATCTACAGTAGCCCTATTCATCGACTTTAAACTGACATTCCCCAATTCATTATGTCTCTATATATAAGAGTACAATAATCGCAAGACAATCATGCAGAGTGACTCATTTCTATAAAAAAGACAGTGATTCTAAAGAGTCTACTGAGTCCCAACTTTGCAACCCTATGTATCTAACAGCTGCATGACTACCTCGTGACTCATGATGACCGTATCCGTATACATCGTGGTGTGCTGAAAAAATCGTAATTTATTAGTTTGACAGTGTTAGTAATTGGCAGAATCAGCTTAAGACACGAGTTAATGTGTGTTACATTCAAGAGGGTTATTTTTTGGCAGATATAAATACAAATGATTTTTATTGTCGCATGTTTTACATTGAGATTTAAAAAGTAATTAACAGCTTGTGTTACTTGGTAAAAGGGAGTAACATACCTATATGATAAACTCTTCGGCCAAAAACATGAAATAGTTTAGAGATGAAGTGCAATGAAAGAGAAAGAAACTAGAAGAGAACGAGTAATACGAGATGGAATCAATATATTTCTCGATATAAGGGAAGCATTCGACAATACCTCCTACGAAGCAAACACTAGGCCGAATCGTCTAAAAGGAATATAGAAAACAGGCTCTAGATGGATAAACTGCTTGCTGAGCAGATGTGTGATATATGCTTTTTTACTGGGGAATGCAGTGTCAGCATAGGACTTTAAACAAGCTTTTGACAGAATAAAACGGAAAGAAATATACAAGGCATTACGTGATATGGGTATTTAGTGAAACATTTGTAAGAATGATAAGAGTAACACTCAAAAAAATAAAGAATAGGGTTAAAATGAATGAAAAGGAAACAGATAGGTTTGAAGTCAGTGAGGGGGTGTGACAAGGAACCCACTGTCATCGCTGTTGTTTAGTATCCTTCTTGAAATAGTCGTCAAAGAAGCCGGAATCAACAAGACAGGACTTGTAGGTATATCAACGATAGCACCAATGCGTAGCATTCGCTGATGATGTAGTACTGATAGCCAGAAGTAAACAAGAGTTGAAAGAAATACTAAAAAGACTAGAAGCGATAGCGGGATATATATGAATAGACAGGAATATACATAAACAAAGAAAAGACCAAGACAGAATGAGAATACATACAAGGACAAAACCTGACAAACTGCGAGAATAATAAAATAAGATATAAAATAAAACTATTTAATCTATCCTTAAAAAAATACCTGGTGAAAACATAACTTATACCTAATCATTTAGAACTAATAATATTTGCTAATAATATACCTAACTAATAATATACCTACTTGTTTACAATACGTACCTCTAAATATTCTGCTATGTGTTCGCAAGCGTCTTCCAATTGGTTCTCGTCTAAAATGACGTCAAACATTTCAGGCGGACATTGAGCTAACTTTTCTGAAGCGACCATTTGAACATTTAAATGCCTAGCTTGACTCTTCCCTCTTGATTTAATAAGCCTTTGCAAAACCTAAAATATTTCAACAAGCATTAGATATATTTTTTGCAGAGATGTATATCAAACGCAGTTCAAAATAAAAAAATATGGTTGACTGTTTCAGGTCCTCTGCTACAGAGTTTAAGTCTCTTAAGTACACAATATTTATAAAAATATTTTTCAATATTCTTTTTTAGTGTCAAACGCTGGACTAACACTCTATTTATTTGAATAATTTAATCAGAAGTATATTACTTTTTGTCATAAATTATTGAATTTTTTGAGTGTATACTTTGTGTCGATGATATAATGTTATACATTACCAGGTACACTTTTTATTACGATTTATTGAAATTTAAAACAAATAGAGACAACGAAGCAGTAAATTATTAGGTTGTATAAATTGACGATTGAATTGATTCTCGGAAATGTTTTATTAAAAAACATGAAAGCCACTGATATCGATTTGAATTATGGTGGAGGCACTCAATGGAAACGGTGTAAAAGAGTTAACAGGAAATTTTAATTAAACTAGGAAAATGATATAAACAATTCTTGTCGTGTATACCTTTGCGTGCAAAACAAATACATTTTACAATACTGTTTTTATTGTATTTTTATTTAGACATATTTTATTTCGCATAACATTGCCTGTTATTCTGTTCTTACAACTATTCTATTTTTCGCCATTTTATTATTGTGTCTATTCCAATCTTCTTTTCTATCTTATATTCTCTCGTTTGTGTAGCCTATTCTTCACATGTTTTACTTCTTCACAACTTATTCTATCTATATGTCCTTTATTCTAAAACAAAAAGACAGTTAACTGTCTTTTTCTTTTTATTTCGATATACTCTGTACGAGTACTAGAAACCAATTCGCTAAGAATTTTGCTTAGTTGAGGAGATATGTTGTGGAATGCAATTTTTAGATTCCCCATGTCTCTCATAACATCTTTATCAACGTCTGTTTTGCCTTGCAATTCTTAGAAGGCACAGATTAAAGCGAAATTCTGAATTTGGTTTCGAAAATTAGTTTACGATTTTATTATCAGATGTCGCTACATTGCGTCTATACGAAGCCATGTTAGAGTTGCTTCTTAAGACAGAAAAGATTTATTTCACGTTCAGAGCGATTGCGAAAGCCGTTCTGATGAGGCCTATTAGGCCGAAATACGTATAAGCGGATGCGCAAGCGCACTGTACGTGAAATCAAATCTTAACTGTCTTTTTCTTTTTAATTGTATTTATTTTGGTATGGAATGTACCATGTATTTGAAATGTTTTTATCAGGTTACTTGTATTGTTTTTTTATTTCAACCGGTTTCTGAGGAACACAAAAAAAAGGTGCTGTAAATTTGTTAATGTCGATAAGAGGTTAGTGTCATTTTTCAGTCGTTGTGTGAACTATTGCTGTTTGGTGGTAACATTTTGCTATTGTTTTAATCACAATGCACGTTTTAATCAACGTGAATCGAGAAATTTGACTAATGAAGAGTGTGCTCAAATAGTAGTTTTGCACGAAGAAGGTTGGAGTTACAGACTATAGAGACATTTAGGGGAACGGTTCGGCGTACACCATACATCGGTCTCACGAATGATGGAACGCTACAGAGAGACCGGTAGTCACTCTAGGTGTCCAGAACAAGGTCGACATCGTGTAACAACGTCCATTCAAGACAGTTTTTTACGACTTAGCACCCTAAGACAACGATTTGTAACAACAAAAAGCTACCAATCCCAACTTGAAGATGTTCATAATGTTCTAATCAACTGTGAAACTGTTCGCCAACGTCTCAAGGAAGGTAATTTGGTAAATCGTATACCTGCCAGAGGGCCAGCCTTGACCGTAGCACATCACAGAGCGCGTTTAGAATTTGCACGAAATCATATCCATTGGTTGGAGGTTGATTGGAACAGAGTTCTGTTTACAGATGCGAGCAGATTCTGTCTTTACAATTGTGATAGGCGTATTCGCGTGTACCGACGTCAGAACGAACGGTATGCACAGTGAAACATGCGAAGAACGACGTTATTCGGTGGAGGCTCGGTTATGGTCTGGGGTGGCGTTTCTTTAACGGGTCGTACAGACTTGGTGGTGTTGAATAACGGTACCATCAACGCTCACCGATATATCGTTGACGTTCTTCAAGACCACGTTGTGCCATTTGCTCCTTATGTTGGCGAAAATTTTGTTCTAATGCACGATAATGCACGACCGCACGTTGCAAATATAGTGCAAAATTATCTAGAGGAAGTTGGAATCGACGTTATGGAATGGCCAGCGAATAGTGCCGATCTCAATCCTATAGAGAATGTGTGGGACTTGCTTGGTAGACGTCTACGGAATTTTCCTAATTAACCAAACACTCTACAGGAACTGGAACAACGTCTTCTTCAAATTTGGAATGAACTGGATCAGAATACTTTAAGACCGTTTATTTTAAGTATCAATCGTCGATGCCAAGCTGTCATTCGTAGCAGGGGTGGAAATACGTCTTATTAAGCAAAAAAAAAATGGAACAATTTCTATTTTTAGAATTAGAGATTTTGTTGTTAATTGTTTTAAGATTGTGTTAAGTTTATGAATATTGAAGATGGTTAGCGACAACATCACTAAATATGTTTGTTTTACAAAGTAAAGTAATACGTAATAAAATGCTTTTCATTTCAGTTAATATTTTCCTGTTATATGGTAAGTTTTAAAGTGGTGCGTTTCTTGGAGCAGTGTATATAGTACAGTACACCCTTGATACTCCGAAGTTTTGCAATCAGACACGCTCGGTAGTCCGACGCACCTCCCGTCAAGGTCGACAAGTGTCTGCTTGTACTGAAACTTGTCGCGACATGAATCTCATTCTTATCAAATGCTTCACTTCGTGTGTTTTCCCTGAGCAGTTCGGTTCAGGGTTTTTAGATACAGTAATACGTAGTACCAATATTTATTTAATTCGTTTAAAAAGTTCAGTTCAATGGCGAGATGAGTGAATTTCCTGGTGTTGAAGAAGCTCTGCACATCTGGTTTAAGCAACAACGAAGCAGACAAGCTCTTATTTTAGGTGACATTTTAAAAAATAAAGCTCAGTTTTTTTTATCAGGAATTAACAAAGAAAACTGATTTTCGTGGTAGTCAAGGTTGGTTCAAAAACTTTAAAAAACGGTACAGAATACGATTTTTGCAGATGAGTGAAGAGAAGTTGATTGCAGATGAGTCTAAGATATCTGAATTTATTCAGAATTTGAGCAAAAAGATCATCGAATTAGACCTAACTCCTGAACAACTTTATAACGCTGATGAATCCGGTCTAAACTGGCGGCAACTTCCAATAAAGACATTTGTCATTTCAGACGAAAAAAAAAAGTTTTTGGTAGAAAACTTCAAAAAGAATGTCTCACTCTCATAGTATGCGCAACATGGTATGTTGTGGGTAAGGGTCCTTACCCAACATGCGTTCGTTTGTATATTAAATTACCTAATTATGTTAAAGAGTCAAATATTCATGTATTTAAGAGAACAGTTAAGGACTTACTTCTGGTAAACACTTTCTATTCGTTAGAGGAATACTTGCAGGAATCTTTTTAACAATTTGTATGTTTTTGTGTATAATTTATATGTTTTTGTGTTAACTGTTTTTATGTACTTATAGTTTTTACTGATTATATATTGTATTTGACGCATTTCAATACTTGTAAAAGTCAGATGAAATAAAGAATATTGATTGATTTATTAATCCCGTGCCAATCCAGAAGTGCATCAGCGGGATTTCGTTTTCTTAGTCGCGTCATTTCTTTAACTTTCCTGTGTAGATTAAAGTATTTTTTATGTTATCTGCTTTACCATCTTTCTGATCTCGTAGTTAGTATCCCTGTTATCTTTGTCCTTACATTGTCTCCATAGTTGTGAAAGTCTTTAGTATTTCTTTATACATTTTCATCGAATTTTTTAGTCGATCCCAGTTCTCGTCAATATCATTGGTGTCTATGTTTAGTTTGCTACACTTAATGTGCAATTCGTGTTGGAGGCATACTTTTACGTTGAGTTTTTTAAGCGTTCTTGTATCTATTGTAGGAATTGTTTGATGTCTTTTAATGTTTTTAAGTGTGAGTGTAATCCTGGCGTTAAGTGAGTTGTGTTTTGAGGCCACGAGGCAGCTGCTCTGGGATATTCTTTTACAACTTTAGCAGCATTACGATATCTTTCACTTATCATAAAGTAATCTACCTAATAGTTAACAAAATGAGTTTGTAATAAGCAAATTCTGCTCTCTTGGCAAAATTGTAATAGACGGTCCTCTTCCTCATTGCGATTTTACAGACCATAGTTTCCTACACACTTTCCACTTTGCTCCTTTCCAATTTTGGCATTAAGATCTCCTAGGTACATCGGGATTTCTATAGTTTCTGCCATTGTGCCTCTTCAATATTATAGTAAAATACTTTGTTATTACATACATACATACACTTTTATCAAATTCAGTTTGGCGTGAGATGTCACTAACTTTAAAATCATTACTCTTCCGAGACGGGGAAAAGCCTTCCAATGCTCTATTAGATTTATTATTAACTATAAATACCATCTTTTAACTCTTTGCATTAATTATTTTAACGTAGAAATACTTATTTCTAGGTGTTCACTGATGATGGTCCGATGAAGTCCGATGAAGTTTTTACTTCATTGTAAGTTTTTTTAAACTGGTAAACAGCCAACCACTAGGATTTTCCCCTTTAATTTTTATTACTACCATAGTATTAATGACAGCATATCATATATTATAAATGTTATCGTTTCAGTCGCCAAAGATACCTTAAAATGATAACCTGATATTTGTCAACGTTTGACAATATTTTTCTTTTGAAGAATATATTTATTGTTGATCACAAGAATATAACAATATGAAATTACTTCTGTTTTTGGTTTAATAAAAATATTTAACTACGTCTTTTTTTAATGTTAACTGGAAGCTCCTATATAAACATAGCCTAAAAAGTTTTGCATCACTGGTTTTAAAACTTTAAAATCTATTTTCCAAAAGCACCATTGTGAGATAACTTACCTTAGGACTACTAATTTTAAGATAGACAATACATGGAGCTAAAGAAGTTTTGGCAAGTTGCGAAGGATGGTTTATAGTATCACAATCCAGCACCACAAGTTGTAAGGTAGTCGCAAGCTCGAAGATGCGTTCGATTTCAGCTTGAACCTCCGACAAGCACGTCGATCTTGTTGTGGAACGTTCCATGATCGCACGCTTCGAAGGGTTGTTCAGGAGAGACCGTTTCGCCAAAGAAATGTCGGCCATTACCCTAGTTATTATTATTCTAAAACAAAATAATTAGTTTGCAACAAATTTTGACTGTCTATATAGCTATTTTGGGTAATTATCTTAAGTTATATTAATATGTGGTTGTTTATTTGCCTTACACCAATACAAGTATATTAATTACTTGAAAAAACCAAGATATCCAAGAATTAGTTTAGATTTATGAAAAGCAGATCACTAACAGATAAAATTTTTAAATAATACCGTTTTCATGAGAGAACTGTATGAAATAGTCACAGATGGTTTTGATATATTTTTACATTTTTATTATCTAAATACTTTAAATATTTCTCATAAACATTTTTACAATTTTTGCTTGTACACGTTTACAAGATTCCCCACGTTGGGCGCCCATTGTGTAACAAAGAAGAGTAGGCTCACTTATTTAATGACCTCTCTCACGTGTATAAAGAACAAATGCTACCAAAAACAAACTTTTAAGTTACAAAAAGAGAACAGACCAATATATAGCACAAAAAAGTAACAATTATTGTAACGACAGTCTAAGTAGGACTTTATCAGAGCTCAGTGGGTAGTCCTTATTCATTATCATTAGTCTCATATCAGATTACAGTAAAACTAAAGAAATATTTCATGGTAATTAATATATGCTGAGCAGATAGTGTTAAAAGACAAATATTGAAAGGGATTTAGAGCAAAGACTGGAACGGCTTGACTATCTTTGGCAAGCTAAAAACCAGCTGCTCTGATAGAACAATTCACTCCTTTGGTGTTTACAGTGTCCAAAAACCTCTTTAAGAAGAAAGTTTTAGAACTTGAATTTCTTGCAATATGGAGTTACCATGACAAATCAAATGGTCAAATGATTTTGAAAAATAATAGTTTTTAGTATCTAAGATCGGTATTACAGAGTAATGGGACAAAATATGGAGATGAATGCAGTAGAATTATAGCGAGGTGAATAAAATGGAATGAAGTGGGTGATATTTGTGTGATAGAAAGATTCTAATGAAATTTAATGGAAAATTTTATCAAACTGCCATAAGATCAGCTAGTATATACTCGTATGCTATTGGATGTTGGACTGAAAAAAAAAGAACAAAAAATGATTGTGGCGGGAATAAGAATATGTAGATAGAGGCATCATTTTTTTCCAAAATGAGAGAGCAGAGATGATCAAGATAAAACTTACGAAGAAATCTACTCTGCATAGCAATAAATGCAAATATAATAATTTTTATCTAAAACTTTGTTTTCAGAAACGTCATGTAAACTATCTTGGATGCCATAAAACTGTAACGAGTTTGTTTTCAAAACCTATTTCTCGCCTTTATCATCTGCAAAGCCACGAAATACACAGCAAAAAATTTCTGTGTACTAAGTAGGTAATACATATTCAAAGAATGGTTCTGAAATTATTTTCTTGTGGTATGGAAGGATATTTACTTTTAAAAAATCAAATTGGGAATCTTTGTCTCAGAAATTAATAACTAAAGTGGTAAACTTCATCTGGCACTCGAAAACCACGATGGATTCATGAAAATTGTGAGAATTGTTTTCAGAATAAATGGGTCATGAAGATGTTGAACCAACTATTTTCAATGAACAACTTCAAGCTTTCACTAAAAGAACTGATAGTTTTTCAAATGTCTCAGCAAAGCAAGTGGCCTTCCAACTCCTTAAAAACGACACAGCACCTGAAGCAAAATAATAAAGGATGATATCGGTCAGTTGAGCGTATGCTTCCAATAATAATGAGATTATATTAGCCACCCTGATCCTAATAAATAATAAAGCGCTCCATAAGCGCTAATTAATTAATCGCTTGATAACCTCCAAATCAAGAAGTTATCTGCATAAAAAAATGTTAGATTAGCTTCTTCGGATGATATACCCAAACCCTAATGACCAACCTAAGTTCGTGCTTGTGCTTAAACCTGGCAAAGATCCCAACAACTCTAAAGTTATTGGCCGCTTATGAGAGACACCAGGTATCTGAAGCAGTTTTTGTAGATTTTACCGCTCTTACCAAATAGTACACTATAGAAATTGTTTAAAAACTGTATGGTATCAAAATAAACAGTAAGCTCACTAGTGTTATCCGCATTTTCTTACACAACACAAGATTTTTATCACTTTCAATGAAAATAATAGCATATGAGAAACAGAAAAATTGTTTTGCTCAAGATAGTGTAATACCTTCTACACTATAGAATATCTACCAACTACCAATCTGTACCAGCAGTTATAAGCAGATAAAAGTAGAATCTTTTGCCGAAGTGAAGAAGTGGACACTAATTGAAGCTTTGAAAAGAATGACCACCAACTATTAACCAAACCCAAGTAAAATTTTAATAATAGAAGCACATCCAGAAAATCCAAGCTGGAGAGATGAGGACTGTTACCCCAACATCAATGTGACACAATAACTTGTCATAAATCAGGTTGTTATAATCTGTCCAATTTTCGTTACTTTATTCTAAAATAAGAAAATCTTATTTTATCCTGTACATAAGTAATACCTTTCAATTCTCATAAATATCTTCCCACAAAAATATATTATTCAGACTAATTTATTTTGATTTAAAGTATGGTCCACAATAAAAACCTTATTTAAAAATATTGCTCGGGTGCTATAATACTATTCCCGTTTTGAAACTGTTAATCCAGTCCACACACTTTTTGTTGGCAAATATAGTAAATATTATTTAGAAGTTTGGCCAAAAAATGTCCTGTTAGATGCAGTTCAGTTCCGTCTGCCCTAATAGTTCGGTCAAATTGTAGAACACCCACAAAGTCAACGGTGTTTTGTTATTTGAATGTTGTTCCTATAAATAGGCCAACTCTAGCTATCCTTTTCAATGCTAAAGAAGCCGCAATTTATGTACGGGTGTTCTAAGATTATTTCATCACAATCTAGATTACTAGCAATGGTACATTTCAATGTCTCTGTTGGAGAAACTCTACAAGAAGCTAATTTTTTTGCATGCAAATGACACGTATACCTAGACCGCCCTATCCAGATCAAGGTACGTAAGTACATTATGGTCAGTTATGGTCATGGCAACTTACCTTCCTTCAAATCTATGCTTTAAAAAATCAAATAAGGCTTTTTGCATCATATCAGTAACTTCGTATCCTTTTAAAGAAGGACCGACTAAAACTACGGGTCGCATGGAAGGAACAACGTCATAGGGAGCAGTCGCTTCTTGTTTCTTGAAGAACGGTTTCTTCTTTTCTTTCGCCGGGGGTGTAGTAAGCGATTTGCCCGTTCTGGCGTTACCCATTGAATCGGATTCATCTCCTGTAAACAACCGACATTTTAGAAGGTGTTCGACATGTTTTAAGCTAAAAAAGTGCAAAATTAATTAGATTTGCAGCATTTTCAACATATAAGATATCTTCTATTTTACCTTCTGCTATTTTTTTGATAACATAAACATTTTTGATAATACTAATACTGTGTAGAATGAACCATTCTCTCAAAAAGAACGCTTGAAACGACCGGCGATTTTGAATGTCAGTTTGTATGATAGCATTAACAGACCTTTTAGGCCCATTGCTGGATGGATAATTTCCAACGTTTTCTGTTCTTTCCAATCTGTAATTCCCATCTCTATATCATCTCCATCACTATATTTCTCCATTTTTTTATTGGTCTTCTTTTCTTTTTTTGCTCTCAGGTACTTTCCAACCAATATTCTTGACTTGTCTATTACCTTGCATTCTTTCTAGATGTCCCAGACATTCTAGTCTACGTTTTTCACAACTTTTGTTATTGTAGGGTTAGTAATTAAACATTGGAACATTAGTTCGTCTTCTCCATTCTCCCTCTTCTACTTTTTCACCAAACATTCTGCAAAGTAATTTTCTTTCCCATGCTTCTAATCTGTTCTGTATGGTTTTGTGCATAGTCCATGTCTCGACAGCGTTTAGTATTGTGGGTCTAATTATAGTTTTGTATACTCTTATTTTTGTATTACGAGATATATCTTTGGCCTTAATTAGTTTGTTCATGGACCCAACACATTTGTTGCCCTTGGTCAGTCTTAGGTTGATTTCAGTTTCTTCCTTACATGTCTGATCAATAAGGGTACCGAAGTACATATATATTCATCCACCTTCTCGAATTCTACAACTGAGTCATACTCCATCCCTAATTTGGAGGAGTTACTGCTGTTTATTTCTGTTTTGTTTAAGATTTCCATATACGTGGATTTATAAATATTATTTTCAGTTCCATTTTAGAGCTTTTCCGAATCAGTCTTTTTGTCATACTTGCCAATTCTTTTCCATTTCTTACAATGGTGGTGCTCTTTGTAAAAAGAGTGCCGAACCTATTTATCCCACTAACCCTTACAATTTTTCCTAGAACTATATTGAATACCAAGGTAGACAAGAGGTCTCCTTGGCGAACACCTTTTTTCAGTTCGAATTTTTTCGAGACTGTACTGTTGCATTTCATCGCATAAATGGTTTTTATAATTGTCATTTTTACCAATTTTACTATGTTTTCTGGCAGTTGAAATTATTTTAGCGTTTCTATTATTTGTTTCTGTTTATTGTATCGTAGGCGGCTTTGTAATCAAAGTCCTTGTGCTGAAATGTTTTATTCATAGCAATTGGTCAGGATTTGTTTTGGCATAAAAATTTGATGGATTGTTGATCATTTGCGAAATTCTCCCTGGTAATCTTCTAGATTCTTCTTCACATATATTTCTAATCGTTTTTTAATTAGTATGGCGAGCACTTTGTATATTATTCTAACAAGAATATTACTCTATAGTTTTCGCATTTAGTTCTATCTCCCTTTTTGTGTATAGGAAATAAAATGGACTTGTTCCATTCTTGGGGCATTTCTTCGGCATCCCACACTTCTACTATTAGTTCACAAGTTGGTTTCGTAAAGACTCTCCTCCATATTTTAAGTTATCTGCCACAATGCAGCTCTCCCCGGGGCTTTTTTGATTTTTCAAATCTTTTATTATTTCTTCAATTTCTTCTCTTGCAGGCTTTGGTATTCCTTCTACTACTATTTGGGACTTAGGAATATTATAATTTTCTTCTGTAGTCACTCCGCCATTTAGCGCTCTTTGAAATATTTGTTCCATCTTTCACAAATTTGTAATTTTCTTCAATACGCTTTTCTTTTCCGTGCCCTTAGGATTCTATTTACTTTTTTCGTTGTTCGGCATACCTTCGTAGGTCGTCTTGTTTTTGCGATCGCACATTTTTTAATCCCAAATCTGATCTTTTTTTAACTCTGTTCTATATTCGTCAAACGAACCAACTTCATTTGCGGCAAAACTCACAGGATTCATACGAAAAAAGCTGCACTCTACTGTCTACTCCTTTGAAAACCGTTTTGATTTTTGTCAATAGGACACTCTGTTCAAAAGATATCGAATTTTTACCCTGCAGTTGATACAAATTGTATTTCAAAAATTGATTTCGGGTGCGTAACTGATAGTTAAAATCGCTGGTTGCTTCAACCGTTATTTCTAAGAGAATGGTTTATTCTATACAAACAGCATTGAAGTACGAGTGGCAAAAACCTTTGCATATTTTTGTGGTCTAAAAAATTGACATTCTCAGAAAAATTTAGCTTGTTCGTATGATTTTTCGCAGTCAAATCTCTGACGATTAGACTAAAAAACAAAACAAGAAGAATATTATTTTTAAATATGCTATTTTATATTTTTATTAAAAATGCTGCAATCCTATGATCTAACCCAATTTTTACAACCACAAACTTGAGAAGACTATTCTATATAGATTATGGTATTCATCCATTTTAGATTATTAGATTTGTGTGGTTGTAAAAAATTAATATTAAGTAACGCTTTTCATCAAACAATTAATAAATTACAAATATATTTACAGCTTGATATAACTTTTGTTAATCTAATAATATTATTATAAAATTAAGCGATACTCAATATTTAAATCACTTTCACACATATAAAAACAGATATTTTTAGAGGAAATACTGATATTTTATCTATTTTCGTAGCTGCTATTAAAGCAATGTAATTATGATGACTTACTTTTAAATTTTAAGAAACTCTCTCTGGATAACGCTTCTAAAATATGTCATTGTTCTGACGTGAAAATACTGTATGAAAAACTGGAAAAATTTATCTCAAATAAAATCGGAGATGATCAGGTAAGATTTACGACACGAAGGTCCTGCATAGATCACTTATTTACACTCCAACAATTAATTAAGAAAATAATGGCAAAAAATAATAGACCTAGAAAGGTATGCCGTACAATGAAAAAAAAGTAAAGAGAATCCTAAGGGAGCGGAAACGAAAGTATATGCAGAATAAAATTAAGCGCATTGAAGAAAATTACAAGAAAAATGAAATAAAAATTTTTTATAAAGAAGTAAAATACATTAAAACTGGGTACCAGGGAAGAACGATGAATGTAAAAGATAAGCAAGGAAACCTGATAGTGGATGAAGACCAAATATGTGAAAGGTGTGAAAATTGTTATGTTCCTAGACCTCAAATAGTAATAGAAGAAATACCAAAGCCCACAAGAGAAGAAATTGAAGAAATAATAAAAGATGAAAAACCAAAAAAGTCCCGGAGAGAGCGGCATTGTGGCAGAGAACATAAAATATGGAGGAGAGGTCTTAATAAACAAACTTGGTGAACTAATACTAGAAGTATGGGATGCCGAAGAAATGCCTCAAGAATGGAATAAGTCGATTATAATTTCTATACACAAAAGGAAGATAGAACTGAATGCACAAACTATAGAGTCATATCCTGATTGGAAGTAATGTATAAAGTACTCGCCATACTAATTAAAAAACGATTAGAAATATATATAGAGAAGAATCTAGGAGAATACCAGGGAGGATTTCGGAAAGGAAGATCAACAACCGATCAAATTTTTATGCTAAAACAAATCCTGACCAATTGCTATGAATACAACATTTCAGCACAAGTACTTTTCATTGATTACAAAGCTGCCTACGATACAATAAACAGAAACAAGTTAATAGAAACACTAAAAGAATTCCAAGTGCCAGAAAAAATAATAAGATTGGTAAAAATGACAATTAGACAAACCATTTGTGCTGTGAGATGCAACGGTACAGTCTCAGAAGAATTCGAAGTGAAAAAAGGTGTTCGCCAAGGAGACCCGTTGTCTACATTGCTATTCAATATAGTTCTGGAAAAAATTGTAAGGATTAGTGGGATAAATAGGTCCGGTACTATTTCATACAAGGAGCACCAATGCTTAGCATACGCTGATGATGTGGTTCTCATTGCAAGAAATGAAAAAGAACTATCAAATATAACAAAAAGACTGATTCGGGAAAGCTCTAAAATGGGACTGAAAGTTAATATTAATAAATCGAAGTACATGGAGATCTCGAGCAAAAAAGGAATAAGCACCAGGGGATCCTTTAAATTGGAGGTGGAGAATGGATCAGTTGTAGAATTCGAGAAGGTGGATGAATATATGTACTTAGGTACTCTTATTGATCAGACATGTAAGGAAGAAACTGAAATCAACCTGAGACTGACCAAGAGCAACAGGTGTGCTGGAGCCATGAACAAAATAATTAAGGCCAAAGATATATCTCGTAATACAAAAATAAGAGTATACAAAACTATAATTAGACCCACAATGCTATACGCTGCCGAGACATGGACTATGAACAAAACCGTACAGAACACATTGGAAGCATGGGAAAGAAAGATACTTCGCAGAATATTTGGTGGAAAAGTAGTAGAGGGAGAATGGAGAAGACGAACTAATGCAGAAGTGTATCAGTTGTATGCTAACCCTACAATATCAAAAGAGGTGAAAAAACGTAGACTAGAATGGCTCGGCCATCTAGAAAGAATGCAAGGTAATCGACTAGTCAAGAATATTGCTTGGAGAGTACCTGAGGGCAAAAAAAAAGAGAGGAAGACCAAGAAAGAAATGGAGAGATGCAGTAATGGAAGATGTCAGAGAGATGGGAATCAGAGATTGGAAGCTGTTAGCTAAGAATAGAAAACGATGGAAATTATCCATCCAGCAATGGGTCTAAAAGGCCTGTTAACGCTGTACATACATACATATATATGGCATTCATCGATTAAAAAAAAGGCTTATGACACGATTCCCAAAAAACAACTATGGAGAACGATACCCAGTAACAATAGGCTAAGAGGGTAATAGGAAAGATTTCTTTTTGCTAGGATAAGCTGTTCAAGATATTTCTAGAACAAATATTCAAGCCATGGAAAAGGAGATGTGAAGCTGTGGGAATACCAGTCCGAGACGACTTTTTGTACAAATTAAGTTTTGCAGATGCTTAAAAAGCTATATAGTAAAACGACTGGATCGCAATAAAAATAAGGAGATAAAAAGAAAAATGGCAGTAGAATAAGACATACTAAGCTAGATTAAAGAAAGACGTGTAATTTGGTATGGGCACGTGAAAAGAGCAGATTATACAAGGTAAATATCCAAGATTTCAGATTGGAGCCCAATAGAAAAGCGGAAAAAAGACAGACCATAAAGATCCTGGAGGGATGAAGCGGTCGAGGACATGGAAAGTCGAGACTTTAGACGGAGAATTTTTTTTAGACAAAAATTAGCCTATGCTTCGCCGTTTCTTCGTTGGTATATTCGACTAATAAAATTGGTTACGGCGACTCATTTTAGGAATAATCAAAACAATCAAAAATATCTACCAAAACAACACAATTCAAGTAAAAGTAGACGAAGAACTAACTGACCCTATTGAAACTGGCCATGGAATAAGACAGGGAGATTCCCTGAGTGCTCTATTGTTCAACCTGATTATGGATTAAATAATATAAAAAGTAAAAACTAAAATAAAAAAGGATACCAAAGGGGGAAAACAAGGTAAAATAATCTGCTATACAGACGACGCCTTATACTCTTTCAAAGTGAAGATGATTTACAACGTATGCTGCACCAATTCAATATAAATTTAACACGTTAATTTCCCCAAAAAAGACAAAATGCATGGTTATAACTAACACCAAATTTACTAAGATGTACATTGGAGCTGGAGGGCAAGATACTAGAACAAAATGATGGAGTTTAAATATCTAAGCATCACATTATCTAGCTACGAAAAGTTTGAAACAGAAGTGGAAGATTAAGTTAAAGGAGCAAACAGAGCCGTAGGTTGCCTGAATGAAACAATACAAAAATTATATTAGAAACAGCAAAGATGAAAATACTTGGGGGTGTTTGGGAAAAATTGATGATAAAACACTATGAGGAAGAGCTAGAAGTACGGATATACGACGTATATGCAAGGTGGAGAACATAAAGAACTGGGTGAGAAATATAAGAGTTAAATGTAACGATCATATAAGCCGAATGACAACAAATAAAGTAATAAATACGGCAAGAGACGGTTCCCCAATAGGAAGACGATCAGTAGGAAGACTACGAAAATGATGGAACGACACCTTACTGGAGGCACATTGAAAAACAGACAGTCATGTCTACATAGAAAAAAAAATAGAAGACTCATTTATAAGTCTTTGATTTTGATTTACCTCCCTTCTTATGAATAGTGGTAGAGGTTAAAATAATAATTTCGGTCCATATTTAGTGAGTTCTATAGGTATGTTATCTAGGCTGGTTGATTTGTTATTCTTTATATCTTTTAAATGGTTTCGACTTCTTTCTCTTTTATTTATTCTGCTTAATCAATATCAGGCTTTGTAAAATGTTAAAGTTTAGTTATTTGAACGGTTTTCTGTCTGTGTTAATATTTTTTTGAAGAGTTCTTACAAACAAAAACTTAGAAAACCGAAGATTTCTATGTGTTCGAAACCACATTTAGATTAATAACTTAACTAATCAACTGTCTTTTCTATGTTCTTATCATGTTTGTGTTGTTATGGACTGGATGATGCCTCCTTTCCTGTCATTTATTATATTTTGTAACAACTTCCACGGATCGTTTTTCTCTTGATATATTTTTTTCCTACTATTGCTTAAATTTTTATATTGGATTTTTTCATTTATATTTTTTCAGTTCAAATATTTGTGGTATAATTTTTTTTATTAAATCGTGAGAAATCTCTTGATTTTTTTTCGTCCTAATACCTTTAACAGAGCGTCATGTATATATTATTAGGATATTAGACATTAATGGGACTACATCCAAGATGTAGTACGATGGAATAGAGAAATGATGAGAAAATAGTTAACATTGTAGAAGACGGAAAGTCAGCATGAAAGAGGCTGCTAGGAAGACCATCAAAGAGATGACAAGACAACTGATAATCGGAATCGTCGACAGGAACTCGTTAGTATGTCCAGATCAATTAGGGCAACAGTACTACAATACTGGATATTCAAATCTTTTATGAAATTTGTCATACAAGATTGAAAAAATTAAAATTTTTTTAATAATCTTCAATTGAAGTTTAAGAGTCGCATCTCCGTGAAGTTTAAATTGAAATTACTTAATTATTGAGTCAAATATCAATATTCTCATCTTAAAAATACTCGCAATCAATAATATTATGCAGCTAACGGCACAATATAACACAAACTGCACAAAGTAGATTTTTTAAATATCACAGTAAAACTTTTTGCAGTTGTTCAAATCAAAACTTCAACAAATTATTTCAGATTTCAGAATTATTTTGAAGGTGAGAGCCCCTGTAGTAACAAAGAAATTTTCTTTTGTTTTCTAAAAGTTTTAAGTGTTGTGAACTAATCTAAATGTAAAACACTAACATTGAGTCAGAAATAATATTTGATGACATTGAAATACTTGATGAAGTAATCGATGACGACTTAAACTAATTTATTCATTTTTTTTTGTATATTATCATTATTTAAATGAATTGTTTTTGTACATATATGAATAAAAATGATTAAAACAAATTTGTTTATCAGTTTATACTCACCACAACATTCAACCGCATTTTACCCCGTGATGCTGCGAGAAAAAGCAAAAAACGATGTTTTTCCGATGTAAAAAATTTACGTTGTAAATGAAAAGTTCTCTATATAAAAAAAATAAAATTAAAGTATATATCTTAAACAAACACGTTGCGAGGTAGGACGTTACGATTGCTTTAGTAGAAGCTAAGATATGATTTTTTGAAATTGCCAACTTTTGGCCTGGTACTGTCCTGAATCTATTTTCTTAAGACATCTTAATTCAATTACTATTTTCGTTGGGAATAAGCCACAATATAAGTTTAAAATAAGTTAATTTTTGACTTTTCGATTTCCAATTCGGAAATCGTTCTCAAAATAAAAACATGAATAAATTAAACAAATTTTGTTTTTTTGTTACTGGTTTTGTTACTGTTTTGGTGCAAAAACTCTTCTAATAAAAAGAAAGACAGTTAAGATTTAATTTCACGTATAGTGCATCTGTATATCCGCTTATACGTATTTCACCCTAAAAGGAATCATCGGAGCGACTATTTACAGAAGCTTCTTTTAATAATTTAATTTTATTTGACTCATTCATATTGACCATTTAGATATATAAATTCTAAAATAAACGACTTTAAAATGATATTGCTAATATTGCTGAGTTGCATTCCTGGGACGAATGTATTGTAAGAGAGTTCATTCTTATGATAGAGCAAAATTCTGAATAAAATTTGTTCTTGTAGGAGAAATATTTGTTAACATCTGTTTTAGTAAAAATTGTTGTTTAGTCCCCTTAGAACGGGATTCTACAATAGTTACAAGAAATAATACGAGGAAAATAACAACAATACCATACATAAAGGGATTATCGGAAAAACTTAAAATGATAGAAAATAAATTCAACATTTCAACGACATTCAAAACAACAAACACGTTGAGATCTATTTTATCTAAAACTAAATCTAACAATGAACAAGAAAGAACAAAGAATTCTATTTATAGAATACCTTGTGAATGCGATTAGTTTTATATAGGTGAAACTTCAAGATCATTAAATGTTAGAATAAGTGAATATCAATCTAGAGAAAAATAGAGAATTTAATAGATCTCAAATATGTTAACATGCATGGAAAAATGAAAATAGGGTTTCATTTTCCCATGCAATTAAGTACAGTCCTAAAAGAAACAGATGGTAAAAAGAGAAAAATCAAAGAAGCTGCTCTAATTATGATAAATGAGACCAATTGCGTACCAAATCCTCGGCAGAGTGCAGTAGAATCTGGTTACCCATATTAAAAAAAAATTGTTTTTGTTTTTAAATAACATTAAGTATAAAGTATGATGCTAGAAAACTGAAAGATCCCAATGTTCGACTGAAGGTGTGTGAAAACCTCAATACAAATGCAGAAATGCAGGATCTATAGAGGAAAGTCTGACCATCATACAAGAAACGGTGAGAGAAATAAAAAACAACACTTGAAGAAAGATACAGAGAAACGGAAATCGTGGATGGGCAATGAAATACTTGAACTTATGGATCAGAGAAAAGAATGACAAAGAAAATCTCCAAGAATATAAGAGAATACATACCATCGACAAAGAGAAACAAAAACAGAACAATGTCAACAAATATAGGAGTATCAGAGTCGATATGATAACTTCAATGTCCATCGAAAGGTGAAGGTAATAGCCGGAAAGTTACCATAACCATAAGAAGATAAAAAAAAGTATGAGAAGAATACTTGGAAAAACTTTTTCACGACCTTAGAACAATACAAGAACCCACCATTAAAGAAAATTGAGGTCCCTAAACCCTAGCAGAAAAAATAACGGCAGCCGTCAGACAAATTAGGATGGGAATGCAACGGGACTTGATGAAATTTCTGCAGAATTGCTGAAGCTATTGATGCAGAACAAATAAAAATAATAACTGAAATATTTAATGTAATATACAAGGCAGGAAAAATATCAGTAGAGCGGCTCAAATCGGAGTTCGTACCATTGTACAAAAAACCAGGAGCAAAAGTTATGCGAGGAATAAATTGCGCCCAATCAGTTTGGATTTGTGAACGCCGTTGGTACGAAGGAAGCTTTATTTTCATGCAGATATTGTGTCAGAAATGTAGAGATGTCAGCTGTGATGTTTTTGCATGCCTGATTGACTACAAGAAGGATTTCGATAGAGTCAGCATTGAACAAGTGATGACAGTGCTGAAGAGGACATTGATTGATGGAAGAAACCTTACAATAATAGTTAACCTGTATTGGAATCAATAAGCGGTGCTCCGAATATATAGAGAATATACAGATCAGGTCAAAATCTTAAGAGGAGTGAGACAGGGGTGCATAATTTTACCACTGATATTCAATCTGTACTTGGAGCACATTTTTAAAGAGGCTCTCAAAGATATTGATGAAGGCATCTTAATAAATGGAGTCAAGCTACATAACCTGCGGTATGCAGATGATACAATAGTGTTTTCAGTGTTTTCCAATATCATAGAAGGGCTGCAAAACTTAATGAACAAAATAATGGAAACAAGTAGAATATCATGATTATCAGCAAGGATGATCCACATAACTGGAGCAAATCTGTATCTGAATCAAATGAGAATTGAACGTGTCTCACAGTACAGCTACTTGGAAACTGTAATCAATGAGTCGTGTAATTCAATGGCCAAGAGATTAAATATGGCATCAGAAAGGCAAAAAGTGCATTCTTGACTATGAATTCTGTGTTCAAGAGCCATGACCGCACCCTAGAAACAATAATAAGGCTCCTTAAATGTTACGTGTCCTCAGTGCTTCTATATGGAGTAGAAACGTGGACATTGAAGGCGGAAACTCTATTAAAACTTCAGGCTTTTGAGCTACGGTTATACAGAAGGACCCTAAAGATGCCATGGATAGACAAAGTCACCGATGAAGAAGTACTAAGGAGGATGAACACAACCGCGGATTTGGTCAACCTCGTGAAGGGCTGTAAGCTGCAGTACTTGGGACATATAGTGAGGATTCAAGGCAGATATGAGCTATTTCAATGCATTTTGCAAGGTAAAATTGAAGGAAAAAGAGCCCCAGGACGAAGAAGAATATCCTGGCTTGCTAACTTGAGAGCATGGTATAGAAAGACCTGAATACAACTATTCCGTATAGCAACCAGCAAAGTCATTACAGCCAGAATGATCGCCAACGTTAGGAACGGACAGGCACCCTAAGAAGAAGAAGAGATTAACAAAATATAAAAATAAATACTTACCGTATCGGGATAGTATCATGAGGTTTTTTCTGGGTTTTCCTTATAATTTACTATGGAATCACTAGCGGGAGAATTTTACTGTCATCATTACATGTGGTTGAAACTGAAGACGAATCACATGCTATGATTTTTTCTAACAGTTATTCTTAAGTTAAAGTTTATTTCATGTAATCAAATGAACTATCTTACAAGTAAAGTCGTCCCAGGAACGCAACTCAACAATAGTGGCAATATCATTTTAAATTCGTCTACTTTAAAATTTATATGTCTGAATTGCCAATACGAATGACTCAGATAAAATTAAATTATTAGAAGAATTTTTCACCAGGTAACAAAAAACAAAATTTGTTGAATTTATTAATGTTTTGTATTTTGAGAATGATTTCCGTAGTGGAACTTGAAACGTCAAAAATAAACTTATTATAAACTTATGTTATGGCTTATTCCCAACGAAAATAGTAATTGCATTTTGACCTCATTTTTCCCTTAACTTAAATCCCTCATAACTCGAATGGAGTGCTTATTTCAAAAAAAAATGCTAAGAAACAAAAAGTGTTTATTTTTGATAAATTTATCTAGAAAAGTGTTTCCAATACTTTTTATTTTTTTATTTATTTATTTTGCAATAAATTGTTAATAACAAATTATCTGCCGTTCGTACAAAAAAACTATTTAGGGTTTTTGTTTAAACTGATATAAAGAATCGATTACAATTTGGATAGTCTTTTATTGAGGGGTTATTTGGTTTTTTTGCATCTTTTTGGGGTTCGGCGCTCGCTTAATATCGTATAAACAAACAATGTACCATGACAACAATGTTTGTATGAGTGTAGTTTATATTAAATTATTTATAACTAATTCACGTATAAAATATATTGCTGAAGTTTTGATTTGAATATTTGAACAGTACTGTACGATAAAGTACCGTTTTCTTTTTCCATTTCCTGTAATTTTTAGAAATAAATGTAGTGGTTTTATGCACTTTCAATTATTATGTACAATATTTTTCAAAGTAAGAATTGATTTAAATCTTATTTACAATGCAAGTTGTACTCTCTACAGAAACTGCAACAGGGATAGACTTTTTTTTTTATAAATACACCAAACTATATTATAACTATTTAAATTTATAAAATTGTGCAAAAAGAAAATATTTGATGACGAGATTCCTTGAATCGATTAATATTTAATATTAATTTTCAATAATTGTCAATATTCAATATCTGTTTGTCTCTACCTTTTTAATCTTTATGTGTTCTCTCTATCTTTGTGTGTTACAATGTACATTTTGTTCTAACCTAGGACGTTTTCAACATAATACATGACGTTTTGATTTAAAATATAACGTTTTGACATAAAAAATGACAGTTGTGTCACACGCTGTTACATGGATGTCGCAAAGCTGTCACATAGCTAAAGCATGCTGTCAGAAAGTTGTCGTAATGTATGCCAAACGTCACGTTTTATGTCAAACGTCACGTTTTATGTCAAAACGTCACGCATTTGTCAAAAACGTCATGAGCGGAGTCAAAAGGATCGATTCGACAGCTTCTAAAAGTAGACTATCTCAAGTGAAGTTGTATCTATTGACAGAAAATGAAAATGACCTGCAAATACTCATTAAAAAGCAAGCAAACAAGAAGATTAGTTGTTAACAAAATAATAAAACAAGTGATAGAAGTTGTATATTTGGAAACCACAGTATCTAAGATATCTATTTAAACGTTGTGGAGAAAGTACGTTGTTTTCAAAAATGCAGGTTACCACATACAATTGTTGAACACGAGTGAATAAGGCAAACAAAGCAGTTAGATACCTAAATAACGCTGCATTATCAGAGTTTTCACGAACTCAGAAACTAAATTCGCCGATGCACTTTCGAACGGCATCAAGATCGAAGAAGAACGGCTTAATTGTGAGGTTCCAAAATCAAGCAATTCCGATCCAGTTCGACTGAAATATTGTTCGAAATGTTGCAAAAGCGGACATCTCAGCATCAAATGCACAGAAAAAATATATATTTGTCCATTCTGTGGACAACAACATAGGTCTAATGCATGCACCGAGACATCTGATGCAAAATGTCCCAACTGTAATGGAGGCCACCTCGCATTCTCACAAAAATGTCCACACCGCAGAATACAACCCAAAAATTCAAAACAAACCCAACCTGTACACTCAGCTAAACAAATCCCTTCATATAACCTATCCTCGGACATGAAATCCTTAATTCATTTCACTGCAATTTTTTAATGTCTTCCCTGAAAAGAGGAGTGATACTATCCGTTATCTCAACCAAATGTCCAACACACTGCTATAATAAATCAATAAACCAAACCTTCACCCAACTCTGCACATAAACACACAACACAATCATCATCATCATCATTCAATCTTCGCTTATCCACTGCTGGACATAGATCTCCCTCATAATTTGCCATCTATTTCGATCTTGTGCCTCTTGCATCCAATTCCTATGACAACGTTTTAGATCGTCAGTCCAACGTGTTGGTGGACGACCTCTACTTCGGTAGGCATCATCTCTTGGTCTCCATTCCAGTATCCGCTTTGTCCATCTATTGTCTGTCATTCGAGCCACGTGACCTGCCCAGTTCCATTTTAGTGTTGCTACTCTCTCTACTGCATCAGCCACTCCTGTTCTTTGTCATAGCTGGCGATTTGGGATCTTGTCTCGTAGTGAAACGCCCAACATAGCACGCTCCATCGCCCTTTGACACACACGGATCTTTTGAACTGTTCTCCTTGTCATGGTCAACGTTTCGGCACCGTAAGTTAACACTGGCAAAACACACTGATTAAACGTTTTTCTTTTAAGGCATATTGGTATATCAGACGATTTGAAAATATGGTTCAGCTTGACGAAGGCTGCCCAAGTCAGTCTTATACGACGGAGAAGCTCAACGGTTTGGTTATCTTTTCCTATGCGAATCTCATGACCTAGGTATTTATAAGCCATTACCTGGTCTATGGATCTTGTTCCTACGCATATATCTTCGCTGACTACAAGATTTGTCATCGTCTGGGTTTTAGATATATTTATTTTCAATCCCCCTTCTAGTGAGGAAAGGTAGAGCTGATTTAAACACAACACAATAACCACATGTAATCCGATATACACTTATCGTTTACTCACACCCATCATCCAGATATATACTTATCATTTACCCACAAACACTTTACCTCCACCAAGCTCACAATCATAAACACATAAACACCTAAAGAAAAAGCCAACAACACACAACCAATAACTACACTAACCAACAACTCTATAAACACGCACATCCATAATATCAAACACCAAACAGTGAGCACCACACACACTCCTTAAGAGTCGAATTCAAATCACAAGTACAAGGGGAGATTGGTTTTTTGTGGTTTCCCAATCTCACTGCACAACGATACCTGATCCTAGGTGAGGGCACAACCACAGCTATCCTCCACGCGTAATCATCAACCAAACAAAACAAAAGGCCAACAATCTGAAAAGGACCGTTTTTCGCATGGAACTTGTACTTAGTAGCGGGCTTGATCCATATCCATACGACGCCAAAAAAGTGGAAATTCTTCCACCTGCATTTAGAAAGCCACAATTATCATTGGAAATGAAACTAGTATATGCAAACCTATAATAAGGCTAATCAAACCTATAATACAGACATGCAGTAAAAATATAATAAACAAAAGATAATTTACACCGAGTAACTGAATATTTAAAAAAAATGGAATATCAAGGAAATATTTTGACCCACATAAACAATTTTTTAACTTAAAGAACATTTCAAGTCCGAGCGAATGGTGCTATATCCTATCTTGGAGAATAACAAAGCGGAATACCACAAGGATCGATTATCAGTCCTACACTATTTTTATTATCAATTAACGATATAATAAAAATCATTGCGAAACCTGTTCTGGTACTCCTCAAAGTTCAATCTCCCATATTCCCGCATAATTTATCATGCAATGAACCTACTTAACTTGAGGTAATTCCCACCCTTATATCAATACAAAAACATGTCTTCATCTTCACCTTGGATTATAAAAATTCCAACAGTCAATTGCAGTCTATTACTATTCCAAAAAAATAGCACCCACACAACTCTTCAGAGATCTAATTAACTTCCATTCCGATTACACCGTATACTATACAGACGTGTCTTAAACTGAAAATGGAGTCGGAGTGGCAATAATTAACAGCACAGATATATGTTTACAGGACAATTCTATGCAATTTACGATTCTATGTCATCACTACAAATAGTTAGGAAAATATAATTAGCATCCATTAGCTTTACTGATAAAGGAAGAACTAAATAAATTGCATACTAAAGATACAAACATCAAGTTTCTCTGGGCCCCATCACATTATGTTGGAATAGCAGGTAACGAAGCAGCAGACAAAAATGCCAAAGAAGCTATAAACGACAACATTATCCCCATATTACCCCAATTTGTAAGTATGGATCTAAAAAGCTACTTCATAAAGCACCTCCAGTTCTAGAACTGGAAAAATAAATGGAAATCCACACCACCAAAGCTTCAGGAGATAAAAAACAAGATTGGACCATGGCAACCAACCAAGGTATCCAGACGAAAGCAAATAATTATTTCCCGTTTACGACTAACTAACTAAGATAACTTAAATGTTTTCTTTTAAATTGTCTGTAATAGGTACTTGGAGAAAAGTATGAGTTTTTTATACATAAATAGTCCACAGTGTCCACAGTATAGTTTATACATATCGTTACTATTTACTTCTCCGCGTAATCTCTGGATTTAAACGATTTTGTGTAAAACGTAATTGTGTTTTTTGGCTTTGTTTAGCCAATTTTTTATTAAATAGTAGGAAAATCTTTCATACAAAGCTCAAATAATATTAATACTGATAATTAAAATATAAATGAAAACATATTTTTCTAAATAAAATAAAAGATTTTTTTTATTAAATGTCCATCCCCGTTGCTAAAGAGTAACCAAAACTCAAGTAAGAGAACTACAAACTTTTGTAAGAAAAGCTATCTACACTATTGGCTACTTTCTAAAGGTGGATTGGTGCATTTTGGAAGAAAAGGAATCACTAGAACATAATAAACTTATATTCGAAATTTTGTTCGTAAATTTTTCAACAATTCTGATTCATTCAAAGTTTGTATGAATTCGGTATTTTAGTTAATGATTTCAAAATATAATAAAACTAAAAACAAAAATAAAAATATAAAAAGGAATATTTTATACACAGTTTTTAATATTTAAGGTAGTAAATAAACTAAAAAAACCACTAAATTCTGGTACTACATGACTTACGTTTTCAGCAAATTGACAATGCGTTGTTCTCAAAAATGCAGGTTACAACATAAAATTGTTACAGATCTGTTTTCAAAATAAGCAACCTTTAACTACTAACACACCGTCTCATAGACGGTATTATACTCCATCAATTCTCAACGTATGCCACTCATGTACTTTAGTACGTGGCAATATAGACTTGAGGCCGGCAGGGCGATATTCGGAAGAGCGTCGTTTGCCATACATTGGAATTCAAGTAGCAGGTACCATCTATTAGACGGGGCCATAATGTAAACGTTAATTTTGGATCTATTTGCACACAATGGATGGGCAGTACTTCTGTATCTGATTGACTTAAAGAAAGCGTTTGACAGAGTAATACTCAAAGATGTAATCCATCTTCTGTATAATAGAGAAGTTCCTATAAATAGTATAAAAACTATCGAAAACATCTACCAAAACAACAAAATTAAAGTCAGAATAGATGGACAACGTACGGAACCTATAGAAAAAGGCAGCGGATAAAGGCAAGGGGACTCATTGAGTCCCATGCTCTTCAATTTAATCATGGATGAAATCATCTAAAGCGTTAACAAAGGAAGATGATACAGAATGGGAAAGATAGAAATAAAAATACTCTGTTACGCAGACGACGCAATATTGATAGCCCAAGGTGAAGATGGTCTGCAAAGACTGGTCCACAGATTGAACATAAGAGCAAAAGAATTTAATATGACGATCTCATCTTAGCAAACTAAAACAATAGTAGTCTGTAAAGAACCAACTAGATGTAAAATAGAAAGTGATGGCATCAGTATCGAACAATTAATAGTAAGAGATTAAGTACAAAAAGCAAATAGACTGGCAGGATGCCTTAAAAATACTATATGGCGAAAGAGACACATTAATACTGAGATGAGGTAAGAATTTATAGAGCTAGTGTAAGATCAATAATGACATATGCCTCAGAAATAAAACCCGATGCAGCCACACCCCAAAATCTACTGGAAACGGCAGAGATGAGAGTAATGAGAAGAATTAGAGGAAATACGCTGAAAGGTCGAAAGAGAAGTGAAGACATAAGAAGAAAACATACCGTACAGTGTGTAAATGAATGGACAAACAATAGAAAAAAAGAATGGAATAGCCACATAAGCAGAATGAAGGAAACCCGTATCTTCAAAATAGCAAGAGATAAGCCACCAAATGTCAGAAGAAGTATCAGACGACCGCGCAAAAGATGGAGTCACAACCTTCCATAGAGGCATTAATCCGCTAATGAACAAGCAGAATTGCTTATAAAGAGAAAGAAGAAGAAGAAGACAATGGATGAGCGAGTAAATCACAGCGACAAAACGTTTAAAGAAGTTTTGATAAAGTGGTTTGAAGAGGCTGATAGCGATAACAGTGATATACAATCTGTGGTTAAAGGTAATAAAAATATTTATAAATTTCACAAACTTATGATTAAATTTGCTTTGTTACAGGTGATGAGAATATGGATGTTAAAGTGTCCGAGAGCGACAGTGAGGCTGAAGAAACTGTAGATAATGAAAACGAACAAAATCAATCAAACACAAATTATTTTTACCGGAAAAATATATTCAAATGATCCAAACAACCTGCAACCTCTAATAGAGGGCAACGACTCAAGAAATTATATACAGTTACCTGGTTTATGTAAGACAGCGAAAAATATTGAAGATCTTATTGACGCACTCATAGTTTGGAAGCTTTTTTTTTAGTGATGATATCTGCAAAGTGGTTGTAAAATGAAGAAACGTTAGAATTGGAAAGAGAAGGCTAAATAACATGCTGCAATTAGAAATTTTAGACTTAAGCATTTACATCCTTATTAAAATCGAATAACGAAAATCTAAATACGATATTTTAGCCACCAATAGAACCGAAAGATAGATTATAATGCTGTATTGTGTCAAAAGAAGGATGTGCTTTCTTTTTAATGTGTTTAAGGCTCGACGATCTAGACAGTATGGTTGAAAGAAAGAAGTAAACCCAGATGTTTCAGTGTCGGAAATGTTTCATATTTTTATCAAAAATTGCTTTTGCAAATGAACCACCAGGTGATAGATTCAGTAATTCAACATAGGCCGTAATGCGACTTGCAAAATCAATTTTTGATTCAAATAGATCGGTAAATTTTGATAATTGGTTCTTTAATTGAGCTGGTGCAGCTTATAAAGCTCTAAACAAGAACAAAAAGAAAATACCTATCAAGAAATGGAGAAATGTGATGATACAAAAACTATTACATTGGTTTATTACATCACAAAAATCAGAAAGATTGTTCTTTTATTATTATCCTCCCATCACCATGCCAATACAGCTCGACGAACCGATAAACCTGATATTATTGCTGCTTATAATTTCACTAAATTTTTGTGGTTGACACGATCCAATGCTTATAATTCCACTAAATTTTTGTGGTTGACACGATCCAAGTGCACTTGATAAAGTCTGCTTGGATGTTGCGCGCGCTACACTTGGAAGCTACTTTGATCATGTCACCTGTTCATCCAAGTATACTTGTATCAACAGGTTCTATCCAAATTAAGTAGGACGCTGGCTAACTTCCTTGGATGCAAGTAGTGTGGTATTGTAAAATTAAAATGGCGTCTGTGTCGAAAAATCGAAAACGAGAAGTCAACACAAAAAGAAAATAGTCTGAAAGGGAGAGTGTTAGATTCATGGAGTTATATGAAGCTGGGGAAGCATTATGGAATGTACGGATAAATAAATATAAAAATAAGGATGCTAGAAGTGCGGCATGTTTTCTTTTTTATTCCTTTTTTCTGGATTTCAAGCTCATGTATCAACATATCAGCAACCACCAAAACACGTTCCACAATCACTTCCGCCTTCGTTACAATGGTTATTTGACATCCAAGTCATTTAACCGTGGCAACCAACTTGGTATAAATACACTTGTTCAAGTTTACTAGGTCCAAGTTGGAATCCAAGCATTCTTGGTTCGTGTCAACTTGCCTTGGTGTGGATTTGGATGAGAAATGTAGTAAGTTAACTAGTAGTCGTCGAACTCGACGCTGGTCTATGGCAGTATTTTTTAGACTATTTGACATTAGTATACTAAATCAGTATTATATCTTCTTTTCTCTTCTTAGGAACCCAAACAATTCTTGTATAGATATGTAATTGCACAGTTTTATAATTGTTATTGGAGTTAATTTTCAACATTTAACCACAGACTTAATAATTTCTAGTAGAGTTAGTAGTAGGTAATTCTTGAAGTTTTAAAATATAAAATAAAATCAATAAGTCGAAAGTAATAAAGTATTTATGGAAACCGTTTCTGTGAATATATATTATATTATCTCGAACCATTGCCTTGATTCGGATAAAAAATGTTAAGTAATGAATATTTAATTCATATGTAGTACTAGTATTATTGGTAGATGAACTGAAAAGTTGGTAATAAAGAAAAAAGAGTAAACGTCTTAAACGAGTCAGGGACAATTAGTTTTCTGGATTCAAATTATCCTTTTATATAAGATACTTTTTTTATTTATAAACTCCTTCATAAAATTAACGCATTAGTGTTATTTGGCTTGAATAACTACATTATTATAAGGAACATAGAACTAAATATAATAAGAGCTTTCAAAAACAAAACTTTTAATTTGGCATCGTTCTTTATACAAAAATATAGCAAATTATCCTTGGTTGAAGAGAAATAAAGACAGTTCGATGGACCTAGGGTTGGTAAAGAAATCAGAATATTTGCAAGGAACCATGAAAAAAGGCACCAGATTCATACGAATAACGAGGTTCTTCAGCTACTAAAAAAAACATAGTCAAAATGAAGGTTCAAGACAACGAGGTCTTTTGACCTATTTAAAATATCGAAACAGGCTAGAAAATCGCTTAGATCTGCTACTTTCTGTGTAAGACAACACTCATTCACAAAATTACCGCATTAGTGTTAATTAATTTGAATAACGAATAGCTACATTAATATAAAAAAAACACGGAACTACATATGGACCGCGTTATGTAATAACGGATTAAGCGCCAAGAATTCAAAATCGAGATAATAGTGCCATCTAGCAGATAGGGTGCAAATCTATGTATAAAAATATGTTTCTTGTAAAAAAGTACAAAATAAAGCGGTTTTGATATGACGAGTGTAATAAAGATTGGACAAAAAGTGACAAAAAAGATAAAAGTGACCAAAGGACTTCGCCAAGGCTGCTGCATTGCACCTACACTCTTTAAGATTTATTTGGAGGGGGTTTTGGATATTTGGAAAAGAAAATGTGAACCTATGGGTGTTAAAATTGGAGACCATACACTGTACAGCTTGCATTTTGCTGATGACCAAGTAATACTTGCAGAAGATCAAAATGATATCCACTACATGTTACGAAAAATAGATGAAGAATATACTAAGTGGGGCTTATCAATTAATCCATCAAAAACAGAGTACGTAGTAGTGGGAGGCGAAGGAAAGAACTAGGAGGCAAACAAATTCAAAATACTGATAGCTATAAATATCTCGGTGTAAACATTACAAACAATGGTCGGAATACAAAAGAAATAGCTACTAGAATTGGTCAAGGAAATTCAGCAATACATCAACTGAATAGTATACTTTGGAATAACCACATCACCCGAAAAACAAAAATTAGGATATACAAAAGTATCATAGAAAGCATTGCTACATATGGTTCAGAGCTTTGGGTAATCAATAAAAATGACGCATCCAAAATAAAAGCAATGGAAATGAATTATTGGAGAAGATGTTGCCAACTCACTAGAAGAGATAGAGTAAGGAATACTGAAATCAGAGAGCGTATGGGCATAGACATTGACGTCCTGGAAACTATAGCATGCAAAAGGCTGAAATGGTATGGCCATGTAGAAAGGATGAATGATCAACGATGGTCAAAGAGAATGTTACAGTGGATCCCCACCAACCGCAGGAAAAAGGGAAGACCAAGAAGATCGTGGAGACAAGAAGTAAAAGATGCAATGGAAGATAGGGGTCTACAAGTAGATGACTGGAACGATCGCAAGCGTTCGAAGCTAGGTTGCGAGAAACGGCGGCAGCTGTAATAAACTCGTTATATATATATATATATATATATATATATATATATATATGTATATATATATATATATATATATATATATATATATATATAAAGCGGTTTTTAAGAACCTGTATTAAGCGACATTGGTTATTTTATAAAGAAAAATCTCACATTTGTAATATCGAATTAAAAGCCAAGTTGATTCTACAGAATTAAAACTCTTACAACAAAAATTGGAATATCAAATCAAGCGCCAATATTAGTATATAATCCGTTGTCAAAAACAAAAATCCTTGTCTTCTAAGTGTAATAACGAATCAAGCACCACCAATAGTCGGTTAATTCTGTATTACAAAACACAACATATTATTTATTGTCTAGCTTTCTAGAGATCGAATTACGCGACATCGTTTGTCGGATAATTCGTTATTTTAAAACAAAGTTCAAGCACTTAATAGATCATTGGGCATTGTGCATCAGTCGTCAACCAACTAGCGATAATAGGGTTGTCATTTTTTGCCAGGTTATACGTGCATAATAAAATTAAGTTAGATTTATTTTATTATTCCATCAAATGATGGAATGATGTGTACAGCTATAGAAAATAGTGCAGTTTCTTTTTCCTTAGAAAAGAATGAAAATTTATTACCAGAGTCGGAGGTACGTATTATATAATAACATTTATATAATGAGTCCATTTAATACATCTTCTTCTTTAAGTGCCGTCTCTTAATCGGAGGTTGAATATCATCATCACTATAATTACTCTATCTACTGCCTACTCTGAAGAGATCTATAGAACTAGGTACATTTGAACCAGTCCCTTAAATTCTTCAACCAGGACACTCTCCTTCTTTCTATGCTCCTTCCTAAACGCAACAAGATTTTGGGCACTTACTATCAAGCTAAATGCCTCTATGTATCATCTTCAGTAGTAGTTGTGCCTCCAAAAAGAAATAGTTAAACTATCGACTGAAAGAACCCACCCAAGAATATACCATCTAGCTGGTAAAGTAATGTTCAAAAATGTTTATTCAAACTTTGAGAATATCCTCGGCAAGAGTTAACCGATATTTAAAAAAGTTGGTTTAACAGAAGCCATTAAAGATCATAGAGGAGAAAAGACAGCTACCCAGCGAAAAATGCCTGAAGATCAAAACAAAGAATTATTGATCACATCAGCAAATTTCCAAAATATAGGTCGCATTATTGTAGAAACCAAAGTGAAATATTTTTTTTAAACAGCGATGTAACCCTAGATATATTGTTTAACTTGTATAAAGAAGAAAATCAGGATAGTGTTTCTTTTTCTTCCTATAAACGCATATTTTATGACAGTTTTAATTTGCAAAGGAAACGACTTAAAAAGGACACATGCAATAAATGCGCTAACTTTGCAGTTAAAATCCAAAGCTCTACATCTGAGCAAGAGAAAAAAGAATTTGAGAGACTAAGAGATACTCGTCAAGATGAAGCAAAAGCGGCTAGAAATATTATGAATTCAGATCTCCAAAAAGCTAAAAATGAAGAAAATCTGGAGGTATTGACACCTCAAGTAACTGAATTGGTATTATGGTCTGACAGTTGCGGAGGAGAAAACGGCAATATTAAAATTGTGATGCTTTTAAAATCTGCGCTTGAGCTTATACCTTCTTTAAAAAAAATAACGATGCTCTTTCTAGTATCAGGACACAGTTTTATGCACAATGACTCCGAATTTGGGGACATAGAGTCAGCATTAAAGCTCCAAAATCGGTTGTATACTCCAGATGATTATATAAACGTTATCAAAAATTGCAGAAAACGAAACAAATTAATGGTCCAAATAGTAAAAAAAGAAAAGTTCAAAGGAGTTTGAGATATTTTAAAACATATTGTAAATATAAAGAACTGGCCATTAACTGGCTTTGAACTAAAGAAATACTCCTCATGGAAAAAAATCCGTTTAAAATATATTTCAGCAAAAATCACGGCGGAAATTTGCAAGAAGTAGACATAAGTAAAAGAGTCAGAAGAAATGCAACCAGGACTACAGAATTTTTATATTCCTCCAAACTGCAAATGTTGTGGCCTAATGGGAAACATGTCTCTATTCCAAAGCTTAATAACATAATGTCATTAATGGAGGTTATTCCATTGAATGCTAAACAATTCTACGAAAATATGGTAGGGAATCAAGATAATATTGACGGCTTTAATGGATCATTAGACTTCGATATTGAAGACCTATCATAGTATTTTCTGTAAACAATATAACTTTTTATATGTATTAAAACTAAGAATTTAATAAAACGTTATTATAACACGTATTTTTTTATTTTGAAACATCAGATTAAGCGCCAAATATGTCTTTTAATCCGGTATTACGATCTTAAATCATACATATCTTAAAAAATCAGTAACGAATTAAGCGACATTTAATCGAATAACCTTTAAAATATAAATTATTTTTAAAAAATTTAAAAAAACATGATAGAGTTTTTTATATTTGCAATACTCTATCAAAATATAAAACTTATCAGTACTATAATTTAGAAAAAGCGCGAAAAACAAATTTAAAATCTTTAAACTCATTTTTCTCAAAACTACATTTGGAACTTAATCCGCTATTACATAACGCGGTCCGTATAATAGAAGCTTCCAAAAACAAAACTGTTTTAATTCTATACCACCTACTTGTATTTTTTTTTAAATATGTTACCACTGACATCAGTTAAGAACCCTTAACCTAATATAAACCGATCATGCCACACATTCGATTTTATTTCAAAAATACATCTACAGTTTATCTTTGAAAAACACCATCTTCTTCACCCTTTACATAGAGAAAAGACGTTGAAATTAAAATAGACGACTGCATTTATTTTCAGTTCAAGCTTCAACATTATTCTACACGTATTTCAAGGTTTCACCTCTCATCGGGAATACTTGTGGTAGTTTGAACTGAAATGAAATGTTCTTCAGCTATATCAGCGTTATAGTAACATAACACGCCTGAGTATGCTTAAGTAAGAGAAGAACTTAATGTAATCAAGGATTTATAAGTTTTAAATTAGTAGTTTCCAAATGTTACTAAGTGCAGAAGGTTTCGGAAATCAACTTCCATCAAATTCAATTTATTTAAAGTGATCATTAACTGTAAATGTTAAAAAAAAAATTTATAGTGCCTTAATTTTTTGAGGAGTTTATATAAATATCTGTTATTATTATGTTTTTTGGTTTTTATACAGTGCTTGCTTATTTTGAAAACAGTAATCTATAAATATACAGAAAAAGTCTAGTCAAAAACAAAAAAAAAACAAAGTAAACTAAAAGTTATGATCACACGACAACACCAATTTTAGAATATATCATTATCGAGCCAATTTTCTGAATAAATCCGATTAGAGATGGGCGCACCCGTGATTTTAACGTCACACTGATATTTGTTGGTGTGATTTTTTGGTAACAGTGATTTTAAATCGTGATTCCTGGTTATGTTTTTGAAACAATATCAAATTTGTCTCAAAAATATAATGATTTAACTTAACAATGAAATAACATAATACAAAAACATATAAAAAAGTGAAAGGTTTAAAAAATGTATGTAAAATATGATCAATAACAAAAATCTGCATGTATTCATTATAGTGAAAGATTTAACTATCCATATATATCTAAGCAGTCAAGAACAGTGATCGTTAAACACTCTTCTTTCCTACATCGTGTCCTATCTTGGGCTATTTGTTTGTACAATATAGAATTACTTCTCGACAAATTTTACTCATCCTGCTCCCACTGGGGAAAACCTGTAATCCCTAGAGAGCGCGTCCTCAGGTGGCGGATAGGGGAATTCCCGACACGGTTTACCGGTGGGTAGGAAGGAAAATGTTGTTTTATCTGAAAAGTTTTCTATCGAAAAAAGCGCTTAACAGCATGAAGTAGAAATCAACACTAGCTTTATATGTAAAGAAAGCTAGAGAGAAGTAGGAATTAACAATACGACATTCTCTCCACATTTTGTCATATGCCAAGCGTTCTCTAATGAACTGGAAGCCTCCCTTGCATTGTACCTTAATAGATGTTCTAATGTTTACCTTGGTTTAACTCTAAAGCGACTCGCAGATTAGCATACGAATTTGCCGAAAAAATTGAAGTCAAATTTCCAGAGCCTTGGAAAGTAAGCAAATCAGTTGGGAAGGACTGGTTTACAGGATTTTCAAGTCGAAAATCTGAACTATCCTTACGAACCCCAGATAATACAAGCTTAGCAAGAATTTCCAGTTTCAATAAATCTACTGTCGGTAAATTTCAAGGTAAGTTAGAGGAGATTCTAAAAAGGTACAGCTTCACTGGATCAGATATATTTACACAGTTCAAAAAACTCAAAAAGTAGTTGGTACCAAAGGTCAGCAGCAAGTTGGTAAAGTAGTGTCGCGTAAAAGAGGAGAACTGATTACTCAAGTGGATATTCTTATAGGGAATGGAACTACACTTCCACCAGTGTGGGTGTTTCCAAGAAAAAAAATTCACAAACATAGATTGCTAAATGATATTCCAGAAGAGTATGGTGCAACCGGTTTAGTGCATTCATCTGGATGGATGACCGGTGATAATTTTTTAAAAGTTTTAGAGCATTTTGTAACTGTATTATGAATGGATAATCATTAATCCCATTTAGCTGTTACTGCTATTAATTACAGCAAAAATAACGGAATTACAATTCTAATTCTTCTACCCCACACATCTAACAAATTGCAACCATTAGATAGGACTGATTTTGGACCATTTAAAATGTGTTTCAATCAAGGAGCAGATGACTGGATGCTTTCTCATACAGGGAAGGCATTATGAATTTATGACCTTGCACCAATATGTATGAAAGCTTGGGATCGATTTGCAACACCTACCAACATAAAATCTGGATTCCGAAAAATGGAATTTGGCCATTGGATAAAAATATTTTTGGTGAAAAAGACTTTCTCTCGTTTGTAACAGACAGAATGGTCCCTTCAACATCTAAAGACAGCAATGTTTCTTCATCAAGTGAATTTTAAATCAAAATGTGGAGGTCTCATCGCAATTCAGCATGTCTGCATTGTCAAAGCCTGACACTCTAGTTCATAGCGAGCACACGAAAGATTACTTATCTGCATCCCAAATAAAACCATACCCGAAAGCTCCAGAAAGAAAATTAACTAGAAAAGTCCAGTAAAAGAACAACCATAATAGCAACCAATAGTCCAGAACGCAATGCAATTGCAGAAAAGAAATTGAAAAAGAGACTCCACAAATTAAAAGAAAAATAGAGATGGTAAAGAGAAAAGTAATAAGCGAGTCTTCTTCCGATGAGGAAGAAGTGATTTACAAAGACTTATCTGTAGATTTAGATTTGGAAAATGATGAAGATCAGGATGAGGACCTTACTAGACTTTGAATTGATAGTTTCGTGGTTTGTAAGGTGTTTGGAAAAAAATCGGTGTGACATTATGCCGCCAAAACTGAAGAAGTTGTTGTAGATGGCTACAACGTAAAATTTTTAAAAAAAGGAAGTTGTTTCCAACCGGTTTATAGTTAGTGAAGAGCCTCCAGCATTTGTAACATACGAAGAAGTGATTGTAAGGTTACCAAATCCTTTGACAGATCAAAGTGCCAGATATAAAGTATTCTCAGTACAGTTTATTTTATTAATGAATATTTTGTTTGTTTCTTTGATATCTAAAGCTTTATTTAGAAAATAAAAACTTTAAATATTATTTTTCTATTTATTCGTTTATTGTTCAGACCCTCCCGGTCAGTCGGGAGGGTTTGGACACATTACCTCAAGTATGTATATGCCAATATTTTATTCACATTGTTATATTTGTACACAAAATATGCAAATATATAGTGAGGAGACATATATTAATCAGTACGATTTCAAAATTTTAGATATTTGTTATCCATGTCGACTCCATAATTGTTTATTAAACAATTGTCCAAACCCTCCCGGCGCTCCCCTACCAAACATTATACGAATTAAAAGTAACACCACCACCAGGTTAAGACAAAAAACACCGAAAAATAGTAAAAAATGTTGGATCTAAAAATATGCCAGATATAACAGAGGACGAAATAAGAAACGCAATGAGCATTATGTAAAATAAAAAAGCTCCAAGTGAAGACGGAATAGTATTAGAAATGGTAAAGTATGGCGGACTCATAAAAATGCTAAAGAATATATTTAATAAATTTATAGAAATAAGTAAAGTACCTTCTTCTTCTTTTGGCATCATAACCCTGGATGGGTCTTTGCCTGTCTGGCTATGTCCTTCCATTCAGATCTCTCTTGTGCCCTTCTTCTCCATTGTCTTATGTTCATTGTTTTCAGGTCGTCTTCCACGTCATCCAACCATCTCGTTCTGGGCCTTCCTTTTTTTCGCCTTCCTATGGGCTTCCATTGTAACATTTTCTTAGTTGTTTTTGCATCGCTTTGTCTCTGCACATGTCCCAGCCATGACAGTCTTTGACTTTTCACAAATCTTACAATGTCATAACCTTCATTTAACTCATTAACCTCGTCGTTTCTCCTGATTCTCCATGTGCCATCTTCCTCTTGTACCGGGCCATATACTTTCCTCAGTATTTTTCTCTCGAATGTCCTGAGTTGGGCTTCATCTTTTTTCGTCATTACCCAAGTTTCACATCCATAGGTTACTACGGGTCTAATCAGTGTTCTGTAGATAGTCATTTTGGTTCTTTTGTCTAATAATTTCGATGTCATCAATCATTTATTAGCATAGTATGTACGATTCCCGCTGGAAATACGTCAAGTAAAGTACCTACAACTTGGTTAAATGCTCTAATAATACTGATATCTAAAAAGGAAAATAAATATAAATTGGAAAACTATAGGCCTGTTATCAGCCTTGTATAAGCTGTTTGTGAAGATAATTATATTTCGACTACAAACAAACTGAATAGTTATCATCCTCGGGAGCTGGCAGGATTTAAAAAAGGTTATCTGCAACTTATCTTTAAGTATTAATATACGCATAAAAATTCTTAGATGTTACGTCTAGCGTCCTCCTCTACGGAGTAGAAAGCTGGAGTCTCACAAAAGATGTCATAAAATGGTTAAAGACATTTGAAATATGGTACTACCGAAGTATGTTAAGTGTGTCATATATACACCACAAAACTAACATTGAGACTAAGAAAAGACAAAGAAATTATTAACACCGTAAAGGCTTGCTTCGGCCACATTATGCGTAATAGTAAATACTGACTTCTAGAGTTGATTCTATAAGGCGATATTGAGAGCACGAGAGCCCCTGGATGCAGAGATATGTCCTGACTGGCCAATCTTAGGAAATGGACTGTAGAAAATGAAGATAAATGATAGAATGTGTCTATTAAGAATAAGAGGAAGAACGAAAAACAAAAGGAGTCCAAATATTCACTCACCTATTCACTCACGCTTCTACGAATTATTACAGAAGAGTGAAGTACCAAAAGATAGTTTTGGAGGATTAAAATTATTTGTTTCATTGTGCTTCTACGAATATGACCGCACTAATTAATTTCTGTGCCAATTTTCCTAGTAGACGATACCTATTTTTGGGAATAATAGGAACGACACGAAGTCCGTGAGATATATTTTATTTCTATTTTACTCCACAATTTTATGACATAATTGTTCAAATGAACCATTTAAACCATAGTTTTTTTAGATAAAAACAGTATTTTATCAAGTAACATTTTTCTATCCGATATAATCCAAAAATAATTTTTAGGTTATGTTTTTGTTTTTCTGGGAAATTTTAAATTGGTTCATTTTAAAATTTTCACTGTTTTTAAAGCAATAAAGTATTCAAAGCTAGTGGGTATAAGCGAACTCATCGATAAGGGTAATATGAGCATTTTCAAACGCGAAAATGCTTTAGGAGGTATTCATGTAGAAAATGCTGTTTGTCGCTAATTTAGTTATGGGTAATAATCTATACCTGTGTTTAAAATAGTACATGTTTTGTTTGGAATTTATTGGTTTTAAAGATTCATATTCATTTTATGGAAGAACTAAAGAGTAAATAAATCAAGAATCCTCAGTATGTAAAATTTTTTAGCTCTCTAATGATGTATTCTCATATTTTTAGATTTTGTAGCTGCCTTATTTCTGCGTTTTTAACTGCATGCATATATTTTGTTTTGGCCTGAATCTCTTTTTAACTAGTTCTATTTAATTGAATGTCTCTATCATTTCTCATTTTGACCTTGTGATTAGGTAAAGATTATCTGCAGAATCTAGTAATTGCACACTTTTATTAATTACACAGGTCCGCGACCAAAAAATTGTTTAAAATTTAATAACTGATTTTCATACTGTGTTTAACGCTGATTTCGGGAAAAATAGTGAAAAAATTCCATTACGTACAGTTATTTCACAAAACGAAATAATAAAGAGTAATTAAGAGAAACCAGCAGTATTTTTAGGTCAGCACTTTTTCTTGCCGTACCCCCTACCCATCCACCATTAACAAGCAGTGAGCCTTTGGAAATGTCTTACAATTCACAGCAGCTTTTTGCTTGGTATTGTTTTTATTAGTGCTTTAAAGTAGTGACTATTTTCTTGTATTGTGAAGTTATTGTGCTGTCTAGACATTCGACAATGGCTACCAGAGAATGTATAAACATGACAGAATGCTTCTGTTACATTTGCGGTAACTATACTGTTAAACATCAACAAAGAAACGTTTCCGATTTCGTTGAAAAAGTATATTTTGCTTATTTTGGTATAAAGTTAGGCGATCAAGATAAGCCTTAAGCCCCCACATAAAGTTTGTTCAGTGTTTGTTGAAGAACTGAGGTAATGGTTTCAAGGTAAGGATTTCTTACGTTTTGGAATACCAATGGTTTAGAAGGAACCCCAAAAACCATATTAATCACTGCTGTTTTTGTTCTTGCAATGTAACAGGTTTTAATTTGAGAAACAAAAAAGATATTTTTTACCCTAACATTTAATCATCCATTCGCCCTGTTTCTCATGGACCTGAAGTGCCACTCCTCCAGATTCTTTGGATAATATACATGATGATCACGAGCCATTGGATCAGCAAAATGATACTGAAGAAGACAGTGAATAATGTAGTAAAAGAATCGGCAGAAGTTTTAGAATCTAGATTTAAATTAAACACATGTTTGTTCCGAAAACATTCTTTTCTTGGTACCGATCTAGGAACAATATTTGTATTTTTCTTCTCCCAAGAAGATGACCTGGTGTTTTGCAGGATGTTCCTGGACTTATGACACATTTCAAACTATAATATGCTCCTGATAAGTGGAGACTTTTGATTGATTCTTCAAAAAGAAGCCTTAAAGCAGTACTTCTACACAATGGCAATAAGTATGCTTCTATACCAGTTGAACACTCGGTTTACAGGAAAGAATATTACGAAAACTTTGAACTGGTTTTAAGCAAACTGTGCTATTCAGATCACAAATGGACATTATGTGCTGATTTAAAAGTGATTTCAATGCTGCTTGGTCAATAAAGTTCCTATACAACGTTCCTTTGCTTTCTTTGTCATGGGACAGTCGAGACATGAAGCAATACCATATAAAAAAAAACTTGGCCCTTGAGAGAAATCTTACAAGTAGGTGTTAAAAATGTTGATGAGAGGAAGAGCCTTTGAGGAAGATAATTTGTCAAGGCATTGACTAAAGAAGGGGAGTGATCTGTCAATAGAAAACTAATAAAATATCACTTCCACCACTTCACATAGGATCACAAGTTGAGGCTGATAAAACAATTTGTCAAGGTATTAACTAAAGAATGGGGGGCAACTTTGTGGACAAAATAGAAATAAATAAAAAGGCAGCATGGACATCTTTTAAATTAGTTGTTATTGACTTCCTTGGTAAAAAAAGACATCCAAACTACAAGAAAATTGTCGCAGACATGATCGACAACTTTAAAAAACTGCGCTGTAACATGAACAATCAACTTCACTTTCTCCACTCACATTTTGATACTTCCCGGCAAACCTTGGTGATGTCAGTAAAGCGAAAGATTTCACCAAGGCATCAAAGAAATGAAAAGAAGATACCAAGGAAGATAGAATGTGAGCATGATAGAAAACTATTGCTGGATCATGAAAAGAGATGATTTTCAACGACTTCTCGGCAAGAAAAGCAGTAAAATAAGCTTTGACAGAAAGCGAAAGCGTTATTATAAGGACTTAGGAACCTAAAGAGAAATATAACTGTAATGGAAATTAGTTTAGAATATTATTAATAAATGAACTAAATTTTATAACGTTGGAAAAAGGTGAAACATTACTTAAATTTTATTTTTATACCCAAACTACTTTGTGAGAAAACCTGACGTAATAGACAAAAATGGTTTGCATTTTTGAAATTAGCGCAAGAAAGTGCATAAAAGTCAGTTATCAAATTTCAAACAACTTTCAAAAAATATTTTTTGCAGGCCTGTGTTATTGTTCACTGAGTACTGACTGTTACATCTCTTCTATTCTATTGGTTGTATTGATATATTAACTTCTGTCATTGCTTGTATTAAGAACTCTTAGTTTATATTGTCATATGCACCTTCGAAGTCTATGAAGAGATGATGTGTGTCGATATTACATTCACTTGTTTTTTTTGAGGACTTGTCGTAGAACAAATATCTGGTTTATTGTTGACTTCTATCTGCTACCTAACCTAACCTAACCACATTGCTATTTGCCAACAACTGTTTCAAAGCGTGGTCTAAGCCTTCCATGAATAAGGTGGGACATTATTTTGTATGCTCCGTTTAACAACATAATTCCACGGTAGTTTTCACAGTGTAACTACAGGTTTAGCAGATATAGCACTCCAAAAAAAGAAAAAATTAGTGATTTTGTAATTACCAAAGAAAACTATAAACAAAAATGTGTTAAATTTTGTAAGTGGAAGAAATTTAACAAAGTTTTGTGTTTAGAAGTGTTGAATATTGGAAAATCGTTATATTCGTAAATACTGTTAGTGTTGGAATTTAAAATATGAAAAACTACAAGCTTTTTGTCCGTCAATGATTATAGGTAACAAAAATTGTGATGAGCAGCTTTATTTAAACCAATTTTAAGACAACTATAAAGCAGTGTTTTATTGGATTCTACTTATGACTAAAATTTGTATAGAACGACTGCTAAATACCGTGAGTATGAATGTTGTATGAAATCACGAGTTAGGTCACTTTTTCTGATAACTGATAATAAGGGCGGTCAATGTTTGATCGATATCAGTGTAAAAATCACAGGTCGTAAAAAACCGCCCATCTCTAGACCCGACACAGTGATTTTCCGGATAGGACAAGACATACCGGGTGTGGGAGGAGTGCTACCTCTGGAAACATCGTTACCGGCGGAGGCGCCGATGTTCGAACTCGAGCTGGTTTTGCTCGAGTACAATTTCGTCGTCCTCGTTTGCACCTGCTGCAGTCGCAGGTTCTCCAATTTGACAGGAGAGGGGATGAAACCGATGTCACAGCCTTCTTTGACCAATCGGCCGATCCACCAGTTGTTGTCATACTTCTCCTGTAACACAACAATACCAACATAAGTGTCTTGTAAAATAGTTACTAATGTAAATAGATTTTTAAAATATATCCTAAATTTTACAGGTCGCAAAAAATACCCGTTATTAATTCATATTACCCTCGTATTAAAACCCTGTAACTTCCTTAACCATAGACATTATATAAATCTCTATGAACTTAATTAGCGACAAAATTGTTTATGTTGACAACTCTTTACTTCCGTCTAGTTACACTTAAATAGAAAGGGATTAATTTTTTATGTATCTCTTCTGTCTATTTAAAGTGGTGTTTTAGTTCATAAATCCATTTATACTGTTAAATCGAATCTTTGAATCGAATCTAATATTGTTTATGAAATAACCTGTAGTAGGATCGTTTTAGCCTGTCGCATAAGTAATAAAAGTGTCTGTTCAGATTTGCCGCCGGTAGTCAGCGGTTCTCAAATTAAAAATGTACGGTTTTCTTAATTTGATAATACGACATTAGGGATTTTTTTAATAAAATAACTTTGTATTATATTTTATAATAATTGAATATCATAATGTAAATTGATAAACATTGAGTATGAAATATACAGGGTCATTCACGCAACATGTTGGTTAAAAGTTTTCAAAGTTCTGGTCGTCACTGGTTTCTGCAAACTTGGAATAATGGGTTATGCAAAGCATTCTTAATTTTTTAAATATTTGCATTCTTCTAGCACTTTCGATTGTACCGGAAGTCGCCATTAAATCTTATTTTAAATAGAAACTGTGCTTTTTGTTATTTTTTTTAGAATCTACGTAAAATTCTGGAATTACACATGCAACTTCAAAAATTAATATTGTGGTTAATATTTATGCTGAAAAAACAAAAATTCTTTTTCAGCGTATACTAAACTCTATTTTTATTTAAGCATAAAAAAATTTGCCAATGTTAATATTGGGTGTTTAAAATTTTGTATTATATTTTTATTTTTATATATTTTATAAATATATCTATAAAAATATATATCTATATAAAACAAAGACTTATTCCTACTTCCCACACACACCTTCCCAAACCCGTCCGAGGTAGGTTGTCCTCCTGCGGTACAACCAGCCCCGGCTTTCCTCCGCCCCCTGGTCTTTGGAGCCAGGTCTCGACTATTTCGCGGTATCCCCCGTCAGGCAATGGGAGATTTCCGTGTATTTACATTTAAGTGGTAGGTTAGCCCATTTGGCTTTATCACTACCGGTGAAAGCAATTGTTCGGCGATCTAATGATGGTTGTGTGTGCCGATACTTGCTTTCCCTTTTCTGCACCAAGTGCAGTCGAGAGCGAGCAAGCATCGAATCTTTTCATCCGTCGTCTAATACCCAGTCATTCGTCCAGTCATGTCCTTAATCTACCTTACTTGCTAATCTAATTTTTTTGGTGCTTGCATTCAAGAGCGTCGTGCGGCGTGCCTCCGGCTCTCTCCTGCATGCGGTTTTTGTTTTATTTTTTTTTTGGTGGTTGGTACCCTTTTGTGTTAATTTTTCTATCTACGTCTTAATCTATGGACAGGTATCATCACTATCTGACTCGCTATCCGATTCATCTGAATCTTCATCATTACGAATAATTAAAGGTCTTACTTCATCAATAACTTGTTCTATTTCATATGACTCTAAAATTTTTTTTCAGTATGCTCAATACATTTCCGCCATTGTTCCTCATTGACTTGGTTTAGTGCATCTTGCCAGAGTTGTAAAACGCTGGCTTCGTCGGTGGTCTTACATGCATGTTTATCATAGTAGTTTTTAGTGATGCCCCACACCAATTCAATTGGATTGTACTGGCAGTGATACGGTGGTAGTTTTAGGACCTCATGACCATATTTTAGTGCCATTTGGTCAACGACAAATTTTTTCTCAGTAATGTGTTCTTTGCACTTATTTAATAATTCAGCTTTTAAAACTAGATGTTCGTGTTCTATATTTTTCTCCGACAGCCACTTTCTTAAGTCTTCTTTTTTCACCAAATGTTTCACCAAAAAAACCAATGTTCAAAAATATCGGCGTCCATATTTCCGTGGTAATCATCAGTTTTTTTTGTCGAAGAAAATATAAGACTAGCATTGGGTATAAAACCTTCCGTATTTCCTGCATGCAATATAATATATCTTTTGCCATTACTCGCACTAGTACTCGATTAGCATTTGGTAGAATCATCTTGCCAGGATGATTTGGTATTATTTGCTTTCGCAAAGATCCATGTTTCGCCAAGAAACACAAATTGTCTGGCAAATTCGGAATTCTTGTTTTTTAAATAGTTTCTTATAAACTTCCACCTTTTTCCAACAACATTGGACAGCTCGCACAACACTTTACGATTATTGGTTTTTTTTGTATCTAAAACCCATAGCTTTTATTACTTTTGATAAACTGGTAAAACCCATATCACATAGTTCTCTGTCCTTTATTTTTTGAATAAATGTCTTTCTTGTAAAATGTTCTTTTGCGTTGTACATGTCATAAATGATATTTCTGATTGAGATTTTAATACCTTGTGGCAAGTCGAGGGTTTTCAGATGCAAACGAATCCTTTTATTTTCCTTACTTAATTCCTCCTCACTCATTTTGTGAACTCTTTGCAAGGTCCGTTCTAAAATTCCACAAGCTGCACTTGTCCTTTTTTGAACTGTCAGTACTGATGTAATTGGTCCCATGTTGATTTTTTCTAAAGTAAAATAATTTTCCACTTTCAACACAATTCGACGCTCACTCGGAGATAAAAACTTATATTTAGGTGTTCTATCGTTTTCTTGTACGTTATCCATTATCACTATTGAAAACCGGCGATCGTTGAATACTAATAGCTCTGAATATATACACGAGTGGGCGGGGACACGGTGGCAGTGCGCGTCGGTCATTTGCCCATGAGTCCGGTCAATGGAGAGCCTCGACTCCGCAGACTGTTTACTATTTTTGCAAATATAACAACTAAAATTATCCAGTTATGCGACTGCAAGGAATGGATGCACTCCTCGAGACAATTTTATTTGAAATAAAATTATAAAAGTTTTTTCAATAAATTATCATCACAAAGCATTCAATTTGCGTTTTTTCACGATTTATAAAAAAATTGTTTTGGTAGCGCTGATTTATCCTCAAGTACTACAGCCGACCAGTAGGAGGTTCGGTACCACAAAGCAGGTAGAAAAGGGAAAGCATAACAGAGTGACTTTAACTAGAGTCATAAATAATTTTTCGGACGTTAATCCGAAATACGACAGGGTAAAACGACTTCACTATATCTAACGTTAAAGAAACGTTTCTTTCACGTTTCACCCTTATTATCATATAGGGGAAAGGGGAGGAATGGTGGCCGCTGGGGTAATGGTAGCCATGAAATATTTACATTTACGGCCTAATATTATTTCGCGTTTAATACCTGTTGCGCCATCTAACAGTGTTTCGTTAAAACTGCCTAAAACAATGACGATATTTTGTCGGCAAAGAAGGAATTTTTGAAAATGTCATATTTTGTTGAAGTTGAAGTATGTAAATAAGTTTATTTAGCTGCATAATTGGTACCCAGTTGTTAAATTATAAACTTAGTTTAAAACTATATAAAAAGTTCTTGCTCTAATTTAAGTGATTAATGATTATGAGTCGATCAGTATAAATATGTCTTTTGGGGTTATAATAGCCACGCGCCTGGAGGTAATGCTATTACCTAATCAGGGTAATTAGTAAATCATAATATCGAGATCACAGGAGAGACTGCTACAGCAGATAAAGCAGCAGCAAAAATATTTCCACAGGAGCTAGCGAAAAATTATTGAAGATGAATTGATGGAAAACATCATTACTTGCGATGAAGTCTGGATATTCAAATACGATGTTGAAACTAAGCGACAATCCATGCACTGGAAAACTCCTGCATCGCCAAGAATGAAAAAAGCAAGGATGTCGAAATCAAAATTTAAAGCCATGCTAATCCTTTTTTTCGACATTAACGGCATCGTGATGACTGAATGGGTTCCAGAGGTTTAACATGTAAACCAAACATACTATTTGAAAGTTTTGGCAACGCTGCGAGAGCGAGTTCCTAAGAAACGGCCAGAGTTGTGGAAAAACAAGCCGTGGATCTTGCACCAGGACAACTCACCTGCCCATAACGCGCTGTCTGTAAAGCGTTATTTAGCCGCTAGAGGCATTCCAGTGCTCGAACACCCGCCGTACTCGTCTGATTTAGCGCCCTGTGACTTTTTCCTGTTTCCGAAGATCAAGTCTGGCTTAAAAGGAATCTTCCAGCATTGCTTTGGCCAATGGAAAAAACGAATGGAACGATGTATGGGGAGGGAAGGGGAATATATTGAAGGAGAGCATTCGATTGTAGAATAATTTTTAAAATAAAACTCTTTTTCATAAGCAGTCTCGTTATTTAATCGTAAAGCAGACCTCGTAAAGCAAGTAAAGATAGAGTAACATTATTACATACTTTCTAGCAGGAGGTAGTATGTTGTAACCGCTCTTAATAAATAAATCTCTTAGACTACGTACTTTAAAAAGCAAAGATTTACTTTACCAGTAAAACAAGAAGAAGCAGTTGATGTTAGAAAATTAATAGAGAAACATAAGGATTTAAACTGGAAGAGTATTGAAGAATTCAGCTATTTTAAATACGTTTTAGAACGAGACAACTTAGGAAAACATCCACCTACTGACGAAGTTTATAAATAATTAGTTTACTTTCAACAACAATACTAGTAAAATAAACAGATTCCCTTGTTTTCCTGTTTATCGACAATATATAAATAAATATAAATAGTCACAAAAACGAATAGAAATATGGTCCAATGAAAGAAATATGGACGAAATGAAATATGAATTTTTTTAAAACTTTTGTATTAATTTCTTTCAGGTATTCGAAGTAATTTATCATAGCCTATAGATAAAGGCTTTTTTAATAACAGAAACCTTTCAATGTTTTTTATCATAATTTTTTTATTATACTTGACATAAATATAGAATCTTATTTGTTCGCTATGATGCAATAAATACTGCATTATTAGCTAATACGTCCATGGAAAAATTACTCATTTGTACAACTACTTTTCGATATCTATTTTAACATCAGGTTTTTAAGTGTTTTATCTATATCTAATTGATGATCGTTGCAAGTGTGCTACAAAACAAATACGTATACAACAATAACCTATTTTCCAACGATAACGCCGAATCTGGCTTGAACTTTAATACTACGTTTTTGAATTAGGGAACAAACACTACAACTCGGTATAAATGATTTTAGATTAGGAAATTTAAAAAGCTTTGAGAGCTGGATGCTCAGAACGTTAAGATTTGGAAGAAAGATAATAAACCCATATAAATATATCTAACACAATGGGAAATATATCTTAAAAAGTTGGTAAGAGAGAAAATACCATACTTTACCAAGATACGTTAAGCAAATAATAATATTACTACAGGGTGTCCAATTAAAGTTAACATCAAGCGGTGACATTCATAAAGTTTTGCAATAAATAAATCTTCTTCTTCTTCTTCAAGTGCCATCTTCGTTCCGAAGGTTGGCGATCATCAGGGCTATACGTATTTTCGAAACTGCTGACCGAAACAATTCGTTGCTGCTACAGCTATACCATTCCCGTATATTCATTAGCCAGGAGTTTCGTCTTCTTCCTATGGACCTTTTTCCTGCTATTTTCCCTTGCATAATTATTCGAAGCAGTTCATATCTTTCGCCTCTTGTAATGTGTCCCAAGTATTGCAGTTTTCGTTTTTTGATCGAATTGTGACTCTCTCGGTCCATGATATTCTCAGGATTCTGCGATACATCCACAGTTCAAATGCCTCTAATTTTTTGGTATCAATCTTTTCAACGTCCATGACTCCATTCCGTAGAACAGCACAGAAAGTACGTAACATCTCATCAGGCGAAGTTTCATTTCAAGGCTCAAATCTCTTCCGCAGAACACTCTCTTCATTTTAGTGAATATGGATCTGGCTTTTTCTATTCTTATTTTGATTTCTGCTGAGCTATCGTTGTCTTCATTTATAAAAGTGCCTAAATATTTGTATTTGCTAACTCGATAGATAATTTCATTGTGTAAATATAAATTTTGGACATTTTGTGTTGATTTCGATATTACCATAAATTTAGTTTTTTTTTATGTTCAAAGATAGTAAATATTCTTCGCTGCAGTCTGCTATCTTATTCACCAATGTCTGTAGCTCTTCAAGTGTTTCTGCGATCAGAACGGTGTCGTCGGCAAATCCCAGATTGTTTAATCTAACACCATTTATTTTAATACCTACGGATTGCTCAGAGAGTGTTCTATTCATTACGTCTTCGGAATAGGGTTGGTGACAGTATACACCCTTGTCTCACACCTCGCTTTATTTCAATTTCTTCAATGGTATTATTCCCTTCTCTCACTACTGCTTTCTGATTGTAGTACATATTTGCTATTAGTCAGATGTCTCGTTTATCTAAATTCTTTTCTGTCAGGAGTCTGATTAGGTGATCATGCCGCACTTTATCAAAGGCCTTGTTGTAATCTATGAAACACATGAATACATCTTGATTTATGTCAAGACATCTTTGAGACATAACGTTCAGTGCAAACAACGCCTCTCTTGTTCCAAGTCCATTTCGGAATCCAAACTGGGTATTATTGATGTCCATTTCCAGTTTTCTGTGTACTCTAGAGTGTATAATTTTCAGGAATATTTTCAGTACATGGCTCATCAGACTGATTGTACGGTAATCACTACATTGTTTGGCATTTATCTTTTTTGGTATAATAACAAAGGTGGATAAAAGCCATTCTTGTGGTATTTTTCCTGATGTATAAATGCTATTGAAAAGTTCAACTAAAATGTGAATCGAGTCTTTTTCTATTAGTTTAAGGATTTCCGTTGGTATTTCATCTGGACCTGTGGCTTTACCATTTTTCATTCTTTTTAGTGCGTACATTACTTCTTCTTCCGTTATTTCTGGACCTTCGTCTCCTTGTATGTTACTTATCTCAGATTGTTGTCTATCATCTGCAAATAGTTCTTCAATATAGTTTTTCCATGTCTTCAACTGTTCTTCTAGTTGTGTTATTATGTTTCCGTTGACATTATACAGGGTATTTGGCTGCTTACGTTTTTGTGTACCTGCAAGTTCGTTCACTTTTTTATGTACAATAAAAATATCATGTTTTGCCTGCAATTGCTCTATTTCTTCACATTTTCTTTTATAAAAATCTTCTTTTGCTATTCTGATTTCTATTTTGATTTCTTTCTGTATTTGCTTATACCTTTGTTCGTTTTTTCCTTTTATTATTCTCTGAATAGATAAATCAGAGTTTATTTATCCCGAATTTTGTTTAAAATCTCTCTGAAACACATTTTGTTGTTTTTTGTTCTTATATGTCTTCTTGGAAAAGGAAATATTGAAATGTTTTCTTATCTAATGATTAGATAATTTTATAATATGACGACAAACAAGAAAAACATTTTAATTCGCTCACAAAATTTTTCAATAAAAGCATATACATCATAAGAGATGTACAAGGTTTCATATCACCTTGTACATTTCATACATTTAGTAGACACATACAGCATCTTCTGACTTTTATAAACTTTTATTATTTAAAACAAAAACGAATTTCTAGAATATAATCTTACCTTAATGTGTAAAAAATCTCTAACTTCGAAGGAAATGGCATAACCGTGTACCGGCGAATCATCATCAACGGAGCCGTCGTAAGCAACGTTGGTCCTGACGGCAAACGCTACCGGTTTCGTCTAAAAACAAATATTGTGATATTAGATATATATCTATAAGTGTATAAATCCAAGAAATAAACGTACAAACTATACATTTTACCAAGTTTGTATTACCAAGAACTGGAAAAAAACTGTTTCGAAACATTAGCTTATGATTAATTGGTAACAATTAGGTACTATTCTGCAGTCCTCTTCCTGATCTGTGTCTTCTGGTTTCTTTGTTTAACGTATAACCCAGGTCCAAATCTTACACCTTTTGGGTTTGTTATGGTATTTCCACTATTATTTTGGAGTATCATTGTCTGCGGTTTCAATTATCTCACTAGATATTTGACATCTGAAAAAAGTTCTCTAGATTCTTGGCGGTTAGCATGTTCTTCTATTTGTACCCATATGTTTTAATATAATTATTTTTCCTCTTCGTCCTATCCCTATTTCATTTTGCATTAAATTTAATGTGTCTTTGAGTTATATGATTGTTGAGAGGCTCTTCGGCCGTCCAATGTTTTTACTATTATTTCTTTTGGGGTTTGTGTATTTGATAGCTTGTGTCATCCATTTCTTTGCGTATGCCCACGTTTTGTTAGGGTCTCCGATAGACACTGGTAGGTCATCATTTGCTGCCTGCGTGGTTTCTGGAAGACATGAAAGCACTGCTGGAACCACAGACCTTTCCTGAGGCTTGGAGGACATCGAGGTTAATACTGCTCCCCAAGGCTAGGGAAAAGTATCGCCCCATCTGTCTTCTTCCTTGCATCGGTAAGCTGTATGAAAGGAAGCTGCGAGTACGCATAGACGACATAATTGAGAGGTCAGGTGGTTTATCTCGAAGGCAATTTGGTTTTTGTAAAGGGGAAAGCATGATTGATGCAATCTTAAGTGTGCTCGAAGTACTATACAACAGTGGGGATGAACATCGCTGGGCGGTCCTGCTGTTGTTCGATGTTAGGAATGCATTCAATACGCTGCAATGGAACGAGGTAATGTAGGCAATGGAGGAGACACTGACCTGGTTACCTGATGAATATGGTGGCGAAGTATCTGTCCGAGAAAAGGATTATATGATGGAGAAGAACACGATCGTCGATGTGACGGCTGGGGTCCCCCAGGGATCTATCCTGTGCCCGATGCTATGGAACCTGGCATATGACGGGATTATGAACTGTGAATACGAAGGGGGTACAACCCCCTTCGCATTCGCGGATGACCTTGCTGTAGTGGAAGTAGCCCGGAATGAACCAGATCTCAAATACCGCGTTTGGAACTCGGTAACTCTGAAACTTGCGGCAGAGAAAATCTAAGCTATCTTTCTTAACGAAAATTAACAGGCAAAGTGTGGAACTACATGGGTGTATAACACCCAGGAAACACGTAAAGTACCTTTCGTGTTTCGTTTAAAAGGAGTGACGTTGCACCAGAATGGAAAATGGGGGAGCACGTGCGGGAGGTGGTCCAAAAGGCTGCGAATAATGCGGCTGCATTGAAGAGGGTGATGCCCAACATTAGGGGACCCAAATCCGAAAGAAGGAGGGCCTTACAAGGTGTTTTGCAGTCGATCGTCGTCTACGCGGCACTAATCTGGAGTTCATGACACGAGTGGACAGAATAAGTCTATTGCGATTGGCATACGCCTACAGGACTGTGTCTGCGGTAGCCTTGTGGATCATCACTGGATATTTTCCGTTGCATGTTTTGGCGGTGGAAAGAAAAGAGCTCTACAAGAAAAGAGACCCAAACCTTACTATCGGCGAGAGAAGACAGGAAAAGGAAAGGTCAATTGAAAGATGGCAAGAAGAATGAAACAAAACGTAGGATGTGGCACAGTGGACAAAGATGCTGATCCTGAACATCAAAGATTGGGTAGACTGTAACCACAGGCGACTGGATTATATCCTAACGCAGGTACTCACAGGACCGGGTATTTTAGGACCTAAGTCTCTTGGTTCGGAAAGGCTGACACAGATGAATGCCTATACTGTGGAAACTCGGACACTGTGACACATACGATGTTGGAGTGCAACAGATGGATAGTAGAAAGGGACAGAATGGAAAGAGAGACAGGTGTGAATTTTTTTACAGTGAGAGAAATAATTGAGAGAATGATTGAAAATAAAGCAGGTTGGACTAGCGTACACAACCATATCCGTGCAGTGATCAGGAAAAAGGAAGAGGAAGAAAAACAGCTGGACCAACGGCAAAGGTAAGAGGGAAAGATGCTGCAAGTTGAAGGTAGAAAAGTGAGTCAGACTGTATGAGTTAGACTGTGCGAGTTAGACTGTGGGGAAGGAGGAAATGCCTGTCTGGGAGTGATGCCGTACTAGGAGCGATGAGGGTCTTCTAGGCGTTAACTGGAACAAGACGACGATTCTCCTTACTGATACTGTGTGATTAAATGAAGGTAGTACTTCGGAAGTAATGCCGGCCTTACAGCGGCCATTCCGCTTCTGGATCGCTGGATGACAGAGGACGGTCTGATTTAGGAGGTAGGCGTTCGGTGTAGACTCGGCTACGAGAGGGCATTTTAAAGTACCTCGGGAACTATCGCCGGGAGTACGAAGAACAAATCCTGCACTAAGGTCAGTCAGGCGGCGTTCTGGACTTAAATGTCTTTTGATAATTCCAGACCCGCCTCTCTAAAGACGAAAAAAGGTCATCTTTTGTGCTTCTAAAATCTAAATCTCAAAACTTACCAAAACTAGGCTAACGTGGTAGATTACTGCCTAATTTCTGAATGTGTTTACATAGATATGAAGAAGTGAAAGAAATAATAAATAAAGATTCTAGTCTGATATTCTAATTGAAATGAATAATTTAAAACCTATTATGCAATAATAGTTAGAGATTTCTGAACAATGCGAAGATATGAGTGAGAGAAGACGAAAAATAACTAGCCACTGTTTGTCTACAGAATGGGTACAAGAAACTAAAGAGAAGTACGAATGTTGCAATTTGCATTAAAACACAACCTTTATATAATTACTACTTTCGTCAAAAAGCTCCTGGAACAAAATAAACATGGGCAAGTATATACAGTGTCAATAGAAACGAAATAGATTACATTTTATCAAATTAAAATGAAACAGTCCAAGACATAAGTGTTTTAAATAAGTGTTAAGTAAGTGGTAATCATTGAACTATAGTAGGAGGAATATTAATAAATAAAAAACAACAACTTATAACAATAAAAATGTAGAAAAATTGGACATAACCAGAACATTTTTCTAAATATGCAAAATATGTAATAAGCGTCCTGAGGGGTCTTGTAGGGGCCTGAGAGAACTTTAGTAATTATGTTTACTTATTTATTATTTCTTCTAGTATATAGATCAGAGATGTGAAACTTACCCTTGCTTTTTCGAGTTGACTAAGGGCTTGTCGTTCCTTTTCACGGCGTAGCGTTTCCTTTTCTTCGTCAAGAGAGAGATCTGATGATGGTTGAGAATAGTTAGAATCAGCAGAGCCCTGAAAAGAAAGAAAATATGGTAAATTTGATATAAATTTTAATAAATTAAAAGCCAGTTTTTTATCAGTTACAAAAGTATCGGTTTATATATTTATACAAAGAAAATAAAATCCACCGATAACTTATTATGTGTTTAACAATTCATGGATATAACAAGCAGAATCTACTTCATCAAGGCTATTTTCTTCAAGGCTTTATTCTGAAGATATTTTCTTGTGGCATGTTAAAGTAATTAGTATTTAAATGGGAATAAGCCACAATTAAAGGTTAAAGTAAGTTTATTGACGTTTCAATTTCCGCTTCGGAAATCGTTCTCAAAATATAAACATTAGTAAATTAAACAAATTTTGTTTTTTTGTTACTTGGTGAAAAATTCCTAAAAATTTAATTTTACCTGACTCATTTATATTGACAATTAAGACATACATTATACATTTTAAAGTAGACGACTTTAAGATGATATTGCCAATATTGTTTAGTGGTTATAGTGGATGATCCACTGGTAACTTTAACATCCTAATATATAAGTTTAAATAATGTAAACTAAATTGTAACCTATAACTTTTAACGGGTTTTTACCCATATATTTAGTGGCTCAAAACATGTACACCTAGACACTGATGATGGAGTATGTATTCCGAAAACGTTTTGTCTTCATGACATAGCCCGATTGGGTTTTTTAATTAGGTATATAACTTTTATAAAGGATTTTAACAAAATTTTTTGGTAAAGAAATGTTGAATTCTGCGTGTATGATTAATTAAGAGGCCAAACAAGCTCATAGGATGTGAATTTAAGACACATTTGGGTCAATCCAAGAGATGATATGAACCTATACGTGGAACGCTTGCCTCTGGAACTAGAAGTAATGGTAGAGATATGTTGGAATTAATGAAAGCATTAGACATGGTGATTGGTAATACATTCCTCCAAAATAGAGAAAGTTAACTTATCGCATTAACAGTGAAGAAGCAATAGAAAATATACGTAAATTTAAGGACCGCAAAATAATTTGTGAGACTGTAATTCTATAAGAAAAAAAGAGTTAAGGAGTGACAAAAAAATAGGTCATATCTCTAAAGCTCGTCTAAAATGAAACAAAAGTAGCAGTAATAAGAAACCATAAAATGGATGTAGGATTTTCATTATTGACCATATCTCAAACAAAGCAATAAAATGAAAAACAACATTTATAGTACGTACATGTAACTTGCCTCAACTCAGTAGATGTAGATAGCGATCATAGCCTAGTATTATAAAAAATAAGAATCATCCTGAAGTGCTTCACACCCAACAGAGCGGCACCAACAAACAAAAATCAAAGTGTAAGGACTAAGTTGCGTACTTAGTCCTTACCACTTAATCCACTTAATATTTATACAGAAAAAAACATGTTAGAGAAGATCGCTGGGAATGAAATATTAGAAAACGATCACATCGCGGAAAGCTGGGAAACATTCAAAAAGCTGGGAAAAACTCAAAACTAACATAATTAACACAGCAACAAAATCCCTTGGAGAGAGGAAAGTAACAAACACTAACATATCAAAAAAGAAAACCACATGGTTTAAAGAGAAAGTGTAGACAAAATGTGAAGAACAGAGGAAAAGTCGTTTTACAATACACAACATAACAAACACAACAGGCATACAACCACTATAAATGAAGCAGGATCAGAAATGAAACGAATACATACTTTAGTTACACAAATAAAAAGGGAACACTGGCAGAGCTTCTCAAAACAGATGGAGCACGACTTTTACGGAACACAAAAAGAAATATGGGGAATGATCAGAGGACAAAGAAAAAAGATGAACAAACCAATAAAACTCGATCCCTATTTGCTAAAGTTGACTATAATGAACCACCAACACGAGAGATGATGACAAACAAAGAAATAAATATTGAGGAAGAATAGGTAAAGAAAGAATTAAGGAAATTTAAAATATAAAATCTAATACCTCTCTTTAGAAAGAGAGACAAATCGGACTCTGAAAATTACAAAGGAATTAATTTGAGGACGAAACAGTAAAAAAAGTAAGAACTAAAAAAGGATACCAAATGGGAGAAAAAACATCAATTTAATATAACCGCCAGGCAAATTTAACATGTTAATTTTTCCAAAAAAGACAAAATGCATGGTTATAACCGCAAATTTACTAATATGTAAATTATAGCTGAAGGTCAGATAATAAAACAAGTGATGGAGTTTAAATATCTAGGCATCACATTATCTAGCTACGGAAATCTCGAGACAGAAGTGGAAGATCAAGTGAACAAAAAAAAGCAGAGCCCTAGGTTGCCTTAATGAAACAATATGGAGAAATAAATATATCAGGAAAGAAATGAAAGGCAGAATTTACAAAACGGTCATCAAACCAATAATGACATACGCGACAGAAACATGACCTGACACAGAGGGGACAAAAAGGATGTTAGAAACAGCAAAGATGAAAACACTTGATGATAAAACACTATGGGACAGAGCTAGAAGTACAGATATACGACGTAGATGCAAAGTGGAGCACATCAAGCACTGAGTAGGGAATAAAAGAGTAAAATGGAAAGATTATATAAGCCGAATGACAACAAATAGAGTAGTAAAGACGGCAAGAGACGGTTCTCCAATAAAAAGAATATCAGTAGGAAGAGCACGAAAACGATGGAAAGACTACTGAAGGTTCGTTGAAAAACAGAGTCTACATAAAAAGAAGAAGACATGTAAGCTAGTAAATGAAGTACGGTGGTTAAAATAAACATTGAATTATGTACTAGGAAATAGAAGAAAAGGTAGATCAGCATCAAAACGAAAACAGTAAATGAACGAAATAATGAAACATTGAGGTGGAATGTGAGTAAAGTTGAAATAAATATTGACCGCGAGTGTGAGCAAAAAACGTAAGTGTAAAAGGCCAACCAGAACAGCAAAGTTGTAGAAAGAATTAAAAGGAGAAACATGGAAAGGACAGCGTCCAACCAAACTTTGGACCACGGGTGTAGACCAAAAACGTGAGTGTAAAAGGTCAACTAGAACAGCAAAGTTGTAAAACGAGATAACAGAAGAAACATTGACTGTAATCTGACCGAAAGGACAGTGTCCAACCTAAAGGCTTGAAGAGTTGCTGCTGTTTCCTTTACCTCGACACCGAAAGGTAGAAGAGAATCGATTAGGTATGTATGAATGAAGAAACCCGCTACCAAAAAAAAATATTTTGTAGATATACAAAAAAAAATTGTTTTAATCTATTTAGGAGTGACGCCACATAAATAATAAAAAAGAGAAGTTTATCTACGAATACTTATTATATGTGGGATTTTTTATTATCTTGTATTGCCAATCGTTGGTGTGATGTCGATTGTAAAAATTAGATTGTTTTATGTCAGATGAGTTTATTTATTATGGTAATAGTAAGTCAGAGCAAAATCTATTTTTATCGACATTGAACAATAAATTGATTATTAGTTTCTTTCATTGCAACAGTGAACATATTGATTGATCTATTGAAGTTTTCAGATATTATTTCTTTAATTCCAGGATTGAATACTTGGATATTTACCGGAAATCAAGAGAAAAATATGTGAGAAGAATAAATTGAACAATATTTTTCAATATGAGCAATATTTAATTATTTTACGAGGGAAAGGAGAAAAGTTCTCTATTTCTTTTTTGTTTCGCTTATTTGATCGCATCTACGATATTTATCTTATTCTTCGGCGTCCTATTTTTCTCTTTTTCGAAGATTTTTATTACACAAATTAAATAATTTACACAATTATACAAATGAAATAAATCACAATCTCCATCACACGTCTGCTGTGAGATTCAAACCGTTAAAACATAGTAGAAGAACGTCCCCAGCGATTACACGAAGACAGTTCCCAAGATTATCTGTTTGCTATGCCACAATCGATAAATTATATAACTAATCTTGATTTTTCTTTGTAATTTTGGAGCCATTGTCAAAAGATATATGGTTCCGTTCGAATTCGGTGTCTCAATCTGCCTACTTCCCTCACTCGTGACGTAGCAGTATCGTGTTCTGTAAGAACCGTCAAACGGCACTGAGGTCTCAGTCTGCATACTCCTTAGTGTCAAGTGACGACCGGTCTTACCCTGTGTAGCTGCTTTTATAGAGTATGTTTCAACTGTAGTGGCGGAAATTTCTAGGAACAGTAAAGCCTCACCAAACAAAGCAGTGGCGTTCCAAAAAATATTTATGATTTAAATCAAATTGTTAAAGATAGATACACACAATTTATTAAACAATGATATTAGATTATATTTTTGGCAATATTGTACTACATTTGAATACATATTATTATAATATATCACATACATATTTATATTGTCTGTATGTGAAACCATAGATACGTATTACAGATTGCAGTATTAATAAATATTAATTACAAAGATTGTTTTAACTTTAAAACCTTTATTATTTATATTACTCACTTAAACGTCACACAGTTAAATAGAAGAATATACGAAATGATTGTAATAAAGTAAAAAAAAAAAAATACATACATACAGGACAGTTTGGAAAACTTATATTCACATAGGTTACATAGGTACATCATAATGTTAAATTATATTATTAACTTTCATAATCAGATGCACTGTCGTCGTCACTAGAATCATTTAAATCAAAATCCACAAGGAAAATAATTCCTGTAGCTGGCTGTATACCACGTATAACAAAAGAGGTTAGACTTTGTATGTGGGTATATTTTATTTTATAAAAACCCTTGCTTTTGCCCTTTGCGTTGCCCTTTTAAGGGTTTTTATAAAATAAAATATACCCACATACAAAGACTAACCTCTTTCATTTAAATCAATCCTTAAAACGCCCTACACACGTAATGATTTATTGTACTGCGTGTTTATACTGCAGGTCGTAGAGAAAATCGTAAAGTTTGCAGTACTGTCATTTTCTGTACATACGATGCAACACATATCGTACTACAGTAGTTCACATGTATCGTATGTGTGGTCTTGTTATTGATCGTAAGAGTGAGGATTATGTCATTAAGATTTTCAAAAAGAAAAGTTGCGGCCCTTATAACTGCGGTATTAATTGATGAAGATGATAAAAAATCAGTGAAAAAGAGAAAATGGAGTAAACAGTGGTTGTTAATGGATCTTACCTTCTTCAGTTCACGCCTAAAAGATGTTCTTATATTATTTATTTTCTTTTTCATTACATCTTTTGTCCCATCTGGAAACAGTTCCTGAAATTTCTTAAATAAAATATCATAACTTGAGTTTCTCTTTATTTTATTTGCATATTCTTTTGATTTTACATTCCATAGACAGCTATTTTGTCTATATATTTCAATAAACTCCAGATTTTTTTTTTGTTTAATGTCCATGATTAATGTCCCAATAACTGGCTATCAACAATAATACTGCCGTAGCCAAGACTCTACACATGTTACAACTTGCATTCAAACACGATCGTTGTTACGATATTTTATGGAAGCTCCGTACTGCGAACGACACGACTACTACGTACTGCGCAGCATCCAATTTGCCTACGCACTTGACGATTTATCGTCACTGCGGCAGTTTTAACCGATGCAGTACTGCATGTAGTTTGTTAAATCGTTAGGTGTGTAGGCCGTTTAATTCTTCAGTAATTACATTTACGCGATGTTCACTTTCCAAATACTTATCTTCAACATCGACAAAATGTTCACACACTTTCTTTCAGTTATCTACAGTTACTCTAGAAAATTCCTGTTTCACCAACACTTACGTCTTCTAACTTAAAATAAACGTATTGTTTTGTAACTTCATTTTTTATTTGCGTTCAAACCATTTCTATAGGGTTCAAGTCTGGATGATATGGCGGAAGTTTTAAAGAAACATGTCCACATTCTTGCAGCACTTTGTCAAATTTATATTGAATATAATCTTGTTTGTGTCGTTTGATGATTTGATACAATTGCGATTTTAACATTTACGTTACAAATGGTAAATTGTTTTCTGTCATCGAAGATAGCATATTCATTTTTTTAGAATTACTGGTGGGTGCTTTATTAATTGGTACATTATGATATGACGCATTATCAGTAACAACAACAGATCCAACAGGCAAATTGGGGATTAAGTGTTTTTGATCAATTTTTCATAATTTTCTGATCATTATGATAATCTTCTGTCTAAACCTATGGCTTAACCAACCTACTTCCTTTTTAAATGTTTTTGAATAATCCTTTGCCACTGTCATCGGTCCAGCTATTTGGCGTAGTCTGTATTGCATGTACATAGGTTTCATCAAAATATACAATTGACTTCCCTTCGCTTCTTATTTAATTTTTGTCCAAATATTTAATGCGCAGAGCACGAATATCATTCCGTTCAATTAATACGCGTCGATTATCTTTCGTTTTCTTCCATTTAAATCACAAATATTTCACAATTCTGTAGAGAGAACTCACACTTCCAGTCCACTCGTACACCTCTTCAAGCCTTTTCTGCAAAAGCTTCAATGATACACAACGTTCAGTCTCATGAAAACGATGAATAGTATTTCTAATGAACTGTTTTTCATACTCCCTTAAGTCTGTCACGGTTGCTTTCCTTTTAGCAAGTGTTGTAGCTGGAAATTTTAGGGTATTATTTGACTCTGCGTTAACATACTCGCTTGTTGAATGATCCTTTCTACTGTACGTAAAAAGACTTCAGTAACTTCACTCACACGTTGTGTATTACTGGTTCGATTATCTTCAGGAAATAGTATTTGCATATATTTAAATACATTGTAAACTATTTCTTTGGATTCTGGTGTCAATCTGATCTGTTTACTCGTACTACACTTAACCATCTCCATTCTACAAAATAGTTCTAATACGCGTGATAGCACCTTTCTTGTTGAGACTAGACAACATAATGAGACTAAATTACGAACTCGTTTGAAATCCAGTGACTTGAAATTTTTGGAAATAATTCTTATCAGTTCTTTGTATGTCCTTAACGAGTCGTTAAGGAGTCATTAATAGTGACTTTATAATTACGGTTTTAAGGTAACTGATACTAAATTAGAAATTACCTTTTACCAAACTTTATAGAGAATCAATTAATAAAGATGTTTGGTATCTATAAAAAAAATCTGTGTACAATCAAACTCCATTTATTATTTAAGGGAGTAATAATTTTGTAATTAGTGTGATTTCAAATAATATAATTTATTTAATATTGCAACGCCACTGCATAGGTCTGAGCATAGATATTATATTATCTGCGCCATTAACTATTTCGTGGAACGGCTCACCACTTGATTTGAAATCTGTACTTTCGGTATGCTCTGAAACGGTATGCGCAGACACGGTGTGAGAGGGATGGTTTGGGACGGGGGATCGCTGAAGCAGCGGTCGTCATGTTGCCAGCAGTCGTTTAGAGTCATCACGCGTGTTTAAGCTGTTAGACCGTTTTTCAATTTCGATGGCCTCAAGAATGATTCTCGATTTTAAGGAGCGGATGGAAGCGACTTGCTTTTTCAAAATCTATTTTGTGGCCTGTCTGAATATGATGTTGGACTAGGGCTGAAGTAGGATCGGCATGTTTAACAGATATCGAATGTTCGTAAATACGGTAATAGATGCGTCGGTTTATCTGTCCTATGTATGTACGTGGGCAACTGGAACAAGGTATCTCATAAACACCATGGTCTTCATTGAGGATTTGGTCTTTTACGGATCTGACGAGATTGGACAATTTGGAGTGAGTAGTGAAGATGGTTTTGATGTTTAAAGGGTTAAAAGTTCTACTGATCTTGTCAGTGACACCTTTAATAAAAGGTAAAAAGATTTTGGGTTGATCAGGCGGCAGGGTTTCTTTTTTGAATGGAATGGGATTTAGGGGAATGTCTTCAGCAAGTCGAAACTCCAACTCATTTTGGTGTAAATGGTCTTTTTTATATAGATCAGACATTTTTCGGACGCTGAATTGGTAGATTAGGTAGTATTGAATGACGTCCTCGTTCATCCGATTTAAATAGAAAAGATTATTTTTATTGGGGATAAATAATAATCGATGAATCCATATTAATTTCTAGAGAAATATGGAGAAATGTAATAGACGCATTCTACCATCGTTTAGGATACTGTCAAATTAAAAAGAGGGGAAGTATATAGTTTAAATCAAACAATATATTTATACGATTAGGATTAGATTATTATTAGGCATTTGTTTTATGTTTTTAAAATGTTCCTAAGTACCCAAAATTAAAAGAATATTGTAGGATTGAACTGGTATTGAAGTAGAGATATAAATCTACAGAGTGTTGTATTTTGAAAACCTAAGTGACTAATGATATTAGAAAAATGATAAATCTGGCAACGTTACAACATCAAATTTCAAATCTTAATATTACAAAATAGGTTTATCTCTGTTCTGTATATTTTGGACCAGCCATTTAGGAGATAATTTGGCGTTTCCAAACCTAAACATTTTAACATGCAACAATTAATATTTAAACATTTAAAGCATGGCAGACATAATGCAACTAAAAAAAAACTCACTTTCATATTTGGTAGATATTTAGACCTAAAGGTATGCAGCTTTTTATACAAAACCTCCATATTATTCAATATCTGAGTGATGTTAACACAGTTCTAGCTGATACTGATCTTCTAGTATACTGATCATAATGTTGGCGAATATCGGTCAAGTTAATATTTCTGTTCTTAATATCACCATAAAAATCTACATTGGTTATAGCCGATGCAATTAAATGCATAATTATCGAGTCGACTCATAAAATTGGTCTTACTTTATGGGGTTTTATATTTTAGCATATAATCAATACATTGAAAAAAAAATAGAATGTTTGGAACATTACTAATCCTTATTTGTTTTAAAATACAAATGAAAGTAATGTAATAAAGTTGTGAGATATATATATTTTTCAACTTTAATCAAATAAAAGGCAAATATCGAGCAAAGTTTTTTATTAACTCTTGCACAAGTACATTCGCTCTCAGGGCATCTTCAGGGGTATTTTGTCAAAATTGTAGGCTATCCTACTTCTAAACTTCTAAAAATGTTATAAACATTAAATAATACGTTTACACAACGTAAACGTAAAAATGAGAATCTGATGAGAAACTAAACAGTTAGTGAACAATGGAAAATGTGTAAAAATTATATTAAAGACACAGCAAATAACATTCTAGGGCCGCAAAGACCACCACCACGCAATGAGTGGTTCGATGCTGAGTGCGAGGACATTACAAGAAGAAAGAACAATGCATATAAACTGATGCAGCCAAGAAAAATCCGAGAAAAAGAACAAAAATATAAAGATCTCAGAAGAGAAGAGAAGTATATCCATCCGAGAAAAAAGCGAACTTATGAAAATAGAATATTGGAAGAACTTGAGGCATTAAAAAAGGAAAATCAAACAAGAAAATTCTATAAAAATCTAAATAATGCAAGAAAATAATTTAAACCAAAGATCGGACTATATAAGGATAAGGAGGGGCATATACTCAATACAAAAGAAGAAGTATTGAAAAGATGGGTGGAACACTATAAAGAACTACTTACTATCGAAGTAGAAGATTCAAATCCACCACCCCCAGGAGCAAGCAACAATACATCATTGGAGTCTCCATCAATTCAAGAAGTACGGGATGCAATAAAACACCTTAAAAATAATAAATGGTCGCCTGAGTGCACATATTCAGAGGAGCTTCTTGACGAATATCAAAGTTGTTTTAGGCCTGGTCGATCATCTTTGTGCTAAGGCAAATACTGGAAAAAACCAATGAATTCAATATCGACACATACCATCTTTTCGTAGATTTTAAATTGGCCTATGATAGTGTCCTAAGAAATAAATTGTATGAAGCTATGGATGAATTCCACATCTCCGATAAACTGATAAGATTGGTTAAGGCTACAATGCGGAAAGTTGTTTGCAAAGTCGAAATACAGGGCGAACAATCACAGGCATTTGAAACGCATGTTGGGCTGCGACAGGGAGATGCGCTGACGTGTCTCCTTTTCAACATAGCTCTGGACAAGGCGGTCAGGGATGCCCAAATAGACAACAGAGGAATTATTTTTAATAAATCATCCCAAATTTTGGCATATGCAGATGATGTTGACCTAGTTGCCTGCACAACACGCAAGCTAAAAGAAATGTATACCACCTTGTCAAATGCTTCAAAAATATGGATCTGCAAGTAAATGAGGAGAAAACTAAGATAATGGCCTCAACACCCAACAATAGAGCCAGAAACATCGGCCACCAATTCACAGTTGATAACTCTACCTTTGAAGTGATGGACAAATTCACATACTTAGGCTCCCTGATCACCAAGGAGAACGTCATGACGGATGAAATCAAGCAAAGAATAATCCTAGCAAACAAATGCTATTTTGGACTGAGTAGACATTTGAAAAGCAGAAACTTAAGCCAAAAAACAAAAATAACCATATACAAAACCCTTATACAACCAGTATTGACATATGGATCGGAGACATGGATCATTTCCAAGGCAGATGAAAACCTCCTGCTTATATTTGAACAAAGAATCCTGAAAAGAATATTCGGTGGCATCTGTGAAAATGGTATTTGGAGAAGGAGGTACAACTACGAGATATATCATAGATATAAACATATATTTGGTGGTAAAGACGGAGTATCTCTTATACAAATAGGAAGACTAAGATGGGCAGGACATCTGGCAAGATCACAGCAGAACAACCCTCCTAGAAGAATCCTTATGTCACAACCTGTGGGAAGTAGGACTAGGAGTAGGCCAAAACTCAGATGGAGGGATGGTGTAGATGAGGATGGTAGAACAATAGGCGCATCAAACTGACAACAGTTGGCAATGGATAGAACTGACTGGCGTAATAGACTTGGGAAGGTCAAGGCTCTTTTATAGGGCTGTAGCACCAATGATGATGATGAAGAACTAAAAAAGGATACCAAATAAAAGAAAAAAAACCTAAAATAATCTGCTATGCTGCACCAATTTAATATATATATACATACCCGGTATTTAGGCGGCACACGCCCTTCCGGTAGGGATCTATGGAGGAGTATCACCAAGCCGCAAGCCCTTATCTCTTGCCGTACTGCTCCACCATAGGCCGATCAGATACCAGCATATTCTAGACTAAGCCGCAGATTCATTTTAGAATTTTAAACTGCTGCGTTAGCCTTTTTGTTTTTCTGTCACCGAGCTGGGGATCGAACTGACATCTCTCGCAGTGAAGCGAAGGAGAAGCCAGCCGCCCAGCCCGCTTGGCTATCCGATCGACACCAATTTAATATAACCGTTAGAAAATTTAATATGTTAAGTTCACCAAAAAAGACAAAATGCTGGGATATAAGAGCAAATGTAAATTGGAAGGTCAGATGATAGAACAAGTGACGAAGGCATAAATATCTAGGCATCACATTATCTATCTATGGAAAGCTCGAAACTGAAGTGGAAGATCAAGTGAATAGAGCAAATAGAGCTGCAGGCTGCTGAAAAGGATGTTAGAAAGAGCAAAGATAAAAAAGCTTATAAAAATTGATGGTAAAACCCTATGGGATAGAGCTAGAAGTACGAATATACGACGTAGTTGCAATGTGGAGAACATCAAGAACTGGGTAAGAAGTAGAAGAGTAAAAGAGAGTACGATGGAACGACAACTTACTTGAGGCACATTGAAAACCAGACAACATATCTCATAAAAAGAAAAAGAGAAGAAGATTTCTTAGACTAACTCTGACCATTCCTCGTAATTAATATCAATTAGAAATATATTACATTCTATTACAAGGCTATTATTTTACATAGTTTTAGATAAATTACATTGTTCCTCTAACAGGGATAAGTATTTTAAGGAAGGAAACTCCATTACGATTCTTACAACATTTCATTACAAGCGTCATTTGCATTTTAACAAGAGGAAACTTTACAACGAGCCCCTTTGACTAGTTTTGCGTTTTATTATTTCCGTTTTAACTTGCAAATGCAAAACTAATGCTCGGACCTATCCGGATTTGGGTCACTTATGCATTTTGTATGCGAACTTCAACATCAAACGGACATACTTTTTGCAAACTGCTCTAATTGCTAAAAATTGGATTGTTCCCAAATTGAATGTTGTGTTTAATTAATAAAATTTTAGTGACAGTTTAAAGCGGTTTTAAAAAGCCATCTCGAATATATAGGGCTTTTTTTCCAAATTAACAATAACTCGTTTATAAACTAATAAAGTCTGAATGTCTGAAAGGTCAACATATATACTATTAACATTATTATATTATTTTATTTATTTTTTTATATATAAATGGAAAAAGAATGGAAATTATCTATCATGTCAACTATCCACAAAAAGGGCAGCAAGGATCAGTGTGAAAATTACAGAGGAATTGCGGTAAACAGCACAATAAGTAGGATATTTTGGAAACTTATTAAGAACAAAATAGAAAATGACTATAGAGATTACGAAGCAGAGGAGAAAGCTGGTTTTACAAGACCACTTGTACTCTATTACGCAAGTTATTGAGAAAAAAACAGCAGTCAATAAAGAAGTTCACCTGGTGTGCATAGACTTATAAAAAGCATATGACAGTGTACCCCTAAGTAAACTATGGTCAACCCTACAGCAAACCAACATTAAGCATGGTCTTATAAAAGCAGTCCAAAGTCTGTATAATGGAACGACTGCAAAAATTAAAACTGGATCAAGGATATCTGAGGGATTTAAGGTCACGAAAGGACTAAAGCAGGGTTGCTGTATTTCGCCTACCCTTTTCAAAATTTATCTAGAACAAGCACTCAAGCTGTGGAAAAGAAAATGTAATGGCATGGGAATCCCTCTCAACGACGAGACTACACTGTACACCTTATGTTTCGCTGATGACCAAATACTGATTGCTCAGGATCATGACGACTTGAGTTACATGACTCGGAAGCTAATAGAAGAATATAACAAATGGGGTCTCGAAGTTAACATTAAGAAAACTGAAACCATGTGTATTGGAGGGACAAAGCAGTCCATTATATTAGACGATGGGGTAGAAATTAGACACTGTGATGAATACAAGTACCTGGGTATGAAGATAACTCAAGATGGAACACTCGATGCTGCTATAAAAGACAGAAACATACAGGGTAGAAAAGCCATATCCATGCTGAACGGCATTCTGTGGGACCAGACAAGAAGTCATTTATAGAGTTTTGATACAACAAAAAAAAGGAGCTATACAAAATCACCGAAAATGTAAACAGAAAGGCAACCCAGCAGTTCAACTTTTAGCAGTCCGTATTAGTAACGAAACTTTTTCCAACAACACAATAGACAAATTGTGGAAAATTTTGCATGAATTAGACTTCGTTTAATGGAAGCCTGATAGAAAATCTGTGCTCACAGACAAAGAAGAAATAATTGCTTAGAGGAGCTAAAATAAAGAAACACCAGTAGTTGACAGTCATGTGATCTAGTAAATGACATGTTGTCACTTACTGGTACAAATCAAAATATCCCCTTAAGAAGATTTTAGAAAAAACAACACGTTTTGAGAAGGCCAGTAAAGTTTTTTTTGGGGCCAAATAACTTTAACCAGTAGAACCAGTAGATGACACCTATTTAAAATATTGTAAACAATAAGGTAGCTACTTTTTAAGCATATTTTGAGTTAGCTTGTGGCTTGCTAATATATACATGCCATATGTTGTGCAAAAATACTAACCTTCTTAACACTTTTTTTTAAATACTAATTTTATCCACAACAAAAAACTGACCAACTGTCATTTGCTGTCATATTGAATTTGCTAAAGCTAGGACGTTTTAACTTGTGGGATGAACAGATAGATAGATAGATGGCACCACTATTCTAAACTGTAGATCTCGGGATTCTAATAATAAAGCTTATTTTGTGAAAATGAAACTTACATTGTCAACTACTGGACCACTGTCAATAGTTCCGTTACCTTAAGTTATGTTGAATGTTACCCAGTAGCCAGTAGTCACGCGAGAAAATATTGTTTTTGGAGGTGAAGCATTAGAACTTGTTGATAGTTCTGATTTGATATATTATGTATATAAGTCTGTGACTCATTCGCCATAAATTAGTAAGCGTTTCTAGGGTCAGTACATCATCATCGTCATAAGTATCTCGACAATCCATCGTGGATCCACGATAGATTGTTTTACCTCCATCTTTTGACCCTTAGAATCTTTAGGTCTCCTTTCACATCATCAATTCATTCCCTTCGTGGTCGTCCTCTACTTCTTTTGCCCTCTGGTTTTGAAAATGTTATGTCTTCGTATATTCGTGATCTGACATCCTACCAATGTGCCTCCCATCTAAGTCTCTGCTCTTTAACGAATTTTACAATATTTGGATCGGTGTATAACTGATAGTTCAAAGTTCTATCTTCGATGCAATAGCCCATTTTCATTTATGGCTCCAAAAACCTTTCTAAGAATGTTTTTCTCAAAAATGCCAAGAACTCTTTCATCATTTTGAGATACGGTATACGTTTCACCCATATATATCAAAATCGTTCTTATTTAGGTCTTGTATATGTTGAGCTTTACTGCACGTTTTATAAATTTATTTTTTAAATCTCTCAGGAGACCATGAACAGTTCTGTTTGCTGTTGCTATCGCTTGTCGTATTTGTTACGTTTACTAGCGATCCAAGATATGTGAATTCTTTGACTTGCTCAAAGGTATGGTTGTTAATTTGAATTCTCTAGTGGATATTTTGGGGGTTTTTAGAAACCAACATATATTTGGTTTTTTCCTCGTTTACCACAAGTCCTAATTCACTTGCCGCACCCGCATGCCTTGTAAAACACTGCACCATGTCTCTCGTACTTCTGCCTACTATAACTATATCATCAGGGAATGCGAGAATTTGCGTCGATCTATTAAAAATAGTTCCATTCATTCTAATATTTAATTGTCTGATTGCCTTTTCCAATGCAATATTAAAGAGGAGACACGCCAGCGCGTCGCCCTGTATTAGACCATTGTTAATGTCAAAGAACGTTCTCCTTCAATTCTAACGCATGAGCTTTCGTTTTGAATTGTTAGTTGGGTCAACTTAACTAACTTAGGTGGGATCCCAGTCTATTATCGTATTAGTGCAGTTTTTTTTACACTGTCATAGGCTACTTTGAAGTCGACGAAGAGATGGTGTGTATCTGTATTCTAGTGACTTCTCTAGGATCTGCCTATGTGCTTGAATTTGATGTGTGGTTGACTTTCCAGCAGTAAATCCGCATTGATATTGACCAATGATCTCCTTTGTAAAATTTTAAGTCTTTCAAACAATACATTGCCCAAGATTTTATACGCAGATGCTAACAGAGTAATGCCTCTATATTTCTTACATTCCAGTTGATCACCCCTTTTTATTCCCTTTAGCCACTGTTCTGGTACCAATTCATTCAAGGGTCAGTACAGGCTTGGTCATATATTGTGATTTAGAAAAGTTAATTTCAAGGCCAACTCGCGTACAAGAGCTCTGAAGGTCTTGAAGAAGTTTTAGGCATGATCTCCGGTCTGCAATAAGGACTATAACGTATGCAAACCTTAAGTTGTTCAGAAAAAAACTCCCCATTTATGTTGACTTCTAGGATTTATGTGCAGGAATTAAAATCTCTCCTATTTGGAAAAAATACAATAAAGAAAATATACAAAAAAAGAAATATTATCTTTATAGAGTTAACTCTAACCTACATATTAACCTAACCTACGAACATAAATAACAATTTAACTAAAAAAGGTAATGGAAATAGTTTAAATACAATTTTCCTTGTTTTCCGACATCTATAAATATTAGTAGTCGAACGAAAGATAAAGCAGATGCTTTTACTAAAATCATATATTTACGGCTCCATAAATTTGGTCCAATTTTAAGTTTGTTTGTACTATCTGGACATGAGGTAACGTCCTGCATTTAAACTTACTCATTGCCGATAACTTCGACTAAAAATAACATTTACCTATTGATCGAAATAAAAACTGAATGCCACAGAAACCAAAAACAATTCTAAAATTATAAGCACAATTAAAATGTTAAGCTTAAAATTTTATAGACGTGATTGTGATAGACGTGAAATAAGCGGTTTTATACAGCATGAAGTATATTATTAGTAGTATTATTTTGCTGGTATGTGATATAAAAGAGATGGTTTTATAGTTGTCGCATTTATGGAAGCTGCCTTTTTATGTATTGTCTTTATTGTAGATTTTGTCCAGTTGTGAGGACATTGCTTGGAATGCCATATTTTGTTACAGAGCAAGTGAAGCAATTTTATTTCGGTTTCTTCTGTAGCTTTGAGCATTTCTGCTGGTATCATATCTAGACCTGGTGTTTTTTTATACTAAATTTATGGATCGCAAGTCTTATTTCATTCTCGAGTATGTTTGGTTCTTCTTCGATTTCTTCAGGGGTTTGGTAAACAACTTCCTGGCGTTGATCATCTTTATATAGATCCCGGTAATTAATCTCCATTTCTCTGCTATATTTTCTCTGTCGGTTCTCAGGGTTCCTGTGTGGTATTCAACGGCCCAAGTTCTGGCTTTAAAGTCTCTTGGCTGATTGTTTTGAAAGTGGCTCTCAATTTCTTTGTATATATTGTTATAGTATTGATGTTAATCAGCCTTGTATTTTCGTTTTATTTTTTTATTGGGGTCTCTTAAACTGGCTTTTTCCCTTTAACTGTACATGTACACCACTTTGACAAAGACTTCTCCTATTTTTAAATATTTCAAGGATTTTGTTATCCAGTGTTTTTGTTTTACTGGATTATTTAACTTTGGGCGATTAATGGGTGTTATTCCACAATGTTTTATAGTTTCCCATATTTCTTGTGAAGTGCTCTTACCAATAGAGAGCATACTTTTTTGCACTTATTGGAGAAGATCGTCCTTCTTTCTTAGTTCTATCCTCTTTGTCTCTCTTCGTTTATTGGGTGTTTTAAGTTTGAGCTTTACTTTAGCTACGAGGAGAGTATGATCTGATCCACACATCGCCCCTGGATATGATTTGACGGTTTGGATTGATGATCTCCAGCGAATATTAGTGAGAATATAGTCAATTTGATTTCTAGACCTATCTCCAAGATCCAAGACCTATGACAGTGTGAAAAGAACTGCATTATATAATGCAATGATAGACTTTAGGATCCCACCTAAGTTAGTTAAGTTGACCTAACAAATAATGCAAAACGTAAACTCATATGTTAGAATTGAAAGAAAAAATTCTACATTCTTTGACATTAATAATGGTCTAAGACAGAGGAACGCGCTGGCGTGTGTTCTATTTAATATTTTCTTGGAAAGAATGAATGGAACTATTTTTAATAAATCTACGCAAATTCTCGCATTCGCTGACGATGTAGTTATAGTGGGCAGAAGTATAAGAGACATGGTACAGTGTTTTACAAGGCTTGCGGATGCGGCAAGTGAATTAGGACTTGTAATAAATGAGGAAAAAACCAAATATATGTTGATTTCCAAAAACCCCCGAAATATCCAACAGAGAATTCAAATTAACAACCATACCTTTGAGCAAGTCAAATAATTCACATATCGTGGATCGCTAATAAACGCAAAAAACACGACAAGCGACGAAATAAAAAGACGCACAGCAATTGCAAACAGAACTACAAGACTTCAATAAGACCGGTTTTGATATATGGGGCTGAAACGTGGACCTTATCTCAAAACAATGAAAGACTTCTTGGTATTTTTAGACAAAAATTCTTAGAAAGATTTTTGGGGCCGTAAATGAAAATGGGTTATGGTGTCGAAGATACAACTTTGGACTATATCAGTTATACACTGATCCAGATATTGTGAAATTCGTTAAAGTGCAGGGGCTTACATGGGCTGGACACATTGCTAGGATGTCGGATCACGAATACACGAAGAGATTAACATTTTCAAAACCAGAGGGCACAAGAAGCAGAGGACAACCACGAAGGAGATGGATTGATAATATGGAAGAAGACCTACAGATTCGAAGGGTCAGAAGATGGAGGGAAGTTGCCAGGAACCGACAGGAGTGGCGACTTCTTTGTGAGCAGACCAAGATCCACAACGGATTGTCGAGTCACTTATAATGATGATAACATGGTGTTTAAATCAAGTATTCATAAAAGAATAGTTATTTTTTGATAGCAAACTCGATGAAGCGGTCTCCTCTTTCGTTTCTCTGACCTATGCCAAACTTTCGTAGTACATTCTTTAGGTCGTCATTCCTCTTAATGTTGCCAAGTTTTGCATTTAAGCCACAGCATATTAAGATTATCTATTTATTTGGAATATTGGTAATTGTTATTTCCAATTTTTGTAGAATTCCTATTTTTTAGAACAATAAGCTATTTTGTCGAATAATAAGTATTTTATCGTTGGCCTGTGGTATTTGTCTTAAGTGACTCGAGTCTGAAAAATTACGCCTTTGTTTTTAAAGCATATATTATATTGAATATTTTCAGCTCACATTTTTCTTTATTCAGCAGTTTTACAACCACAATTTACTATCAAATTTCCAGACGATGCGTTGGCAACGAATACCAATTTCAAAAAACGAGTTTCTGGTGCCAACGCTTTTAACTCCTTATACGAACTCAAAAAAGCGCATAAAACTGAATGCTTCATACAACGTCATATATCTATAATGGGGCTGCACTACGGCATAATTGCATAGTCGTGTTCTAGAGCCAAAACAACAGAATAAGGGCGCACACAACAAATCAACTACAAATTCTGTGAAATGTTTGTTTCGGGAATATTAGCTATTAAATAGGAAAATTGAAATGTTTCGTCTAGAGGCTTAATCTATAATTTTAATTGCGGTATTGTCATTTAATTTGAATGAAGTTTCAGGTAAATTTGCTTGATTATTTTCCAAAATTCCGTTCTAATTGAATTTTATAACAGTTGCAGTTAAAATACTCCTAATATCTCATTTTATTTCAAAATAATGATTAAAATTTTCGAATAGAGTCAATTTTGTTCGAAGTCGGGTCTATGGAAGCTGGTGTACCACAGAGGACGGTGCTGTCGCCATACATATACACCATATATAAGGCAGATACACCATCTGAACACAGTTCGATGCTAAGCCTGTACGCAGACGATACAACGATAACTGTTTGCAGTATTAACCCAGATCTAGCTAAGAAACACCTACAAAAAGCACTCAACGAACTTGAGGCATGGTGTGTGCAATGGAAAATAGCCGTCAACCCTGACAAAACACAGGCCGTTATGTACCAAAAAAGAAAAGGCAGACCAAATGGGGTACTATCCCCTTTCGATATCCCAATCAAACGGTCAAACCAAGCCAAATATCTAGACATAAAGTTGGATAAAAAGTTAAAGTACTCAGGAGTCAACTTTCATCAATAATGGGTCGAAAGCGTAAACTGAGATTTAAAACAAAGATTAGGGTGGCAAACTGCATAATGTTTAGCAACTGCAATACGCCTCAGCAGCATGGAGACATACGTGTAAAACCAACAGAAAAAAGATACAGACCATCCAGAACTTTATGATCAGAGAGGCTCTAAATATTCATAAGTACATTCCATTAAGGTATGTATACAACAAAAGAGAATCCTGAAAACAATGGACGAAAGAGCACACGAAATATTCAACAACCTCAGGAACCACCTGAGCAGATTATTAAGAGAGACAGACTATGACGAAAACGTAAGAACGATACATAGACGACCTACGCAGCAGCTAGAAGGATATAGAGATAACTCATTAAAGAATGAGATAGCCATGCGATAGTCTAACAAAAAAAAAATCCCTATATTATACTGTAAGCGTCCATGCCTCCGCCCCGTACAACAACACAGAGAAAACATAGCATCTCAAATGTCTCATTTTTGTATCTAGGGATATGTTGTGACTTTTGAAGATGGCGCTCATTTTGTTAAAAACCGTTCTTGCCTTTCCTATGCGGCACTTTATTTCCTGTACATTGCTCCACTGTTCGTTTATAATAGTTCCCAGGTAGCAATACTGTTTTACTCGCTCTATCTGCGTCCCATTAATGTATAGATGAGCCCCATTTATATTCTCCTTGCTGATAATCATTTGTTTCGTTTTGTGGGTATTAATGTTTAGTCCGTACTATTGACTGTACTCGTTTATTCTGTCCATTAGCCTCTGAAGTCCCTCTAAACTATCTGCTATCACCACGGTGTCGTCGGCATATCTAACATTTTTTACTCTTTCACCATTTAGAAGGATGCCTTCGTCTATTCCGTAAAGAGCCTCGTTAAAAATTTTCTCTGAGTACATATTAAATATCAACGGCGGTAGGATACATCCCTGCCTAACTCCACGTAGTATTTTTATGTGATCTGTTTCTTCTCCGTTAATTTTCATGTATGCGGTCTGATTCCAGTATAGTTCTGAAATTATTCTGAGGTCTTTGTCACCCAGGTCTGCTTCTTTTAAAATGTTTTTCATCTTTTGATGTTGAACTCTGTCAAATGCCTTTTCATAGTCGATCAAGCACGCGTATACGTCGCAGTTAACGTCTTTGAATCAGTACCTGTACTCCGAAAAGTGCCTCTCTGGCACCCACTGCATTAATGAAGCCGAACTGTCTGTCCGATATTTGTTCCTCGCACTTCTTATAAATTCTTCTATGGATGACTCTAAGAAACAGTTTCAACATGTGGCTCATTAGGATGATTTTTCGATATTCTTCGCACTTTTTAGCCCCCTTGTTTTTTAGGTATCGCTATGAATTCTGATTCTAGCCATTTATCAGGGATGCTTCCTGTATTGTATATTTTATTGAAGACAGCCGTGATCCAATTTATTCCTTCTTCCTCCAAGAGTTTTAAAAATTCAGCTTCGATATTATCAGGCCCTACAGCTTTCCTGCTTTTCATCCGTTTTATTGCTTCTTCTACCTCGGATTTAAGTATGTCCGGGCCCGTCATCCTCTCTGAAAATGGATGCCTATAATCCGTTCTTTGATCTTGAAAAAGTGTCTCCAAATATATTCTCCATTTGTCTTTCATCTCTTGGGTGTCAATGAGTAATTTTCCATTGGTGTCTATGAGTTTCATTTGTGTTCGCTTTTTAAAAGTACCCGTTATTTCTTTTACCTTTTTGTGTACATTAAAATTGTCATGGGTGGCTTGTAGTCTTTCTATTTCTTTACATTTCTCTACATCTTCTTTTTCTTTAGCTTCTCTTATTTTTCTTCTGATGTAAGCCTGCATTTTTTTATATTCATCTTTATTTCCTTTAATTAACCTTCTGCGTTCCATTAAGTGAAGGATTTCTGGAGTCATCCAAGATTTCTTCTTTGTTTCTTTGTTTGGTTTTAGCAGATCTTGTTTAGTTTTTTCAATTATTTCTTCGAATTGATTGATTTCTCGTTGGATGTTATTTTCTTCTTTTAGTTGTTTAACTTGGTTGTTAATATATTCCCCCACTTGCTTTTTAACTTCCGGATGTTGCAGGGCTGTCATGTCGTAGTTAGGTCTAGACTTTTTCTTTATTGTCTTCAGTCTGACATCCATGACTCCCACTAAAGGTATGTGGTCAGATTCAATGTCCGCTCCTGGATATGTTTTTACAGATTTAAAACTGTTTCTGAATCTTCTATTTCCAATATCTGATTTCTAATTACGTTATGGGGTATATCTGCTGGTGCCTTCCATGTATACAATCTCCTCGGTGGTAGTTTATAAAATGTGTTTAGAACCACTAGCTTGTTATCTTCTGCAAATATTTCTAGTCTGTCACCTCTTTCGTTTCTTTGTCCTAACCCAAAAGGTCAGATTAGAGACGTTTTCCGTTCGGCCCCAAGTTTTGCATTGAAATTCCCCATTATGATGCTGACTTCGTGTTTAGGTATTCGTTCTAATATATCCTCTATGCTTTGGTAGAGAGCCTCTACTTCCTTGTCATCTTTATCTGCAGTGGGAGCGTATATTTGTATTATGCCAATCATATATCTATGTATCTATGTATCAGTCAATCCATATATCCCTTTCTATGTGTTATGGTTCTATTAGTTCCTTTACCTTCATTCTTTGATCTCTTATCGAGTAACATATTTTCTTTTAGAGAAAAATTTTCCCAGTAATCACTGACATGTTGGTCTTGTGTAAGATAATTAATATTGCCATTAATTTTCATTGATTATTTAATATTAACTTTTACCCTTTACATCGAAGTCAGCACAGTGTACTGTTCTTTGTCCGTTTTGATCGAACTGACTGCACTTTATTGTCTTTTGACAAAGATGTTTGGTTGTTGTAATGCATATTTACTGGATCCATTCTGTCTGAATATAAATATTTTCAAAAGGCAACTTAAAAATTAAAATATAAATCTGAGATAATAATATTTCAAGTTGTTTTTAGGATTTTATTATTGTGCACGATCTTACTTATTTTTAACAGTTTCTCGGTTTTAATTAAAAAATAGTTCTACTAATGATATTAATAATTCTATTCTATACATAATTCTTTATACACTTTTGATTTTTTTATCAACATTTAGCTCCGCTGCTAAATAAAATGTCTCTGAGTTAACACATTTTATTTCTTATAATGTGACGTTTCTTATAAACAATATCTACATATATTTAAGTGTATTATAGGTACAAAGAAAGCACACAATCTCTATTGAATACAGTTAACAAAGAATTTAAGAAAACTGTACGCTTTGTGACTAAATATCGTGAAAATGTGTGACATATTTAATAAAACGGGGTAGAAAATAAACGTACGCAACGCTACGCGAATATTTTCCAGATTTTACCCTCCTAGCGACTGTTCCCAAGGTTTTTCTAGCACAAAAAACATCCTTGACAACATGTTGACGCATAGACGTAAACAAATAAATAGAACGAAAGAGACTCACCTGAGTGAAGAGCTTGTTGTAACCCTGATTATTATAGTTGCTATAACCTATCATAATGCAACATGGGAACTACACTACAACGAATTCTAACCACTAAAAAACATAATATTCACTACAAAGGAAAAACGTGTATCACGTATTGAAAACAATAAAGAAAATTAATATTTTCGTCCTCTTACACATCTAAATGTTTCGATTGGACGGGAAATCGGTGGAAAGGCGTAATGGGGCGCGTTGTACGGTCGACATTTGTCGGAAAACTGAATGAAAATTATGATTCGGGAAAGAAAATGTACCGTAATGCGGACGACTGCCGCCAGGTTGTGAGTATGTACAGTCTTGCTGAAATTCCTCGCTGAAACTTCATCGGCATCGACTGCGTGTGTTTGTTTCAGGAGGAAAACCTCGTTTCATGTACGCAGGGCTGGACTTACAACCGGAATCATAACAAAGAGACAATCGACTGGAGTATTCGGAACAACAAGTTATTGTCCTTTAATGCATACATTTTTAAACGGTTTAAATGATTTTTCTTTTTAACTCGTTTAAATCGTTGATCGAACGAAATGGAAATCGAAACGTCAAAATAAAGTTAAATTAAAATAATATTTAAATTAAAATTGTAATTAATTCCTATTAAATGTAATCAATAACTTATTATTGGACTTGTAAGTAATATATCTATGAAATATTGACATAAATGGTAATTTATTCTGTATTTAAAGGTATTTTAAGTGATCGTGAAGCTGTTAGATATAAAAAAAATATAGAAAGCTTAATACTGGTATAAAAAACACAATATGACGTCAATATCTGAATGATTTTTCTTTTTTTAAGAAGTAAAAGTAATCATTTATATTTATTGTGTCATTTTTACTAAAAATTTGCTCAAGTCTAAAACAAATCTCTAGAAATTTATAATTTTTAAAGTATATAGATTATTATTTTTTTTATAAATATCTTATCTTTTAAAACTTGGTATGCAAAAAGGAAATACACATTATAATCTGTTTCTAAAAAATTTTTAAGTTACTCCTTTAGCCTTAATTTCTGAAGGTTTCATTTTGGTATTTTTTAATTTTGTTTCATTTACAATCTTATGATTATGTTATTTAGGAGATCAAGAAGACCCTAACAATTATGGAGGTATATATTTACTGAAAACCGCACTTAAGCTTACCACAAAAGTCCTAAGCAACAAAATCAATAAACTAACAACTTTATCAGATGAACAACAAGGATTTAGATCCGGAATATCCTGCGTAGACGCCGTATTTGTACTAAGATAAATCACAGAAAAGGCCATCGAGTACAATAAACCAGCATATCTATGTTTTATGGACCTGACAAAGGCTTTCGATAGCATCCAAGTCAAAGACGGCTTACATCTACTGTATAAAAGAAACATACCAATCAATATTTTAAAACCATCGGAAACATCTACTTCCATAATCGAATACAGGCAACGATAAATGGAAAACTAACACACTGTATACCAGTACAAAACGGAGTCAGACAGGGTGACTCGTTAAGCCTACTTCTCTTTAATATAATCATGGACGAAATAGTACAAGCCGTATGTACGGCCCATCGAAATTGATGGGAAAATAATAAAACAGGAAGTAAGGTTTAGATATCTGGGAATAGATATAACTAGTTACGGAGATGTTGAAAAAGTACGACAACAAAGCTTAAAAGCAAGTAAAGCGGCGGGATCTCTTAATGACACAATCTGGAAGAACCAAAACCTAAAACAAGACACAAAAACAAGAGTGTATAAAGCAGCAATTAAACCTATATTAACATACACGACGGAGACAAGACCTGACATATCTAAAATGAGACGACTACTAGAAACAACAGAGATCAAAATACTTCGACGAATAACAGGGAAAAGTCTGTTGGATAGGGAGAGAAGCGAAAACATAAGAAGAGTGCAGAACAGGAGTGAAACGAACGGATTAGTAGAATGGCAGAGGATAGGATAGTAAGGATAGCATGAGATAAGTCACCAAATAGACAAAGAAGTATTGGCAGACCAAGAAAAAATGGTGCGATAATTTAAACAATTTAGGAGGCTAACATTGAAGAAGAAACATGCTTTAAAGCCTACCTACAAAAAGGAAGAAGAAGAAGACAATGTTATATCTGCAAAAATTATGCACTTCAAAGTGCTCTTTTATATACCTACACATACAGAATATATTCGAAGACGGTGAAAAATTCGTAAACTGGTGGATACTAAAATGTTCTTTGCAACACTTTCCATCTTTATTTTGTTATTCGCTATAATGTATTTTGCAGATAATTCTCCAACAAAAAAAAAACAAGTACCTAAATAATTTAACAAAAAAATTAAATTCCAATTTTAGATAATACTACAAAAATTGTTGTTCATTCATGTTTAAAAACACATTAGGTATGCATTTTACTGTTTTGTTTATTATTCTATCATCAAAAAACTCTAAATCTTTATATGATTGTGTGTTGTTAAGCCATTGGTAGAAATAGGCTTCCATGTAGCTATTAACAATTTTTTTCTGCTAGTAGCTCACTTTTACATCAGTTTCTTCTACTTATGGTGCCTATCCGTTACGGACGTTGGACACTAACATGGCTATTCTGACTTTGTTGACTGCTGCCCTACATCAGTTAGTCAGTTACATCAGTTAGTCCAGATGAACTCCTTATGGTGGGATCGCAACATTTCCAAAAGGAACAAAAAAAGAATAGGGCAAACCATGGTTGAATCAGTTCTTTGTTATGGCTCTGAAGTATGGACAATTAATGCAGACAGAATAGAAAGAAGAGGTTCAAAATGGTTTGGACACCTATTGAGAATGCCTAACGAACGCTGGCCCCAAAAACTTCACAAATGGAAGCACTCTGGAAGAAGAAAAATAGGTAGACCTCGACGCTCATGTAATGAAGGAATGAAAAGAACGATGAAATCGAGAGGTTTGGAGGAGGAGCATGCCTTGGACCGGGAGGATTGACGAAGGAGAACGGGAATACGGCCATAGTCGTATGGCCAGAGGAAACTCTGAGCATGACATAATTATACTATCTTAGCAGCCTACCTAGAAGGTAGAGTTCGTTCTTTACGGCCCCAATAACAGCATCTGATGTGAAAGAATGCATAGACAAATTAAAAAATTTCTCATTGTGTTGACAACTATGGTTTTAATAGTAAAATTATTAAGGCATCTCTAGATATAACTATTGAAGCACTCGCAATAATATATTAACGAGTATTACTGGCCTAATGTATTCAAAATATCAAAAGTAATTCCACTTTATAAAAAAGGAAATAATTATTCTCCAGACCAGACAATTACAGACCTATTACCACACTACCAATAATAAATAAAATCGTATAGATCGTATATATAAAGATCGTATAACAAATTATTTGGATAACAAATCAATTATATTTAGCTCTCAATTTGGTTTTAGAAAAAAATACTCAACAACTAAAGCTTTATAATAATAAAACATATTGTTCACTGTCTTGATGCTGGTGAACCTACTAATGAATTAATGTCTGACCTTACAAAAGCTTTTGATTGTGTGGATATTCAAACACTATTGATAAAATTGAAGTACTATGGAATAAGGGGTATCATACACGACCTTTTAAAATAATATCTTACAGGAAGAACACAGATTGTTGCATTTAATAATCAAGAATCTAATCCTCTACCAGTTTCAACCGGAGTACCACAAGGATCAGTTTTGGGATCTCTGCTATTCTTGATATATATAAATGATTTACCAAGTGCTTTGAAAAACACCAACTGTGTTCTTTTTGCAGATGACTCAACCTTATTATGTAGAGGTAAAACTGATTACAGTCAGAAAATATTAGAAAAATCTAAATCCTGGTTTAATTGTAACAAACTTAAGTTAAACGAGCAGAAAACCCATATAATAGTATATAGTTAGTTCCTACATATGGGTTAAATCATTTGAATCAGTAAAGTTACTAGGTGTTACTATGGATACAAGGTTGAACTGGTCGCACCAAATTGAAGGATTTTGTAGGGAGCTTGCCTCACAGATTTTTGCCATGTGCAAATTGGCTACTTCTGTGAGTCGAGATATTCGTAGGTCAGTTTATTTTGGAATGGTTCATAGTATCCTGACATATTGCATAATTCTTTGGGGAAACTCGTCCTATGCATATAAAATTATCACTTTTCAAAAAGCAGCAATCTGAATTATTGGCTCAGCAGAATATCTCGCGCCAGCTGCTAACCCTTGTTTAAAAAGTATGGTATTCTTCCTTTAGCTTCAATATATATATATATATATATATATATATATATATATATATATATATATATATATATATATATATATATATATACATATTTGAAAGTTTGTTATATGTTCATAATAATATACAAGATGTAAAAACACATGCTGATCAACATCAGTACAATACAAGAAACAAAATTCATATCATTATACCATATTCCAAACTATGTGTTACACAACTTAATACAATAGATTTTAATCTGTATAATTGTTTTTTATAAAAGTGGCATTGGCCTCCATTCCAATTGTTATTGGAATGGAGGCCAAGGGAAGACAAGAGAAGCGTCGGTCGACCACCTACAAGATGGACTGACGATTTAAGAAGACTCGATAAAAACTGGATGAGAGCGGCACAAGATAGACGGGGTTGGAAACATGAGGAAGAGGCCTATGTTCAGCAGTGGACTCTTGAGGCTGGATGATGAATTGTTTTTTAATCCTGAATAAAAATATTGATATTAAGGCAATCAATTCTAAAATATTCTATAAATTAGCCAGACACTTGCTGGAACACTGTTTCTATAGTATACAAGAATTTGCTTGTTTGAGCTCCTAGTGTTTATATTTCTAATTTTCACTGTATATGTTATATTATGTGTTCTTGTATTATTTGTTAGTTATTTCCTATATATACATAAGTGACTTATTTATATTGTGACATGATATTAGTGTTGCCCAAATGCAAGAACAAGACGAGACTTAGACAGTCTTGGTCTTGGTCTTTGTCTTGGTCTTGCAGCAAGAGTCTTGCAAGTCTTGCAGTTACTCATTAGCCTATTGCTATTTATTAAACGTTACTGTAGATCTTAGAACAACGTACATTTTAAGCTTTAATTAACATGGCCATAATAAAGACTAACCAAATTAATAAATGTCTAAACAACTGACACCGGGTGGGGTTTGAAGCGACGATCTAAGCGATCCGTGGCTATGCTCTAACTAACTCAGCTATCTACCAGGCCCCACGGAAGTCAATCTGTTTCTTAATAAATGTTTGCATTGACTAAGCTTACATGTGCTAAAATATGGTTAAAACGAAAAAAAAACAAATTAATGACATAAGCATGCTTGTATTTTATAGAACATTATCTGCCTAGAAAGGGAATGATGGACATGATGGGCAAAAAATCCACATACATATATCAAGGGCACAGATTTTTTAGGTGATAAGATAACAAACTATAATCCACTTATTAAAGCAAAATAAATGTTTTTATCAATCTTATCTCTACTTTTATATAAAAAAACTAAAGAATAGTTAAAAAAGCAATGGTAATCAAAAGAAGTTATTTTAAATTAAGGAGATCCTACTTAATAAATACATTAATTTACCAAAATAAAGTAGTAGGTACATAATATATGTAATTCGTAATAAGGTAAAAAGTATATTTTTTTACATGTCCACTTTTTCTAGAGGTTATTAAAAAGCTTGTAATATCTCCACCGAATTTTGGTTTTTCGGGAAGAAATATTTGTAATTCTTTTTTGTGAAAAGATATTAGATGCTTCCTTAAATCTGACGTGTTTCTGTTGATCATTCTCATTTCAACCTTTCTATGTAGGCACAATTTGCACAAAGCAATTTGGGATGCATGAATTATTTCGAAAAACTCATTAAATTTGCTTTTAGGTCTTTTAGATCTATAACTCCAACGCTCACTACTCGGACTAGAACTATTATTTGAATCTTTGTCCCTCATGTCAAATTGTAAACTTTTCACTCCGGGAACAACAAGGATTAAATGAAAAACAATTATTAAATTAGACTCAAAGGAAAGCTCAATTGGGAATAGAGTTAAGTGATGTCGAAAAAGTAACTACTATACTACTAGTTACTTTATGTTCGTTACTATCCAATACCCTAAGTATCTAATAACAAACCGAGAATTATATATCGTTACTTCGTTATTCTAAATACTTCGGTATTTTGTTTACACGGTAGGTGATATTCTTCTTCTTCTTCTTAGCCTTCTGTCGTCCATGTTTGGACATAGCTCCCAACTCCTTCCATCGGTCTCTATCCTGAGCAACATATTTCCAATTTGTTCCAGCTATTCTTTTAATGTTATCAACTCATCTCATCTGTGGTCTTCCTATTAGTCATTTACTTTCGTAAGGAGACATTATCTGATATTAATTTGTCTCGGTACTTTTGAATATTAGCCGCGCTCTTTCAGCAAATTTTGTTTAACCGAATGATCTCATCGCACACTCAGCAGAAACAATTTATAGTCTTAGGCCGATAAGATTTGTTTATTTATATTCCTCCTGACTAAATTATAATGGGAAAAAAATTGAATTATTAAGTGGGTGTCCGTAACAATTATATTTTTTATTAGCTAGGGTGACATATTTAAAAAATATCGATACGATATAACTGTCGGCGTCGCAATGCAAGAATATTATTTTTATGATTAGAAGGCGGCTATTCTCAAAATATGGACAATTAATTTCAGAGCGAAGAAGTCGTCTGCTGGAAAAGAATGTACAAAATATTTTATTTTTACATTGTAAGTATGACCTCTGAGCACGTGTCAAATGTGTTTTTTTAATAAATATTTTGATTCGGTAGTATGTTTATGGTATTGTTTTTAATGCGCATAAGTCCAGTTTTTCAAATTCTTATTGCATATTTTTTTGCGTCTCATAGAGTCAATAAGCATATACCCGAACTACTATACTCGCTAAAACCACACTCAATCCTAACTGCAAGACGCAAGAGTCTCGCAGGCTTAGTCTTGTTCTTGCTTAAATCTTGCACGGTCAGTCTTGGTCTTGGTCTTGCTAAAATTAGGCGGTCTTGGTCTTGGCCTTGGTCTTGCAAAAACGCAAGAACAAGACCAAGACCGATTTTGGGCAACACAACGTGACCTGTAGTGTTTGCTATGGTAAAAATTGTCAATAAACGTATCTATCATAAACGAATCATATAAAATGGAGTGCAATCTTGCTTTACAGAATAGTCCTCTAACAGGTTTAAATATATTTCAAGCAATTAAAACGCTGGCATTAAAAACCGTAAATTATATACAGTATACATAAATAATGATGTCTATTGATACTAAATGATGTAAAGATTACGCCAGTCACATACAAACTCACATACCCACTCTGTTTTTCTATGTCCCTTTCAAATCTACAAGCTACAAGTGTCTCGTGTTTTATTTCTGTCTACAGCCTTTTTCCGCTCAGTGTAATAATTATTTTTCCTATCGGCACAAAACAGATAGTATATACCCAAATACACATCAAATGTATACATAATATATTTTACAAAACAATCTATAGCTACATCAATAACTCTTTTATTTAAAAAATAATTGTATTATTAAAAAAGAACATGACGTATTTTAAGCTAATAAATCAATAACAGAACGAGCTAATTCAGAAAATAATTACCTTAAACGTACAAGATCGATAAAGTGGTATAGGAAGGTTGTATAGAATTGTTCATTAAAAAAGTGTTACACGTAGGTATTATAATATCAGAAGTTTTTAAGAACTTACATTTAATGACAGTTTTAATGTTTTTGTTGATTTTTTTTTAATTGAATGACACTACAAAAAGCGAAACAGAAAAAATCGAAGACAACCAAACTAGCTTTATGGTAGGTAGATCGTGCATGTGTATGTATATATATATATATATATATATATATATATATATATATATATATATATATATTATATATATCCATATATCCATCCAAGAATTTGTGCTAAACAAAGGTTTCAAACAAGGATATTGTCTATCTCCGACTTTGTTAGATCAAGCGCTGAAGACGTGGAAAAAGAAATTTAGTGTTATGGGAATTTCGCGATCCTAAACGACACCACATTATACATAATATGCTTCGCAAATGACCAAATAATCTTGGTTCAGGACTATGAATAGAATATATATAACAGACTACTTCACTAGACTATTTTTAACTGATAAAACGTCATAGCAACGCCACGTTTCCTCCTTCCTGTCAGTGATTTCTCAGCGACAAAATTATGACAGATCCGTCACGAAGATGTCTGGTAATTCTATTGTTGTCAGTTTGATAAACGTCATTGAGTCGTAACCAATTTTGGACAGATATAATGAATCCAGACGAAAAATCAAGATTTGGATACCACTCAGGTGAAGAAATAAAAAAATTGGTTTCGAAAAATGTTCCATTGAACAAGCAGAGGTCCAGAAGCTCTATTTGGACCCAATTTTCGGAGTTCCTATGGGTGAAAAGTTTTACGTTTGAAAGATGTACTACCATAACGGAACTAGCAAATAATTTTGAGGATTATGCCTTTAACATGAAAAAAGGCAATGGCGAAGACTATAAAGAGTCGTTTGTAAAGTCAATGTGGAATACTACAGCAAAAATGGTACAAGAAAAATATTTTACGGAGTACGGCATAAATATCGACCCTTTCACAGATATATCTTTCAAATGTGCAAGGTTCGCAGAGATACCAAGCGGAGGCAGCTTCAAAGTGTTCAAGAAAAAAGAAAACTCAGTTCAAAATCATTATCCACCGAAGAACTATTAAAAATCATCCAAAGCTACGATGAGGAAACCAATGATAGAGCACAAAAAAAAGTGTTTTCACGTTTGCTCATTTTAACTTGCTTGGAGATGCAATGAGGCCGTAAACTACAACGTACGGGCCGAATTGAATACAACAGCATTTTTTCCAAAACAAATCAAGGCTGTTCGAAAAGTTTGGCAAGCAGCAAATGGCTGGTAAGAAATTCATCAAACGAAAAGTTATGCCCAGTTAGATTATTTTTGAAATTAATGGAAAAAAGGGGACCAAAGATTTTATCAGACAGCCTCTTTCTTACCGTTCACCCCAACTGGAAAGATGGATCTTCGTTCAAAAAGTGTCCACTTGGGACCAAAACCGCACCTAAGTGGACAACAATGTTAGCTGGAAAATTTGGAATAGACACAAAAAACATTAAATAACAAACCATTTTCATCAACCTTCAGCTGTGTCAGCCTTGTTTAAGCAAGGTTTTTCTGAACAGGAGTTTCAACAAACTTTTATAGCAGTCAAAAATATTGCCGGCAAAATTTTCTCTCTTATGATATTACATAATATACGAATATATGACCCATAAACTTATTTAGGAATATCAAAAATGGGATTTAGATAAATAAAGCATAGAGTGCATGTGATAGTGTATAGTTTGATAAATACAATATAATTTTGGAAGAGCAACCCCATCAAATAAACCACTGTAAAAAATACAAATATCAAAGACATACACATAACCAACTACGCCAATTTAGCCGAAGAGATTTAACACAGCATTTTAGTACCAAAATGCCCTCCAAAAAAACTTACAGAACCGTAACGGAGAATGATACTGCGGAGGAGGAATGGAGACATTTAAAGACAATAATAACGGAATTTGCAAAAGAAACTGTGGGACAATCCAAGAGACACAGAAATGCGAAATAATATAAGGATGAATGCAGAACTGCAGTAGATGTAAAAAGGCAAGCTAGATTTAATCAACTTCAAAGAAACACCAAAAATAGCAGGAAAATTTAGAACGAAAAAGGAATACAGGCGACTAGAATATGCAGAAGAAAAAAAAGAGATTTTGAAAAAAAAAACAGTACAGGAAATCCTGAGCATAACAATAGATACGAGAGCAGAAAATTTTATTAAAGAATAAAAGAAAGTACACAGTCATTTAGACCAAAATTGATGAAGTGCTAAGTGAAAGACGGAGAACTACTAACACAAGCAAAAAATTATAAGCAGATAAAAAGACTACTTCGAAGAAAACCTAAGCGCAGACATTGAGAATGAACAAGATGAGACAATAAGGTGGAGTAGTACATTAAACATCCGAGTTTTGAAGAAGTGGTTCAGATAATAAAAAAACTAAAAAACAATAAATAGCCAGTGACGGACGAAATTTCGGCACAATTATTAAAACATGGAGGATCCGAACTCTGGCGGAGAATTCATTATCTAATAATATTAATATGAACCAAGGCGCAAATGTCGGCGGAATATGCAGTTGGACTTGTACAGCCAATGCATAAGAAAGAAGAGAAAGAAGATAAGAGGGATTGTCATAATTATAGGTCAATTACATTGCTAAATATTGTATACAAAATTATTTCTGGTATTATCTAAAATAAATTGTTATAGTACATTTCAAAATGATTGGTACAACAAGTTTTATTACACAGTGAGATAAAACCCTATATAACATCATAAAACAGTGACGGAGATTTTCTAAAATAAATTATTCAGCATTGCTCTGAAAATGTTTGGGTTTTACCTAAATTTTTAAAGATACCAATTTATTTCAATTCTTATCTTAAATTGTGTAGTTATTTTAATGATATAAGTACGTAATTTCTACAGGTACAAAATATTTACAATTTTCAAAAAAAAGAGGGTTAATTTATAAGCCCTCAACTTTCTTAAAAAGAAGTAAAATTTCCAAGGGACAGAACGTGTTTTGCAGATTGTGAATCATTTTAGTTATGATTGACAGGTTGTGTTTGTAAAATCCTGTGATTATTACACGCTGGATTGTTAGTTCTATAATAAAAAGCGATAATAATAAGTAAACTTGTATAGTAAAAATACATAGAAAGCTTAGAAGAAGAAGGGACACAAAACTTGTATAGAACAGACTAACAGAAAAGCTAAAAAGCCATAACCTAGAGACTAAAAAGAATATAGAAGAAACCTGGAAAATTATTAAAAAATGTATCCTACAAGCAGCGGAAGAAGCTTTAGGTAAAAGAAAAGTTAACAGAAATAAACGGGAATACAAAACTCCATGGTACAACGAAAGAGTGAAAGCACTAGCAAACGAAAAGAAACAGGCTTTCCTAATATACAAAAGAGTGAAGACACCGGAGGCACGTGAAGACTACGTGAGAATCAGGAATAGAGTAAACCAAGAAATAGATAACATCAAAAAGAACACTGCAAGAAATTTACCAAAGATATGATAACATTACGGAAGAGCAATGGACTGAGCATTTTACAAAATTATATGGAGAAGGAGAAGAAGAGAACAGAGAAAGAATCATTAACGAAACTTACGATAGAGTACTAATATCAGAAGAAGAGCTACAAGAACGAATAAAAAAACATAAAAGCACCTGGTTCTGATAAGATAAACAATGAACTGCTAAAATATGGAGGAACAACACTACGCACATGGCTCCTAAAATTATTCGTCGGTTTAATAAATAGCAGAGTAGTACCAGCGGAATGGAAGGAAAGTCTCCTGCTACCGATACTTAAAAAGGGAGACCCGAGAAATCCTGAAAATTATAGAGTCATTAGTCTGATGAATAGCACATTAAAATTGTTAACGGCAGTTATAAAAGATAAAATCGAGGAAAAATCGAATGTCCTTTGTAGATTTAAAAAGTGCTTTTGACAGGGTGAATCAAGATGACATCTTAAATTTATTACAAGCTGAACAAATAGACCATCAGATAATAACCATCAGATAATAAGGACAATTAATGAAATTACCAAGAACAACAAGACCAGAGTTATAATGGCAACAGGGGAAACAGAATGCATAGAACTAAAAGGAAGAATCCGCCAAGGAGACTCGCTCAGCCCATTGTTATTCAATATGGTGATGAATCAAATAATTAACCAAGTAAGAAAACAACACGGATACCACATGGGAGCGCATAAAATCACGATACTATGCTATGCCGATGATGCAGTACTAATTGCTGATAACGAAGATGACCTACAAAGGCAGCTCCACACCTTCAATATCACAGCAAACAAACTTAATATGAGAATATCAGTAGAAAAGACTAAATGTATAGTGATCAGTAAAGATGAGTAGATGCCGAGTAGATGCAAACTAGAAATAAACGGAAAAATTGTAGAACAAGTAATGAAATTCGATTACCTAGGAGTAGAGATCACTAGTGACAGGGATATAAAAACAGAGACCACAAGGCAAGTTCAAGAGTAAGTGGTTGCCTCCAAGAAACCCTATGGAGAAACAAATATCTGACTACGGAAAGCAAAATGAAAGTATACAAGACAACAGTAAGACCAATCCTAACATATGCAGCGGAGATAAGGACCGATACAAAAAAGACGAAACAGCAAATCAACAATATCGAAATGAAAGTATTAAGATCAATAGCGGGCATATCATTAAGAGACAGACAAACCAACAGAAGTATACGCGAACAATGCAAAATTCAAAATATTGTGAATAAAAACAGGTGAATAAAAACAAGAAAAAAAAAACTGGAACGAACATGTAAACCGAATGGGACCAGATAGATTAGCGAACATCTGTAAAAACATCAAGCCGTATAGCAGAAGACCCGTTGGAAGGCCGCCAAAAAGGTGGGAAGATAATGTACAGTCAACAATGACTGAAACAGAATAAGAGGCAGAAAAACAGGAGTAGTCCTAGTTGCACGAAGAAGAAAAAGAAGTATAGTAAAAATGTCAAAAACGTCTAATATTACCCCTGTGAAATTTAATTTCAGTGTAATTTAACCGTGCCAATGAAAACTTTAGTGTTAAATGTAGATGATGATCGTGTACAGGAACATTTTACAAGTACTGTTCGGAGTATAGTTTCTAAGTGTTCACATATGACCGAAGAAGGAGAAGCAACTATTTATAGACTTTTAAAGCAACGAAAGAGTTGAAGTATTATAGAAGCACCTAAAACGTCAACAGGAAGAAAACCCATTCATATAGACAATACTGTGAAATAATTAATTCGAAGAAAAGATCATTCATTTTATTTACAAAAAAAGATTTGGGTAAACTTTTCATACACATTAATGAAGACGAATCTTTGCCAGACATTAAAAGAGATAAATTGTGGAAAACTTTACGTGAATATTCGAAAATTGACGAGAGATGGCAAAAATAATTTTTATTTAGATGAAACATGGATAAATGAAGGGCATATTGTAAAAAAAGTTTGGCAAGATAAACTGGTTACAAATGCTTGTCAGACATTTATAGAAGGTTTGTCTACGTTCTCTATACTTGAAAATTTCCCAATGGTAAAGGTTGCCGTTTAATTATCACTCATATTGGAAGAGATAAAGGATTTGTTGATGGAGGCTTGCTAGATTTTATTTTAAATGCTACGAATGATTACCATGAAGAAATGGCTGTTTTGGATGTTTTTGAAGAATATTTCAGTCAAATGATAGATTTATTACCGACCAATTCTGTAATAGTCATGGACAATGCCAGTTACAATAGGTAGGTATGTAATTATATATTTATATTAAAATTATAAGTTTATATGACGCTAATTAATACCTGAAATACAGGGTGAGTCACCACTAACGAGACGGAAGATTACAGCGAAACGGTAAAAGATTTTGAAAATTTTTAAATGTATAGTATGTAGGTTGATAAAGGCTACATTTTAAAATTATTCTGAAATATACAGGGTGTCACAATAAAGCGCGGTGTTTCAAAGTTATATTTTTTCTTATGGAACACAATGTATTTTATTGGATTTTCCAATTGTCTGCAAAAAATAAGGTATAATTTTATAAGACTTCCCTATACTTATGTACAGAGTGTTCTGAGTTATGTCGAATTTTCTTAAAATGTCAAACTTTAAACGAGGACTCATTCTTAATTTAGCTAAGCAATTCTAATAAAATTACTCATACATCTAAATATCTGGATATTGGTCAAATGTATTTCGTGATTAATTATTAAAGATTTATTTACAGGGTGTTCAAAATTTGTAGTTTCATTATTGTGTGTGTGTGTGTGTGTGTGAAAGGATAATGGCACGGAATCAAGTCCATTTGTCACAGAAAGTTGTATACAGAACTTTTCTTATAATATGAATACAAAGTTGTGGGTTATGCTGCTTTAAATTTCTACTTTTACTTCTTTAATAAAATTTACTAGAAGTTCTAAGGTGTTTCTATTGGCAGTTAATAAAATGTGTGATAGATTTAATGGAAGAAAATATTTCATTTTAATTAGTTTACGAATTAAATCATCGGATTTTTTAAATGTCTTTGCAACCGAAGAATATATGGTTGAGATCTCCGTAAGAGTTCTGATCACAACTACAGGCCGATGACTGTATAATGCCCAACTTAGCAAGGTGTGATGGAAATCGCCCATGATTTCGAAAAACACTTGGAATAGTTAAAAATATATTGGGGTGGAGATGGTAGGGTTGGATGTATTTTAAAATACGTATTTTGTGAGTTCTCTACAACGTTTTCCCACTGTCATTCCCATTTTAACAATATTTTATTTTTTATCAAATTAGAGATGTCATGTATTGTACAAATATTACAATGAACTCCGTTTTGTACTGCCTCCTTGTCCAAACTATCAGCTTTTTCATTACCTAGTATACCTATATGACCTTTGACCCATACAAATGTTATATTTAATTCTGCTATCAATTTTTTTAAATTGCATAATATTGGGCATTTCATTCTTTCAAATTGAATGCTTTTTATTGACTCCAAGGCTGACTTAGAATCAGTTAGTATTACCCCCTCTCGTAAATTATTTGATACTAACCAAGTAATGCCCTTCAAAATTGCTATAAGTTCAGCAGTATATTGATGGCAATTTAAACATAAATGATTGTTTTGTATTTTGAATAAAAACTCCACAACCAACTCCGTGTTTTGTTTTAGATCCATCTGTATATATAAATATCTTATTGACTAATCCATCCAATATAGATTTGAAAATGGTATTGTTTATATGATCATATTCTGTATAATGGGGTATTATAACTCTGTGTGGTTTTATTAGTGATCTAAAGGGTATATTATACATAAGCAATTTATTTATTTATTAAGTTTCATTATTGGATTATTCAATGTGTAATATAAGGCTTATTTTAAATGGAACACTCTGTATATTATTGAATTATTAAATTTAAAAAAATTTTCTCTTTCGAATGATATAGATGCCCTATAACTAGGACTGATAGTGTTGCCATAATTTAAAATTTTGTTAAACGGAAATCGATTTCAAATATTTATAATTGTTACTTTCGATTTTTAAACCCATCATATTGACATATTGTACACGAAACCAATGTTTGTAAATACATTTTGTGTAAATAAATTAAAATTTTTATGTCTTTGGATTTGTATTCGTTGGGAATAGGATAATTAGTATTAAAATATGATGAAAATAAAATAAAAAAAAAAATGTTGAAAATCTGATGTTTTTTAGGTTTTCTACGATTCATTAAGTGAAAGGCAACTGCGCAGAGGTTACAGTTTTCAAAAATGACGTTGATATTAACGTAATTTTTAATTTTTTGTAATATTTTAAGTATTAAAATAAGTTTCATATTTAAATAAAAATAAAACTGTAAAATATATTTATTTCTTTGAAGTCATAATAATAGATGTACCTATAACTTCTTACGTGCTTACGAGCACACACTCTTTTTTTGAAAACAATTAAATATATAACGAAACAGCAAGAATTTTAATAAAACAAATAATACAAAATGAATAATGAACATAAATAATACAAAATAATCCAAAACTTACTATACCTAAGTAAAAAATGTTGCCATCTTGTGCAATACAACAAGCGATTCTATCTTGAAATGACTTATTGAGCAAGTTATTGAAGCAAACACGTTTGTAATTCTTAATTTCATGTCATCTCTAGTAGTAGGAGGTGTAGCATATACAATATTTTTAATATAACCCCATTTAAAAAAAATCATCTTGGTTAGTCCTGGTGACCTAGGGGGCCAATTATATGAACCACCTCTACCTATCCACCTGTTTGTAAATTTTCTGTTAAGGTAGTTCCTAACATCACGTGAGAAATGAGCAGGAGCTCCGTCCAACTGGAGCCACATTTTTGTTCGTAGGCTAAGTGGAAGGTTCTCAAGCAGTGTCCAAAAATCTTGTTTTAAAAATTTTAAGAAATTTGTCCCATTGAGATGTACGTCAAAAAAATACGGGCCGATAACGTAATCGCCCATAATGCCGCCCCAAACATTAACACTGCATCGGTTTTGGCGATCAACAGTACGAAATAAATGTTTATTTTCTGTGTCATAATAATGAAAATTATGTCTATTTACTAGACCATTATTATGAAAAGTCGATTCGTCTGTATATAAGAGATTTTTTAAAAAATCAGGATCGTCTCCAACTTTATCTAAAGTCCATAAAAAAAATTTAAACCGTTACCATCATCTTGTTCTGTCAAATGCTGGTAAAGTTGAATGTGATACGGATGAAAGTGGTTGGTCTTAAGTATTCTACATACACTAGTTTGACTAATTTCTAATTCACCCGAAATTTTTCTTGTACTAATATTTGGGTTTTCCGTAACAGAAAGCAGGACATTAAGTTCCAATAACTGGTTTATTTTTATTTACCTTTTCGTATTCAACATTACCTCTAGCACGGAATCTATTAAGCAATCTCTCAAAAACTTCATTGTGTGGCTGTCTTCTATCAGGATACTTTTGAGCATAAACTTTAGAAGCTAAGAGACAATTTTCCAAACATTCTCCAATGCAAAGTACCATGTCGACTCTTTCATGGATAGCGTAATTCTTCATTTTTAGGAACAATGAAAGTTAAATATTACACACGAATGTTTATATTTTGACAATTACCAGACCTTAATGTCAGAAAATGACAATGTCATACAATGACATTAACTAATCATATATTTTGTTTTAAAATCAATATGTATACCGATGAAGAGTTTAAATAATTGTAAATTGCGCAGTATAAGGACATCTTTATACCATTCAAAAGAGGAAACTTTTTTTAGTATTACGATTAATAATATCCATGGTGTTCCATTTAAAATAAGCCTCATATTGGATATTTAATAATCCAAAATTGAAACTAAGTTTTTAACACCCTGTAAATAAATGTTTAATAATCAATAATGGAATAAATTTAACCATTACCCAATTATTTCACTGTAAGAGAAAATTTGTTATAATTGCTTAAATAAGTCGAAAATAAGTCTTCTTTAAAAAAAATTTTTTTGCTTATAATGTAGTAAGCTGTGGTTTATTTTATATTATTTATGTTCATTTTGTATGTGTCATATTTGTTGATAACAATATGTCAATATGATGGGTTTAAAAATCGAAAGTAACAATTATAAATATTTGAAATCGATTTCCATTTAACAAAATTTTAAATTACGGCAAAACTATCAGTCCTAGTTATAGGACATCCGTATATCATTCGAAAGAGAACATTTTTTAAAATTTAATAATTTATTAATATACAGGGTGTTCCATTTAAAATAAGCCTTATATTACACATTGAATAATCCAATAATGAAACTACAAATTTTGAACACCCTGTAAATAAATGTTTAATAATGAATCATGAAATACATTCGACCAATATCCAATATGAGTAATTTTATTAGAATTGCTTAAATAAATTAAGAATGAGCTCTCGTTTAAAGTTTTACATTTTAAGAAAATTCGACATAACTCAGAACACTCTGTACATAAGTATAGGGAAGTGTTATGAAACTATACCTTATTTTTTACAGACAATTAGAAAATCCAATAAAATATAGGGTATTCCATAAGAAAAATATAACTTTGAAACGCCGCGCTTTATTGTGACACCCTGTATATTTCAAAATAATTTTAAAATGTAGCCTTTATTAACCTACATACTATACATTTAAATTTTTTTTTAAATCTTTAACCGTTTCGCTGTAATCTTCCGTCTCGTTAGTGTTGACTCACCCTGTATATTTATTATTATATTGTAACGAAATGACCTAAACCAATATTTAATATTTTTTATAAAAATTATTGGGGGTACGTAATATTATGTTCTCCGTCACTGGGGCGTTCAGTTATTGCTTAATTCCTTGGGGTTTGCTCATTTGCATTTTATGATGTATTTTATTTGAGGTTTGTCGGAGTGGTCATATTAAAGTCGAGTGTAAATTCAGATAAGAACTTATCAATTATTACGTTTTTTCTGCATTGACCAACTCTGTATTTCTTCTTCTTCTTCTTGTGCCACTCCTATCGGAGATTGGAAATCATCAAGGCTATCCTGATCTTGTTTACAGCTGACCTAAAGAGTTAATTAATGATACAGCCAAACCACTCTCTCAAACTCTTTATTTAGACCTTTGCAATAAAATTTGAGCTATCAATCATTTTCAAATGTACTATAGAATAGGTGATTATCAAAATGGATTCAGACCAAATAGAGCCACTACAGACAGAATATATTTATACCAAGAACGATTCAAGGAAAAGCTTGATGAATGAATATGATATAGAACTATACTATACAATAAGTGAACAGACTTTAAACAAGTTTTTGGCAGTGTAAAAAGAAACAAAATGCTGGAAGATGGAATTTATTTTATCTAACAATAAAACACTGAAAACTTTTGTTTTCAACACTTCGATAGAGTGCCTTTCTCAAGAGATCTATTTTTATATGCGTTTAACCGAATAAGTTGGGGAGGAAAGAACTGTTTGTCTCAAGTTGGTCATTCAGAATTATATCGGTATTTTTTAATTTATTAATTTCCATAGATTCTAATAAAAATAGCTTAAGGCCTTTATTTTGAATATGAAACTAATTATTAAAAGAATGATTATGGTCTAGAAGGAGATGTGCGTACGTAGAATCTGTTTTTCTATTATTGAAAGCCCTTTTGTGTTCTACTATAGTTTGTCAAAAGTTCTACCAGTTTGACCGATGTAAGTTTTTGCGCAGTTGCACATTTAAGTTTGTATACACCACTGTGTAAGTGATTTTTCGTTTAGCTCTTGTTATTAATAATATATTTACTTAAATTGTTGTTTATTCAAGAAACTGGTGTTATTCCTTTTTTTATGTGTTTGTCTATTTTTGTTGATATCTTGCCTGTATATGTAATCGAGCAGAAGGTACTGGGTTTTTTCTCTGGTAGTGGAAATACCAATTTCAGGTGTTTCTTGTGTAGTTCTTGTTTTAAAAGTTTGTTTACTGTTGGTTCGTTGTACCCATTGTTTACTGTTATTTGCTTAATGATATTCAATTGTATCTCGTAGTTATTTTTTGATATGGGAATTTCTATTAATATATGTAACATTCTATGGTGGCTGCCATCCTACACAACATAAATTGGGTACCGGGGAGACGGCGCACGTCCTGATTGAAAAATTTAAAGCAGTGGAGTGGAACAACAAAAGATCTCTTTGAAACCATTGCAGATAGAGTAAATAGGCCGTAATGATCACCAACGTGCGTAAAGCAGCATTAAGAAAAAGAAGGGGAGAAAATACTCACTGCTGCGAAATATCATGCAAGGCAAAATAAAGGAAAAATAAGTTTAAGCAAAAGAAAAATATCCTAGCTACAGGACTTGCATAAATGGTGTAGCTGTATTTTAATCGAACTTTTTAGAAGAACAGTAATTAAAATAAAAATAGATATTATGATATCCCATATCTTCTAGGAGAAGCAACAGAAAAAGAGAAAACAAATTGTATTTCCCTTTCTCATATCAATACAAATCTCCTGCCTTAATATGTGTAATATAATTGTGTCTCAAAGTATTTTCGGCTTCCCTTGCTTATTTTTCTAGAATTTCAACAATCGGCAACTCTTAAGAGAAAGCTTAGTGTCTCAAAGTATTTTCCGCTTCCCTTGCATATTTTCTAGAATCTCAACAATCGGCAAGTCTTAACAGAAAGCTTGTTATCCTATGCTATTTTTTATTGATAGATGTTTAATTACTATTAATCAAATACACGTAATTTCACATTAGGTGTATTTCTACCTTTTTTTTCCTTCTGCCAAAGAAACATAAAAATATACCTAAATAACACTCAATAATTAAAAAAGTTCACAAATTCAGATACTATAAACACTTAAGACGTATTTTTCCTTCGATTTATTTATAAGTGAACTTAAGGACTGATTCTACAGTGATAATTATCGCAATTCTGATAATACTAAAAAGAGTTATACAAATATCATTAGAAAGCAGTAACAAAGATACAGACTATTGAGATAAACAAAACTGTTTACGGTTTAATACAAAACACCGGTTCCCGTTAGCGCATCTGTGACTCACGCACTTTTCGACAACACACCCGGTCCTTACTTGCCGATAGGCAAATTCGCACTGTCCTTCTGTCCTAAGTTATATAACCGGGGTGGAGATAATTTATGAGGGAGCTGGTCGAACACACATTAACACGACAGCTGACGAACTGGGCGTACAATTTGATAAAGTAACTATATTACGACTACAATATTATAAATAGGTTGTTTTTACAACATAAATGTTATGTTTGGTCTGTCTTTCTGTATGGAGCTGAAGCCAGGACATTAAAATCAAATACCATGAGACGGCTAAAAGCCTTTGAAATGTGGCTTTATTTGGCGCAGAATGCTTAGAATATCATGGATACAACACATTACGAACAGTATTAAAACAATAAATAGAGAGTTAGAACTCGTAACAACGATTAAGGAAAGGAAGAACTCGTACCTAGGCCGCATAATGAGATATGACAAATGTAACCTGCTACGACTATTAGTTGAAGGGCAGATAGAGGGCCGAAGATGAGTAGACAGAAGAGCCATGTCATGGCTTCGCAATATCAGAACTTGGACGGGCATGAACGTTCACCAATTACCAAGAGTGGTGCATAATAGAGATCATTTTGAAGTAGTGATCGCAAATCTCCAGTAATGGAGTGCACCAAAAGAAGAAGAAGAATCAAACACGTCAATACTATAGTGACTTTAATATAATGACATATGTATCAGAAACAACACAGCCATAACACAAGACCATTGGATTCGGTAGAGATGAAAATACTGAGAAAATAACAGAAAATGAGACGCTGAAAGAGGAGTGAAGACACCAAAAGAACATGTAACGTAAGGATTTAAACGAGTGAATGCTAAATAAAATATTAAAGAACAAAAACAAATTGCTTATAGAAAGGTAGAAGAATGAAAAATTCATTGTAGCTGTATCCATTGTGTCGAAGGTTAAAAATTTTCTTTTAATATATCTCATATTTCGCAGATTTATGTCTACAACTAAGTATTAAAGTAATTATTGTTGGTTGGAAGTTGCCTTTATTGATCTAAAAGTTTCATGTTTCAGCTGTGTATTTCTTATCGCATATAAATACTTACATCTTTGTTTGAAATTTCATTTGAAATTTTATTAATAATTTAAGAATCAGAGTTTGAAATTAAAAATTATCGTCGTTTTGAAATACATGATAATATATAGTTAAATGTAATGCAATTAAATATAAAAAAACCGAAGAATTTTTAATGTGATACAAAAATTATGAATTACACGATATTTCTAATCATCCCTTGTATATGCACGTAAAACTCCCTTACAAAATTTAATGAGATTTCAAATTTGAGCTCCGGTTTCCATGAGTAACGAAAAAATACTTAAAAAGCTGATCTAATGATAAAAGGCAAAAATTAAAAAAGGAAATAAGATGAAGAAGAGAAGAGATTGTAGTATTAGATCCAAAGATAAATAGGACACACCCCCGTTGCCAGTTGAAGTATATATTATGTAAAATTGGAGTCAGTTGTCCGAATCGATACTTGCGCTTGCGTATAGTACACAACTCCACCTCTGACAACCATGTGCTGACAGGATCGGAATCGCCAATTTTCACGAAAATATTTACTTTGTTATGGATTTTTTCTATTGCAGTAACGACAAAATAATTGTAGAGTAGATTTCAATGGGAGTTAAGTTCTAGGAAATAAAACTTTCAGGAGAATCGAAAATCCAAATAATTTAATCATTTTTTAATAAAAATATTATTGAATAATAATGGGGGGGGGGTACCTAAAGGGGTAGAATGCAAAAATATGAAGTTGATTTCAGTTTACTCCAATTAGCCTCTTCTACTCGAGTCCGACTCTTCACGCTGGTGTCCCCTTTAAACCGAGCAACCCAACTGGAGATCCGGTATCCAACCCGGGTGGAAAGTTGGGTCGGAAACTGACGAGAGCGGGTGAAATGGCCCTCCGAAAAGAGGGTTTGGCATTGGGTTAACTACCCAACCCTGTAAAAAACCTTTTGTTATGAGAGCAACAGAAAAAGAAATCGGACCCTCTAACCTACGACGAACTCGCAAACAAAATAAAGATAATCATTTAAAAATTTGCATGTGGAACGTAAGTAGCCTTTATCACCCTGGAGCCACGGCTCTTCTCATATAAGAAATGAATAAAGCTAAAGCAGATATCATGGCTTTACAGGAAATGAAGTGGACTAGCTCAGGCATCCTGGAAACAATAACTGCAATATTTACTATAGTGGACATCCTACCCGACACGAATTTGGTACCGGATTTATTGTAAGCAACAAGGTCAAACATAGTGTAACTGATTTCCAAACTATTGACCATAGGATATTTCAAATAAGACTTAAAGGGAAGTTTGCTAATATTAACATTATTAGCACCCATGCTCCAACGGAAGAAAAAGAGAATGATGGAAAAGACATTTTCTATAAAGCATAGACCGAGAGTACGATGAGTGCCCAAAAAGTGATATCAAAATAATAGCAGGAGACTTTAATCCCAAAGTCGGAAGAGAAAATATATTTTCGCCCGTCATCAGAAAAGAGAGCCCACACGTAGAATCATAAACTTTGCGATGTCTAAGAACATGGTAACAGCTGGGACACGATTTCCCTATAAAGATATACATAAGGGAATTTGAAAATCTCCTGATAATGAAACGATTAACCAAATAGATCATATAATCATCGAGACACTGCTCTAACTTATTAGATGTTAGGTCATTTAGAGGATAGAGTAGTAAAGACGGCAAGAGACGGTTCCCCAATAGGAAGACGATCAGTAGGAAGGCCACGAAAACGATGGAACGACAACTTACTGGAGGCACATTGAAAAACAGACAGAGTCATGTCTACATACAAAGAAGAAGAAGAAGAAGAAGAAGAAGAAGTCTTTTAGAGGAGCAAACATTGATAGTAATCACTATCCAATTAAAACAAAGGAGATCGGGAGAGATAAAAAATTGACATTAACAAACTAAAAGATTCCGACATTGCAAATGTATACAGACAGCAAATAGAAGATCAAATAAGAAGAGAAAACTTAAAAGAAGAAGAAAAAATTAACCAACTATGGGCAAATATGCGAGATATTGTTTTACAGAAATCGGTTGAAATATTGGGCAAAACCAAGTCAGAAAAAAGAAATCAATATTTTGGTCATGAGTGCGAAATGGCCACAATTAGAAAGAATGCAGCGTATTAAAAAACCATCGACGCAGGTTGTACATAGAAAAAAAGAAGGGTATAGACGTCTTTGAAGAGAGGAAAAACGTATCCATCGACATAAGAAGAGGAAATACGAACAGAACACTCTCAATGAGATACAAAGTTTATTCGATAAAAATGAAACGAGGAAATGTTACAAATCCTTAAATAATAGCCGTCGAGAATTTAAACAACGATTAAAAATTTGACAAGACACTAACGGTGAAATTCTTCATGACAAAAACTCAGTTCTTAACAGATGGGCACAACATTTCAGCCAACAACTAAATATAAACGATATTGAAGGAGGTTACAACATAGACAATCAACAAAATTTACCACGTCAACTACACATGAGGACCCAACAAGAAAAGAAGTTTAGCCAAAACGAGTGGCTAAAGGGAATAATGTTCCGTTGCATAAAAAGGGTGATCAACTGGAGTGTAAGAACTATAGAGGCATTACTCTGTTAGCATCTGCGTATAAAATCTTAAGCAGTGTATTGTTTGAAAGACTTAAACATTGTACAAAGGATATTATTGGTCAATATCAATGCGGATTTATTGCTGAAAAGTCAACTACACATCAAATTCAAGCACATAGACAGATTCTAGAAAAGTCACTAGAATATAACATAGATACACAACATCTTTCCGTCGACTTCAAAGCAGCCTATGGTAGTGTGAAAAGAACTGCATTATATAATGCAATGACAGACTTTGAGATCCCACCTAAGTTAGTTAAGTTGACCCAACTAACAAAGCAAAACTCATGCGTTAGAATTTGAGAAAACTCTACCTTTTTTGACATTAATAATGATCTAAGACAGGGGGACGCGCTGGCGTATCTCCTCTTTAATTTTGCTTTGGAAAAATCAATCAGACAATTAAATATTAGAATGAATGGTGTAACATTTTTTTTATTATTAAAATATTAAATAATTTTTAATCCTTTTACCCCTGTTGCTGAGACGCCGATGGCCGTCTTTAATATATATAATATTTGCAAATATTATATACGCGGTTGATCATGTTAATCATTAGAAAATTCCATTGGAAGCTACCAACTATCTCAAAACACGGAAGGTCCGACTTATAATTCTCGTTAATCCTCGGTTAATTCTTTCCGGTTTCAGGCGATTTCTTTTTGATACATTTGGTAAACATCGTCGAAGGCACGCTATAGTAATTTTCTGAGAGAACGTAATTCAGAAGGTTTTATGTTTCTCACGTTTCCAATTGTTAGTACCGTTCTTTACCTCGAACCTTTCGAACTTTTTACATTCTCAGAAATACATTCCGGCTAGTCTGTCATTTTTAAGTGGGGGATATGCCACCTATTTTTGGGAAAGCTTGTGAAATTTTGAGAGGAAGGACTTTACTTCTGGCAGGGCGATCTTTGCGTAAAGCCGCTTGCTGATATTACTGTCTGTATTATCTTACCGTCTCTGTGAATTTTTTCTTTAAGTGTGTATGCACTTGAATGTTTCAGTTCTTAATCTAATACCATATTAGATTAAAGATTGGTATAAACTACCTTTAAGTTAACTAACTTCAGTGTTTAATACAAGTAAAGTATTTAGCTTCAGTGAAGAGTGCAGCAGTCATCAAGACTTATCGTAAATTATCATAATCATTTTATCTTCAACCATCTGGGCGAATCTCCGTCGACTATTTCTTCTCCTGTAGTTAAGGTTAACTACTGAGTTAACATTCAATCAAGGAACATTTAATATCTTCATACGAACTTTTAATCAGCTATTAAGAACTTCTAAATTACGAACATTTAATTTTAATTCTCAGTTAATCATTAAACAACAGTGCCATATAGATAATTAACTTAAGCCAAGTGCGGTTTGGTTTAATTGTTATAATATAGAATTCTTGTAACTTTTTATTATTCTTTGTTATTATCTTATTCTTGTATTCTTTTGAATTTAACTTTAATTCACTTTGTTTTATTTGCTATTCATTTTGTTCCCAATATCTTTTTACCCAATATCTCGAGATAAGACCATAAACAGCAAAGAGAGATTTATATCAGCTTTAGTTGAATACTATTAAATACTATCAGGCTCTCTTCGCTGATAATTTAAACTGTGTATGATTTTATTATATTATTGTATTTGTAAAGTTATTTGCTATTAATAATACTGTTTATTGTTATATGTATACCACCATTTAATACTTGATGGTGTATTTTTATTACATATGTGTACAATTCAGCTGCCTATATCATAGTGGTGTTGAATATATTGTTTTGTTTTATCAAGGAAGAGAGGACGATCAAGAAGAAAATGGATTGATGATGTGGAAGAAGACCGACAGATTCTAAGGGTCAGAATATGGAGGGCAGTTGCCAGGAATCGGCAGGAGTGGCGACTTCTTTGTGAGTAGGCCAAGATCCACAACGGATTGTCGAGCCACTTATGATGATCATGATAGAGAAAAAATATTTGAAAAAACAAAATGGGGGTCCATATTAGAACATCTCCTCTACTAAATATAAAAGAACTACTAAAGCTCTTGAAGCACACAAGACAGATGTTGAATTTAACGTCTGATTTTTACCAATGTTATTTTTTATTATGTTCTTTTCTATTAAAAGGATTTTCTTTATTTATTGTTCATATAATATTACTCCAGACTAATGTATTCATCCAGAGTACAGGTTAGCTTATGTTTTTTAATTGTTCGTTTATAATGTAATTATTTCCAATAAGATTTTAGAAATTAGAGTAATAAGTTATTTATTTCTTAACTTGGTAGTTACTAATGCTCTTCTACTTATAATTTATTTAATTAGCATATACAAATATATTTTGATACTTGTTTTCGTTTTTACATATAACGGAACTTTATCTAGTTTTATTGACTAATAAAAGTTAATGTTTTTAGTATGTCATTGTGTTTACAGTCTCGTAACAAACATTATATTGGAAACTGCCATAAAAGTTTACTACAAAATCGAAATTTTAAGACTTGTAGCTCTGAAATTGCATAGAGCTGGCGCATTTCTCAAGAGCCTATAACGTCACAAATATAAAAAGAAGGATGTATAATAGAAAATAGGTTCAACCAATACTAAAATCATCAAATTCTACAAATATACGGGTCTTCCAATAGCGACTTCCGAACATTGACAGTTGGTACTGGCCATATCATTGAAGCTACGTCTGTCAAATTGGCCGTCGTTTATTCAGTTTGTTTTGCCAAATTACCGTGGATGGATATAGTGTACAATACCATGTGCAAATGATAAAATTGTGTTATGCCTATTTCTCCTACTTTACGGTCGCTTTAATGGTTCTACCAAGTGGACTATTTGCAGTATAATGAATAAATTTGAGTCCGGTGGATCAGTAAACAATTAACCAACTCTTGTACTTTGACAAAACGCAAGATCTGCCGAAAACATCACCACTGACTATGTAGTCCAGTTACTGTGGCATTTTCCCTTTAAATTTTTTATAACTGCACCGATTTATCTGAAATTTTTACAGTGGGTAGTAAATTACTCAAAAAACATAAGTTATATGGTGTCGATGTGTGCTTCTACCCCTGGGTGGTTGGCACCCCATCTAGGAGGTTGAACTTTTTACACTCAAAATAACCCCGGGAATTAATATAGAATCAAATTTTAAAAAGCGATTTATAATTGTTTGAAGATGACTTTTTGTTTTTGGGATACTATAATCGATGCATTTAACATCAAATATCGGAAAATGCACATCTTTTTTGATAAAAACTCATACAACACTTTTTAAAGAGCTAGAAAAAACCTTTAAAATGAGCTATGTTAAAAGCCATTTCGATTAAAACAAAACGAAATACGAAGGAAAGAATTTGAATTACTCTAGCGTTTTTAAAAAAAAACGAGCAGTATAAGTAACACTATTTCGATCAGAATTGAAATTAAACGTATATCTTCTACAATTCATTTTATTTTAGTGTTATTTATAAGTTTTAAAAGTGTAGCCTGTTTAAAATGCGTATTTTTTGAAAAAATCATGTTTAAATTAAAAAATCTTTTTTTTTAATTATCTAAAAATTTACATTTTTTCAAAATAAATCTAAAACTATAAGAGATACGTGAAAAATGGATCTTTACCAAAATGTAGTTTTTTTTCTTAACAAAAATTTTGATTATTTCATTTTTGTCGTAGCTCGAAAAATAATAGAGATATAGCCAATTGAAGTTTGAGATACAGCGGCTGACACACCTGTAATCAGCACTTTGGCCCTTTACTATTTAAAAAGAAAGAATTTTAACATATTTTAATCTACTTAGTCTTGTAGCTTTTGAAATTACCTTCAAAATATTTTTTTAATGGACACTGTAGCTTAAAAATTAACGGAGTTATTCTAAAAAAATTTTGGAGCATGTTATTTATATTTTGGAGCATCAACTTATTTTCTGTATATATAAATGCTTTATTCAAGTATATTCGAAAAACTGGTAACAGACACACTATCACTCACACAAATATGTATATAATACATACATACATACATATATATATGTTATGTATATAATATAGGCACCTCTAAACTGAACATTTGCTTCAGAGAACTAACGAACACAGAGAACCGACACTCCTTTGAAGTTGAGTGGGCAAGCCGCCAATGAGTGCCAATGACAGGAGTACTTCAGATCTCGAAGACATTTTAGAAGCTGGGAGATACTGTTAAATTTTGCTGTATGGCCTTGCCAAAGACACCCACATGAACAAAATGAATAAGGTCGAAGATTATTCATCATTACTTGAACAAATGCGATACGAATCGTTTATTAAATCCACAACAAAAAATAGTGCAGTTAAATTATCATCTCTTGTACCAACTGTAAGTGCCCTGAATGAGCATATCAAAAGAGTTTATTTACAAACTCAGATATGGCTTGGAAACAAAGAGATTGATATAACGGATTGGGGATGGTTCAAGAGTGATGATATTTTACAACCAATAAAAATGACAAGTTCACCTGCACCAGAAGAACTATTGAAACTGATTTTTTGAAATTGCAAAAAAGGGTTGCGGCTCAGCGTGTGGCTGTCGTACACTAGGTCTATTTTGCAATGCTACGTGTGGAACATGCTCTGGCGACAATTGTCAAAACTGTCCTGCAAAAGACGAAGAGGTGGAGTTGAATGACGCTTCAGACAATGAATAATTTGATATATTGTAAATAATTTTTATTTTTGTAAATATATTTTGTAATGTAAAGTATTTTCATGCATAATTTTTTACAATAAAAAGAGCATGAGTATACTTAATTTTTTATTTAGACATTTACCAAAGGAGAATTTGTTTCGTGAGCATAGAGGTGGTTTTTAAGGGTTGAAAATAAGCAACCAATCAAAAAATATTTTATTTATAAGAAAGGAATTTTTGAATGTAAATGTACATTAAAAACTTTTGAAGTTGTTTAAAAAGATTTTTTTATATATTTTGACATAGGGGGTAGTTTTTAAGGGTTGAAGTGTTGCAATCAACCAAAATTATTTTATATAAGCAGAGAATTACATTGTAGATGATATAAATGCACTACAAAAGCGTTTGAACCTGTTAAACGATTTTTTACAATTATTTTTATTAAAATGGGTGGTTTTTATTAAAAGATTATTTAAGGGTTGAGAATGTACACAATATCCATTAATATAATTGACAATATTTCAATTACCTAATTTAACACGATTTAAATCCATAAAATGCTTTAATATAAATTTTTTTCATTATTTTCAATAAGGGGTGATTTCACCCCTTAAAAATAAAAAGCTCACCTATCGCATATATAACTTTTGAAGAGGGAGGTAAGATAAACCTAATTCCAAATTATTAGCAAAATCGATTCAGTTATAAAAAATTTAGAGGTATTGACCTCTTTTCCTCCACAGTGACTGGAGTAATGAGAGTATGCAGGAGAATGCTAAGCAGTTTATTTCAAGTAGTTCCAGTGCTGCAAGGTCTACCGTTTTTCACCTTGATCTACCGCTTTACCGTTTTAACATCTGATTGTGCTGCATTTTGTAATTTAAAAGATACATATATTGGATTATAATAAAAGGTATATTTCTGGAACACATTTTTTCTATGAAAATAGCGTAGCATACATAATTTTGTAGGGAGAAAATTTTGCTTACTGTTCAGCATGCCACGTTGGCATAGATATCAAGCAAGATACAAGTAGATAGGCAAGCTTCTGAAAAAAAGCACTCAGAACATTGTTGATCAGGAAACACTTGACCAGATTTCTTTTTAGACTCCAACATCACAAACAGATATAAACTGCGCTCGTACTAAAACAATAAACATTATTCAACATGTACTCGGCCGTTTTTCCAAAGAAAAACTTATTTTTAGAGCCTTTTCGGTCAAATTACAGATTTTTTATTAAAGATTACAGCAAACGAATGTAAAAGATACCATACGGAACTGTTTAAAGGAAAGGAAAATAATAATCAACACAATAACGTACCTGAATTAAAACACCAAATAGAAATTGGTTTATAACCATAAATTCACTCAAAAATAGAAGTTACCGGGACCAGACCGAATAACCAACGAGCTTCTAAAACACGGAGGAGAAAGTATAACCCTTGAGATGACAAAACTTATAAAAAAAAACTAATATTGCACTGTATGATAGCAGACGCATGGAGAAATAGCATAATAATACCAATGTTCAAGAAAGGAGATAAAGAAGACCCCAACAATTATAGCATCTACCCCAACATCTACCCTTTTCTACCGTTTTTCCGGTTCCACTTAACGCAAAATGGTTTATGTCACCTGGCAAAACTGCGTCGCTTACAAGAACTCAGCCTTCACAAACCACAACTTGTGAGTTTTTAAAAGAAATTAATGAAAATCATGGAAGACGATTTTCGGAGTATAAATTAAACAACATAAGGAATTCGTCAAAATGAAACCGAAGGTGATTATTAACGAAAGAAGTGACAAAATATAAGACTTATCCACACAATGTTGATATAACTAAAATAATATTTACCCTTCTGTTTCTGCTGAATGGAATGTAATTCTTCTTCTTTGGTTTAGTATGACCAGGATGTCGGTGTTTCTTTCTTCCTAACATTGTATTTAAATAACTGCACTTTCACTGCACTATTAATTGTGTATTATAGTATTGGAAATGTTATATTATTTTAAGTCCTTGAAAAAATAAGACCAAAAAAGATGTATATTAGTAAAATGTTTGTTTTTTGTAGATGTAGTTTAGAAATTTTAACAGTACAATTAGAGTACAAGTACTCGCATGCACACATACAGAAAGACAAAAGAGAGGAAGAGCGCAAAAATCATGGATGAAAGGAAAAAAACTAATGCATTATGGTTCAAGATCAGTGTAGTAGTATCTGGAGTCTTTGGAAGAGACTTGAGACTTTGGAAGCCCCGAAGAAGACATCAAAGAGGATGTCCAAAACTCGTCGCAATGATAATTGACGCGGTTTCTACCCGGAAACCTGGAAAATCTTAGCAGGCATATTTACGAACTGCCTAAGATCGAGATGCATACCAGACCTCTGGAATACAGCAAACATAATTCTCATTCATAAGAAAGGTAGCAAAGAGGATATCAAAAACTACAGACCTATAAGTCTACTACCAATCGTATACAAGATATTCACAAAGATCATTAACAAACGCATTAGATGCTGCACAGCTGAGAGAACAAGCTGGCTTCAAAAGTGGATTCAATACCATAGATCATATTCATACAATTCGAGAACTAATGAGTAGAGCTAAAGAATATGAAATACCGCTAGCATTAACCTTCATAGATTTTGAGAAGGGTTTCGATTCTATATATCCCAAGACAGTAATAGAAGCTTTGACCAACCAAGACATTGACAAACCGTACATAGAAACTTTAGCAAATATATACAAACAAGCAAAAGGTAAGGTAAAAATTTATGGGAACACTCCAGAATTTCCCACTACCAGAGGGGTCCGACAAGGAAACGAAATATCACCAAAGCTCTTTACTGCAACTCTAGAAAATATATTCAGCAAAATGAACTGGCAGAACAAAGGAATATCCATTGATGGCGAATACCTCAGCCATCTAAGATTTGCAGGCGACATCGTTCTGATCTATATTATTATGTAATAATAAACAACACTGCACTTGAGACAGTAGACGAGTATGTATACTTGTGACAATTTATACATAAATCTGGCTCCTTACTTCCAGAAATCAACAGAAGAATGAAACTAGCTTGGTAGAAATGGATATCTTTTGGTAGAAATGCAGTTATATTCAAATCGAAGATGCCAATCCACCTAAAGAAAACGAGCACACTCGGTCACAAAATTTCAGTGCAATACACTGGTTTTGGGGCCGAGTTAAGCTCGAGACTGCACAGGACCAATGGTCACTAGAGACCCGGCCTTGTCTCATCTAACTCAAAAACCAACACATTCAATCTGGAAAGAACATTAATCCAGACAAACCCGTTCACTCCTGGCTCGCTGGCTAATAATGACACACAACCCCCAGGAGAAGAAGAAGAAGAAGTACAAAAACAGCGACAGTTTTTTGGGACCTGTTTGCTAAGGTACTCCATTAAAAAATTCAACTCTAGCCTGAAGAGGGTCAACCGACCCTAAACGAGTACAACAAACATTTTCTCCTCTCGAAATAAAGTTCCTTATCCTATCCCACTGAGAATGAACATTGTCTACTACTATATACTACCAATCTTGACATACGACTGCGAAACTTGGACACTAAAGAAAGAAATAATATCGAAACTCAAAGGTCAATGGAGTGATGCATGCTAGGTATAAAAAAGAGAGATCGAAAAAGAATAGAATGGATCAGACAGAAAACCAAGGTTACTGATGGAATTTATAGAATTAAATCTTTAAAATGGCAGTGGGCGGGACATTTAGCGAGAAGAACTGACAATGGGTGGTCCACTAGAATTACACTGTGGTATTCAAGAGGTGTCAAGAGACCAAGAAGACGTCCAAATTTAAAATGGGACTATGACATGAGGAAACAAGCCGGTACAACATGGCACAAAACCAAACGGATTTTAGACAATCGTGGGCAGAAATGAAGAATGAATATGTAAGGAAGGCTGCACCATAATTGGTAGAATATGCTGAGAACGATGATGGTGATGATGATGCTGATAATGATAACATCATCATCATCAAAAATAACAGAAATTGTGTTATACATAAGAATAGAGTATCCAAATGAGGTAGACATCAGATTCTTGCATTCTAATACCAAAATGTGTTCTTTTTATAAAATAAAAGTAATAATATATGATTATATGATTCTAATATAAGTTTCTACATGTATCTATATTATTTAGAAGACTTGATTGACTGCACAAAAATCACAGCACAATATTTTAAGTACACTAACGCGTATTCACCCTTCGAGAGAAAAGTTACGAGCACATTTTTTTATCACAGCCGCAGCCACCAAATCGACTATTAAAAACAAAAAAGAATGTGTCCACACACCGCACGACATTCACTTGCTCCAAACTATCGTCAAGGCACTCTATATCCTATGCCAAACGATTCTATAAATAATCAACTGGGCTTTTAGCTTGTAACTCATCTGCACGTTAATATTTGCCTCAATTATTTCTTTTAACGATGTTTTGCAAAACAGGACGTTTATTTTTTAAGAAAATGAATGAAGCCGTTAATATTTTGAGTGCTTAGACGCGTTGAAGTGTTACGTTCGGGAAGATGACGCGAAGCTTGGCTTTTATTGATATTTCTACGAACATGTGAATATTTCTGTCGTTAGAATGCATTCACAAGTATTGTTTACGTCTAAACTACGGCGTAACTGTTATTCTAAACTCTTCCTGATAGTATTTAGATTTTCGCGTGATATAATAGGCATTAAAGGTAGTTGTGTATGCAAAATATGGCCAGATTCTTGTATGATAGACCTCAAATCTTGTATGTGGTGTACACATCACATGCAAGCCGAGTAGATTACTATATCCAACAATATAAAGCAATAGAGAAAGTCTTTTTCTTTAGGTACCGTCTCCTCTAAGGAGGTTGGTAATCATCACAGCTATTTTTGCTTTTGAGATTGCAGCTCTGAACAAGTCGACGGAACTGCAATTGTACCACTTTCCCAGATTGTTGAGCCAGGAGATGCGTCTTCTTCCAATACTTCGTTTTCCCTGCATTATGGTTTGTAGCAACACATATTTATCCCCTCTCATAACGTGGCCTAGATATTGTAACTTTCTTATCTTAATCGTATACATGATTTCCATTTCCTTTGTCATCTTTCTGAGGACCTCAACATTTGTTATTCGGTCTACCCAACTTATTTTTAATATTCTTCGGTAAGTCTACATCTCGAATGCTTCAAGTCGATCGCTCACCTCTTTCTTTAAGGTCCAGGCCTCCACCCCATACAGCAGCACCAAAAACACATATGAACGTAATATCCTTATTTTGAGTTGCAAACTAAGGTCTCTACTGCATAATACTTTTCTCATCTTATTAAATGTTGCTCTAGCTTGTCCAATTCTCATTTTTATTTCTTCTGTATACTCGTTATTTTCATTAATAATTGTACCAAGATATCTGTATTTTTTTACTTTTTCTATTGGAACCCCTCTTATATTTAAAATGTCTTGTTGTTGTTTTTTGGAAATTGTCATAAATTTCGTTTTATTATCATTAAGCGTTAGTCCGCTTTCCTCACTAGCATTCACTACATTATCTAAAAGTGTCTGTAGATCTTGTATATTCTCTGCAATTAGTATAGTATCATCGGCATATCTGATATTGTTGATGGGGCTGCCGTTGACTTTTATTCCAATTGTTACATTTTCGAGTGATTTTTTAATTATTTCTTCCGAATATAGATTGAACAATAAGGGGGATAGTATGCAACCTTGCCTTACGCCCCTTTTTATCTCTACTTTCTCCGAAAGTTCTTTGCCTACTCTGACTTTTGCTGTTTGGTTAAAGTAGAGATGAGTTATTATTCTTAAGTCTTTTTTGTCAATGTGTTTATCTTTAAGTAACTGTATAAGACGGTTGTGTCGGACCTTATCGAACACCTTATTGTAATCAATAAAACAAACATAGAGTGGTTGGTTTACATCCATACATCTTTGCATGAGGACGTTAAATCCAAATAATGCCTCTCGTATACCCATGGCATTCCTAAATCCAAATTGGGTTTCAGTGATGTCTTGTTCTACTTATCTGAAAATTCTTAAATGAGTACGGAATAATACCCATATTATATATAGTATTATATAAGTCTACTAATATATTGATCTGATCTTCTGATATTAATTTAATTATTTCAGTTTGAATTGTGTCAGGCCCCGCTGTTTTATTAGATTTTGCCAGATTTATTGCATGTATTATTTCATCCTTAGTTATATATCAATTTCCTCGCAATCGTTCATGCTATCTTGTTGTGTCCTGTCATCCTCAAACATTTCTGTACGTATTCTCTCCATCTGTTTAGTTTTCCTTTGATATCCGATATTATTTTACCATTCGTATTAACCAGGGTGTTACTATTGTTCGACCGTCTTATACCTGCTAATTCTTAATTTTTTTGTGCAATTCATAACTGTCATGATTTCTCTGGAGTTCTTCTATCTCTAAACATTTGTCGTTGTACCACTTCTCTTTCTTCTTCTTCTTCTTAAGGTGCCATGCATTTCTGCGTAGGCGTCCACCGTACATCGTCTTGTCACTTCTCTTTAGCTGCCCGTATTTTTATCCTGATCTCCTTGTGTGTGACTTTGTATAGAGAATAGAGAAAGTACCCAATAACCAATAGTTATAGCATATTCTTCTTTTTGTAGTGCCTATCCGTTTCGGATGTTGGCGACCATCATGTCAATCTGTATTTTGCCAACTGCTGCTCTGAAAAGATTTGTGGTTTTTATGTTGAACCACGTATGTAGATGACGAGAAATCCTTCGCCTTGCTGGTGCTCGTTTTCCTTCTACTATTCCTTGTAGAATTAATTGCAGCAACCATACTTTTCGCTGTTTCTCATGATGGGACCGAGGTATTTGATTTTTTGTCGTATTTTAGGCTATTTTCGGTCTACTTATTATAGATGAGCGTTATTTTATATTTTTATTTTCAGTATAATGGTTGCAAAGTGGATTTACAACCTAAATAATCCGAATGATGTAGAATATCTTTCTCGAAAATTTATGTTAGAAGAGGACGAAAATGAAGATGCAACTAAGTAGAAGATTTCGAGGATGAGCCGGACACAGATGCGAAAGATCAGCCAACGGATGAAAAAGTTGGTGACTCTGATACTGAAGAGAGTGGGACAGAGGAAGAACCAGATTTACACGACAATTTATTTTACTTTGGAAAAGATAAAACCACTAGATGGATGAAAACACCGCGAGCGAAAAAGCTACGCACTGAGCCACATAACCTGGTTACACGTCTCTCAAGAGTGATACATGAAGCATGACTAGCTTAGTTACATATAGAAAGTTGGAGTCAGATATTTTCTGATACAATGCTACAAACAATAGTCAAGTTCACAAACCAGTACATTCGTCTTGAAGTAAAGCATTCCTAGCAGGAACTTTGCACGCCAACAAAATGATGTTAAAGGATCTCTGGGGTACAGATGGACACGGCGTGGAAAGATTTCGACCGGTTATGAGTCTCAGAAGGTTCAAGTTTCTTATGAGATGCCTGCGTTTCGATGACCGCATCACAAGACCTGAAAGGAAAGCTGTTGACAACATTGCGCAGATTCGTGAGCTCTTCGACGATTTTGTTCATAATTGTAAACATAGCTATTCACTAGATTCACAGTGTGTGACTATTGACGAAAAACTGGATGCTTTTAGGGGACGTTGCAAGTTCAAACAATATATCCCTTCAAAGCCATCCAAATACGGAGTAAAAATTTATGCTATGTGTGATGAAGTTACTTTTTATAGTTATAGCCTAGGAAATATATGCTGTAAAGCAACCCCAGGGACCCTATGAATAAAGTAATAAACCATTTATTGTCGTTAAAAGATTGGCAACCTATTTATGGAACGGGAAACAGTATAACGGCAGATAATTGGTTTACAGATGTTCAACTTGTTACCGAATTAAAAAGTAATAGACTGTTGTATGTTGGCACAATAAAAAAATAAAAGGGAACTGCCAGGATATCTGCTAAATGTAAAAAGGGCGACCACCACAGTCAACTATGTTTGGTTTTGAAGAACACTCCACTATTGTTTCCTGCGTACCAAAAAAATCGAAATGTTCTTGTTATATCTTCTCAGCATTACGATGACTCCAAAGGTCAGACGTCATGACAAGCTACGAAACCAGACATGATCACATATTATAATAAAACCAAGTCAGCTGTCGACGTTGTCGATAAGCTTTGCGCTTCCTACAACGTTGGTAGAAACACACGTCGTTGGCCCATGGTCTTCTTTTTTTCCATGCTGAATGTTGCAGGCATTAATGACCAAGTGATTTCAATCGGAAATGGACAGGAGAATATACGGCGTCACCTTTTTCTTCATCACGAAGGACCAAGTTGACCAAAACAATTTGCAAGAATTGTAAACGATATATTTGTGGCGAGCATACAACCCCAGTGTGCACATCATGTCACTCAAGGTTACAAGAACAAGACACTCAAGTGACAGATCGCCACTTTTGGCGATAACCGTTTTTTGATAATATATAAATGTTTTAAATCCTACTAAAAGAATAAATTATAAAAATAATAAAAAACACAACTAAAACACCACATATATCTGACTAATTATATAATCACGTATCAAACAGATACATTGCGACCGTTGCTGTCAGTAGCTTTTTACCCGTAAGTCACGTCTTCGGATTTACATACACAAATAGTTTTTTTTGTTATCACAATGTATTTACACAAACAAAAAGGAAGGAACATAATGAATTATTGGATGTAATCTACAACTACGCTTGATCCAAAAACTATTGCTGTTACTGTAATTTTAAGTCAAAGTTTGTATCATTTTGATACATTGCGACAGCTTTTATACAAGAGTAAGTTGCGACCGACTCAAGATTAATGCCTGCTAACAGTTTGTACAAAGTAAGTATCGTATTTTGAAAATAAAATGAATGCTATTTTCTTGGTACTGCTGGTTTTACAATATCTAAATGCGAATGAAGTAGAAGGACGCGTATATAAAGGCCGGTTTTCACGCTACATCTTATTGTACGTTTTGTTAGATAGGACAAATCCTATACAATAAAACGTGGCATGTAAACAGCAAAACGTACGTCTTGTCGAATCGAAATGAAATCTCAGATCTGTCAGATCGTAGAAATGATGGGAGAAGCATAGTTTTGCGAGAACTGATAGGATAAAACGTTACGTGAAAATACATGTTCAGACAAGTCGTCCGATCTTGACTTATTTGACAACTAGTTCCACTGCAGTTTGTTTCATTTTTCCCAAAAAAAGCCTAATAATGCCAGATTTATGGCAATGCACGCACGATTTTCTCGGGGAATTTATTGAATTGTATAAAAGTTTTTAAGTAGTTATGTTTTAAAACCAAGTAGATTGCATTACAGGTTTCAGGAATTATTTGGCTTAACGCTGGTTTGGATATTATGATTGTGAACTCCAAGTCCTTGACGCTGCGTCCTGTTGTAAGATACCTATCTGAGAGTTGCTGTGAGTCTTTCATGGGGTGTAATGGCTTTTCTCATGAGGTGTCTTATTTCAATATGTATGGTGTTACCAACTCTAGCAATTGACAATAGGCTGAGGTGTCCATTCGCAAATAATTGCGCCAGTCATCTGGTTCGCTTTTTTTAGTAACGAGAACTGGCTTCTTTTTAGAAGCACAGTCTCTTAACCATCTTGTCTTTTCCCTCTTCATCCCCTTTTTCCTTAGTCGTAGTATCTTTATAGTTGAAAAAATAAAAGAAAGTAGCCGTGTTTTCTCCATAATAAAAAAAAACAGTAAACAAACTTCACACAACTCAAGACTTTGAATTAGAAATGAGATAGAAAACGGAAGGAAAAACGTAGTGTGTATACACTGGACAAAACGTACATTTTGTCGTACGTTTTATATGACCCACAAAACGTACAATAAGACGTAGTGTGAAAACGGGCCTTAACAACTCAAATTAAAAATAGTTATCAAAGAATGAATCTTTATTCAAATTTACAAGAACAGATTTTTGACAAAAAAGGGAAAAATCAGGACCATCAGATTTATTCATTTTTTGTTGTTTAATTGCTATTTGATTAAAAAAATCAGATAGACTTATTCCACGAAATAGTTTATTCGATTTCTATGTCTCCAGGAAAAATAATTTCTCCAAACTCCGTTGTTGTGCTATTGAGCCGAAGCTAATACTTCTTAAAATTATTAAAGAATTCATTGAATATCGAACAAAAAGTCGAAGATCTAAATTTAGTCGAATCCAGTCATGGAGCCTACCAAATAAATTCGATAACAGGGGTATGTGTAATACGTTTCAAATTCGGCGGAAGCCCAAACAAAATACCTATTAATTTAAAAATAGGTTAGTGTAGAGATGGGGTGTTTGATCATTAAAGGTGGTGATATTCTTTGGAATAAAACGCAATGTTTAAACTTTTTTATTTAGATAACTTCTCTGATTTTTAACATCTTAAATGTTTTCAAGGTTGAAAATTAGGTCGTAATTCACATGGACATGTGCATTAAGTAACATAATGTATTTGTTATTTTGTGGTATCTCCAGTTAACCTCTATTCTAACTCAGCCATATGAAGAGGTGGATTCCAAAAGGAGTAAATTTTTCAGGAACGAATTTTTTCTATGTTTAAGAATATAATTAAATGTTAGGGTAGAGTGCTTCAAGAATGCGCACTTGAGGTTTAATCAAGTGTAAAATCCAAATCAATTGCGTTGAAAGTATATTTATTTTTATTTAATCCTGTTGATACATAAATAACAAAATCAATTATAATTTGCAAACTAAACATTATTACTTTAATAGAAAAAGTGAAACTAAAAAAAAAGTGCTTTTGCGCACTCTTATAAACCCGCTTTTTAAAAGTACGTAGGATTGTAAGATTGCGCACGTAATTTTATGAACATAGGTCACATTTATAAGATCCAAGACCTGCGTAGGCACTGCACTTTTCATGCCACCATTCAGCCCATGATATGCACTTAATCCAGTCGACTGTGATAGGTTCTTTAAATGTTTCGGTGAACCCTGAACTGCTCCAAATTTTCCTATGAGGCGTTGTTGTTGGCTTTGTGAAAAAAGCTTTTTCATTTTTTTTTGTATTATGTATTCTCTGCCGGTCTGAGGTTCACATCTGATTTCCTTTTTAAACTCCCCCCCAGAAGCGCTTGCGGTGTGATAGGTTATCGCCAACATCCAGTTTGAGTTTGTATTGCGGCTTTTTTTTCTCATTTTCTTCAATTAGTTGGTCCTTATATGGAGAACTGGTGATAATTTCCGACTTTTTGCTTCTGCGATTCCATATTGTAAATTGCATGTGGCTGGAATTTATATGTATTCATTAACTTCGAAAGATTTTCATAAAACCGCTTACACTGTGGTTCATTAAACCCAATAGCCCTGGCGACGCTAGTAGCGGTGGATTGCCTCAAACTAACATCTTTGTGTCGTTTCAAAAATCCACGTAACCAGCCCTTGCCTGCCATTTTTGAAGTTCAATCAAAACGATGTTCTAATTTATTTATTTCAGCGAACTCAAACGCTAGACTTCTTAAAGCTCTAGAAGTTAGCCCATAAAACATGTTGTCTATTGTTCTTATATAGTTGCGCAACTTCCATTTCTGCTGTTAAAGTAATGTCGTATCTTCTCAGATTTGTTGCTAAAGTTGTTCTTTTTAGCCTTTTTCTTAACGTAATTTCCGGCATTACTATATATTTTGCCACGCTTCTCTTACTTTCTCCATTTTCAACCCTTTTTCTTGCTGCCTCCATAACAACCAGTGAGCATAAAGCACGCTGAGAAGTTCGTTTTCTGCCAGACATGTTTAAACAAAAAAAAAAATACGGTTAATCCGTTATAACAAAAACCTGGTTTATAAGAGTGCGAGCGTACTCTTACAATATTAATGACTGCCCACTTTTAGAAAACGTGCATGTTTTAACAAATTATAGTGCTGCCTCCATCTTGGTGCAAAATTGTAAGTAACGGTATGATACATACAATTATTCAAAGTTTATTGCAAGTATGGTAAAATATTACCGCGAAATTCTTGCAAACTACAGTTGTGCACAATGTCAAAAACTTCAAAATATAATAAGAAAATAGACAAAACTAATTAAAGTTACCTAATAACGTTATTATCGGTGTTTATTTGCCTAAAATGCTCAAGACACATACAAACACTTCGCTTAATTGGTACGAACCTACGAACTACAACTTTGTTCCTGTCGACGACGCACTCAGAAAATCGACGAGTGCGCACTCTTATTGACCGCGCACTCTAAAGCACTCTACCCTACTTTGGAGTAAAATCATTCATGTAATTTGCAGGTTCAAATTCTTGTTTCAAGACAATTGAAAGTAAGATTTGAACACAAAATCATGGCTTTTAAGAATAGAAACATTTGTTTTTCTTTTCAAAATGACCTTAAGTCAGTGACTTAAGCACTTTTGGAAAATTCATGTGAGATACAACTTCATATTATTATTCATTTGTAAGTTTATTGATAATCAGAACTTATCTTTAAGATGTCAGAAAACTATCTAAGTACATAATTAAAAATTAATTTTTATTCATCAAAATCAATTATTCACATTTTTCTCAAAATTTGAAAACTAAAAATCTTTCAAATAAAAGGTTCTAGTTCATCATACACTACAGTATTATTATCGTTGGAACCATTTTGCACATTGGTAAGTGCAGTATTATCAAAGGCTTTTGAACTTTCAGTCAGATAATGAAATAAATTTGACAAGGTTTTCCACACCTTTTTTCTTCTTTTCACTTACATAATTCATTAATGACATAGACTTCACTGTACTGTACACTTCCAGCAAATTGCATCCTTTTTATAACTTTAAAAGTACTAGAATCACCACAGTGGGTATTTTTAGCTTTAATGTCTATATTACATTCATTTGAAAATAAAAAAAACTCCATCATCATCATCAGTTGGCGCTACAGCCCTTCGTGAGCCTTGGCCTGCTTCAAAACATTCTTCCATCCTTCCCTATCGAGTGTCTGTCTTCTTCAGCCCCTCACTGCAATCTCCCTCAGATCTTCCTGTACATCGTCCAGATATCTGAGTTTAGGTTGCCCGCTTCTTCTTCTTCCGACCGGCCTGTTTAGCATAGTTATTTTAGTGGGATCACTCTCATCCATCCGCATAACGTGGCCCACCCACCTTAGGCGGTTTATTTTGATGGTCTTTACAATATCTGCATCACCAAAAAGTCTATAGAGTTCAAAGTTATATCGCCTTCTCCACAGACCCTGTTCGTTTACTCCGCCATATATGGTCCTCAATACTTTTCTTTCAAAGACTCGCAGTAACTCTTCATCTCGGGTCGTCATTGCCCATGTTTCCGATCCGTATGTGAGCAAGTGCGTATTATTGTTTTATAAAGTTTGCACTTTGTTGCTATTGACATACTTCTCGCTCTTAGTTGAGGGCTAAGGCCAAAATAACGGCGGTTAGCCACGCATATTCTTTTTTTATCTCGTTGTATGTGTTATTTTTGTAGTCTACCAGTGATCCTAAGTAGCAGAATTCTTCTACCATTTCTATCGTAAAAAAAAACTCGATCACGCATCAAAAAAAGGAGCTTCTTGAATAAAACTCGTTTTGCAGCATCCATGAAATCAAAAAGTTCCCAGTCTTTTCCTAAAACTTAAAGTGTAGCTGAAGATGCAAACACTTTGTAGTACTCCTCTGGTTCAACTATTGTTTCTTTTCTTCCTATTCCTAATATTTTTTCAAAACGTCCAAATACTTTTTTAGCAAGTTGCTTTTTTTAAAGCAACGCTGAATATCACTAAATGCTCTGAAAATCTGCACATAACTAAGTAGGAAATATTTTTAACTTGTCTTGCAAAGTCACAAAAAGCCTCGCCCACTCTGGTTTCCAGTCCATGTGTACACAAAAGTATTAGTAGAATCTTGTGTATCTTCCATCAATACAAAAGTAAGATTATAAACCCAAATTTGTCGAGAATAAAATACCTCTACCAACTCTTAGTTTTGGAAGAAGCTGATTTCTTCCATGTCAAAAGATATCTGTTCTTTTAAGCAGTTCAAAAATTTCTTAGCTCGTAACTTGTGCCATCTGTACTTAGTAATAAGGGAAGCTTTTTTTTGAAAGTCTTTGTATAAATTTATTTCATTTTTTGTTAGATCACAAAATGAATAAACGTATGTCTTTGGACTGCAAAAACTTGAAGATTGAATTTCGTCTAGAAGATCTTAAAGAACTTTGAGCAATTGACTTCTTCTGTTCTTTTTGAGTCTGTTTCCAAATACGCCACAATTTTTTAATAGATAACTCATGACTAAGGTAACCGCGGACGCTCTTTCCCCGACCATAATGACTTTCACAGCACTTTAATGATTTTATGAAATGAATCATTGATTGAGCTGTACTTGAATCTTTGGGTTTTATCCTAGCTCCACCTCAATTTTCACGAGAACATTCTCCTGATTCTTTTAAAGCTTTAGCTAATCGATTCAATCTTTTTGATGAAAATTGTGTGATGAACAGGAATGTGGAATTACACACACTTAATAAAACACCATTTGTCTGTCGTATGAAGTATTTTGTAACTGTTCGAGATCGTGGATTTGTTTTATTTCTAGAATATTGCTTAGACTCTTGATTGGGAAGGTTTTTGAATACGAAGTTGTTCTGATCAGCACCAGTCTTATGTGAGTAGATTTTATCATAAAAGCTACTTACATCATTTATGATGTAAGTAGCTTTATGAGCATAAACAATGCGAGGATCTGGATGAGCTTCTTTACTATTTATTGCGAATTTCTTGAGATTTTTGTCCTACAGGTCTTCATTTTTCTCTCGTTTCATCTTCTTGGCACTATTAATTTCGTTTACAGATACTGAAAAATCACTTGTTAGAAAATCTAAACTCATTCTATACTTATAACACACGTTTTCGATTATTCACTTGTTTCACCTCAAACAATCAACATAACCAAAAATTAAAAGCAAATAGATGCTGACAGCTGGAATCGCGCATGCGAAAACACTCAACAGCTGACTTAAGCCTGTTTGGAAAATAACAAGGCATGACTAAAGCACTTTTGGAAAAGATTACTGATTTGTAATCTGTATAGTATACTTGACTTAAGCTGTTATGGCATGAATTGTTTTTCTAATGTTAGAAATGATGCTCTAGAATCAGATCAAACTAAAACCTCAAAATGTGAAAAAAAAAATGACTTAATCCCTTAATCCCGGAATCCACCTCTTCAATTCCGCGTTTAGAACATCAAAAATAACGTTATTATGTATCTTGCGCTTCTATTTCCCATTGTTGCACCCCAATTCTAGATAAATCGGCTTCAACATCATCCTTCCATCTTTTTCTCGGTCGGTCTACTGATCTTCTACCATCTGGTCTTTCAAAAAATACTGTCTTTCTGTCATCCTCTGATCGTACCACATGACCTGCCCATCTTATTCGGTTTGCCTTGATATGTCTAACTATGTTTTCAGTTCCATACAGAATCACCAATTCAGCATTTCGGCGTCTTCTCCAATCCCCTGTGAATTCATCTCTTTGAAGACCAAATATTATTATGAGAACCTTTCTTTCAAATACTAGAAGCTTATTGATTTCCCGCTGGTTGAGAGTCCATGTTTCACTGCCATATGTAATAATTGAGCGAATAATCGACTTGTACAGTGTTAATTTAGATTTTCTTTTTAGCAGCTTCGATCTTAACAATGTTGAAGGGGGTATAATGCTTTATTTCCCGCAGCTATCCTTGCTGAGACCTCTTTTTCTATGTGGTTTATGGGTATTTAAACTCCTTTACTACTTTGAAGTTGTGATCATTAATACTGATGTTCTGCCTAACTCTTGGTCTTGGATTTTTGGTTACTAGCATGTATTTCGTCTTTTCTTCATTTATTCGGAGACCCAGACTACCTGTTTCCTCCTCGAGCTATGAAAACACCTCTCTTACGTCTCTTGTAGAATGCGTGACTGCATCTATATCATCAGCAAAGGCCAGCAACGGTTTTGATCCTTGATCAGCAAATCCTCCTGTCAGCTCACACGATATATTACTTATTGCATATTCTAAAACAAAATTGAACAGCAGCCTGCCCTGCCTAAGTCCTGAATTTATACCAAATGGCATCGATGTTCTGCTTCCTACATATCTGTACTTGTGCATATGAGTCTGTCACGATTTGTGTTAATTCAACTAATTTTCTTGGTATTCCCATTTCTAACATTGCTATCCACAATTTGCTTCTTTTTATGGAATCATATGCTTGCTGGAAATCTATAAAAATTTGCATGGTATTGTTATTTTCTAATCGTATGTTGTAAATATTACAGGATCCCATTCTATATTACCGTGTTCCAATTTCTTTAGGCTTCGATTTTTTAAATTAAAATTGTATAAAATTCTCAATTTGTATTTGTATTAAAAAATATTATATAGGTAGGTATAGAAAGAGATTTGCTGGAATCTATTTAAGTCACCAAAGAATATAACTGGCAGTTTATTTGGCAGCAAGTTTAATTTAACTTAAAATTTAATAAAATTAATAAATATATTTTAGTATTTATGTACTGAATAGCTGATACATATTTAAGGAATTATATTATCGTATAAATGGAGAAAATCAAGTCGAGAAATAACACTCTCCTCTAGAATATAACTGTAACTCTTTCGGTTTCCATCTCTCAATCTTTTATTCCGTAATGAAACGTGATTTGTCTGCCATCTGCGGACACAAAAATGAATGTATCTGCTGGATTCTGTGTAGAGTGAAGCGTAGTAACGTCTGCGATGTTTCGAGAGGTCGACGATAGATGTCTACATGAGTCCCAAAAGAAAATTTCTTTTATTTAGACAGAATTATCAAAGTATTTTGCAGAAAGTTTCAAAGTATTTTAAGAACGTTATTTTTTATCAAATAATAGTTATCACAAGTACCCAAATGCCCAACTATACCCCAAATATTCAGTAAATAATTATCTTAGAATGTGTCTGTATTCTTACAAATATATACTTAGGTACCTATGTAAAATCGTTGATTGAAATATTGTAGAGGAAATATTATATTATTATCTTTGTTATTATATTAAATATTTTAATTAATGGTAAAATACACACCACTATTTGATGAGCATGTATCTATCTTTTCGAATTGTACTATAACAATGCGTTTTTCCTGTTAATTAGGTACTTATAGGTTAATTCTAAAAGGATAATGAGAGGATTAAAAAAATTATCCCATCATGTTATTAGGGACAACTTGCTTAAAATTTCTCTTCTTACGAATGTAAAATTTCCTATAAATGTCGTCTGCACAATGCATTGTCATCTGTTAGATGTCATAAGAAGCAATTTTATATTTTCATTTATCGGTGGAAATTTTTTATGGTGGAAAATAAATAGTATCCGCGGTCTATTCTTCTTCTATCTCTTATAATATATTCTGATCGGTCATTGGCGGATTGATACCTCTGTGGAAGGTTGTCACTCTATATTTTGCACGATGGGCCGATACTTCCCCTACCGTTTAGTAATTTATCTCTTACTATTTTAACCATTCTCGTCTTCTCTATTCTGCTTTAGTGATTATTTCATTCTTTTTTTTTAGTATTTTATCGAGAATCTACTCGTTAATACTCTCTATATTACATTTTTTTTATGTTATTACATCAACTTCGAACTAACATTTTCCCACGTGCCTCTCGGGCAAAAAAGAATTAGTAAAGTAATGATGTGAAACAATCCAAGCTAGGGGATCAAGAAGGTGTGACCTTGATAAAGTAAGTACCTTAAAATTAGTTGTACTTTAAAAATCCGAAAGAAAAACTTCAGAAAAGTTTGTTTCACTTTTTTGATGAATAATATCAAAAAAAAGTAATGTCAAGGAAACGCTTCCAATTATTGTGGAAAATGTTGCATTTCAACGATAATTCAATAAAAACAGATGACCTTTTGCAGAAGATCATTCCCTTGATTAGCAGACTGAAGGATAAATTCAAGACTGCCATCGTTCCAAAGGAAAACGTGTGCATTGACGAAACTTTAGTGCCTTTTCAAGGGCGACTAAAATTCAAGCAGTATATTGCAAACAAGAGGCACAAATTTGGAATAAAATTATTCAAACTTTTTCTGGAAGGTGGTTATACCTACGATTTTAACGTATACTGTGAAAAATAACATGCTAAAGGTAGCACTGTACCAACAAATGTAGTGATGAGACTTATGGATGGACTGCTTGACAAAGGATGAACACTTGTGATTGATTACTACTACAATTCTGGCACATTTGCACATGAACTCCTACACCCAAAAACTTATGTATATAGGCGAACATGTAGCTGAACAAAGTAATTTGAATGTCATCGAATATAATAAATATAAAAGCTTCATTGATATATCAGATTTAACTCAAATGAAAAGCTATAATTCGCCATTGCGTAAAGGAATAAAATGGTACCGATGGAGCTCTTGACTGGACGGCACTTATAAATGCCTATGTCGTGCATCAAAGCATTGCCAATGAAAGCAAGACGATTACCACATTCAAGGAACAGGTAATTTGGGGCCTATTATAGAGATTTTATTGTCACACCAGTCATTATGGAAAATAGTCACAAACTCAGCGATGTTGGTCGTGCAGGCAGAAGACGATGTACAACGTGTTATGCAAAAATGGTAGAAGAGGAAGGAAGGTAAGTAGCACAGAGAAAAGCAACTAACACTTCATTGACTATTGCCTTGGCTGTTTTTTTTGTCATACATTCCGTGACAAAAAATTAAATTAGTACTTTATATACAATTTTGATACAATGTAATTACGTTTTGTTTTATGAGAATGAAGCTTATTTTGCCTAAAATGTGTTTTTACTATGAATATATAACAAAAAAATATATAATTACGCAATTGTTACTTATAAATATTATGGGCCATATGAGTCCTCGTTGACATCTCAGAAGCATAGGCCAAGTATGCTTTTTAGACCATCTGGTCGGGCCCGAAATGTCCTCGTGTATTTTAAATGAGTTTGAGAAGCCGCTGTTGAGCTACACACAGTATTTCCTGACGACCTAGCACGCGAGTCAACGTCGGCATCACGCGGTCAATATATAACTTTTGTGTGAGTCCGTGTTGGCCTCTCATGGCACTTTACCTGTTAATTGTCCAGGATTTAACATATAAAGGGGCAATAAATGCATAACATCTCAATATTCTAGGTCCAATCTCTATTCACAGTGTTCCATTGCAGAGTACTGCTTTCATCTAATCGAAAGGACTTCTGGCAATCTCAAGGCGTCGTTTTATTTCAAAGCTTTAGTGCTATTGTTCATTTAGCTCACATCCCACTCACAAGAAGACTTTTAAAACATGGTTCATAAAGCTGATCGTTCATATACTACACATTTCAGAAAATTAGAAACTTAATTCTTCTATTTTTCTATTACAGAAGTAGAAATACATACTTCTATTTCGAAATAAAATACATATTTTTTATCTTTTTATTAACTGTCATAATTGTCAGCTATTATACACTACCCTTCATGTATTACGAACATTTATTTTGTCAGCTGCAGGGCATTTTAAATTGTGCAATTTTACTACCTTACATACATTTGTGTACCGTCACTGTCGTCCTTCCTTTTTAACCCTTTGTCTGTAACGCCCTGTCTAGTGGACCGAAAAAAAAAAATTTTCTGTTCCATCCGTACGTCTATGGGTTAGGGGTCTCCCATTTTAGGTATTCCCGGAAAGTGGTAGTTTGTATATAACACCTATAAACCGCTGTTAAACCATTATTGCATTTTAAGTATTTGTAGTGGTCGGTCCATTGGACGCAGCGTCACAGATGACGAACATATTTTACGCTTGTGTTGTGTTGTGCTTAGGCGAACAGGAAAGGTTACAATGTTTATTTGATGATGTTTTAAGTGATGAACTAAGTGATCCAGACCTAGATCCGGAAGACAGTGAGGAAAGCCTTTTAGAGGATAACGTAGAAGAGCAGTTAATTTATAGTGACACGGAAGATGATTTAACTGATAATGAGAATGATATTAGTAATAATATGTTTATTACGAGACATCGAGTACCTTGTTTTATAGCCAAAGATGGATCCAAATGAAAAAAGCATGTTAACGAAAAACCAAATGTTAAAACTCGCCAGCATAATCTTATAGCACATTTACCTGGACCGAAGGGTGATATCAAAAGTGGTAAGGAACCATCTATAATATGGTTATATTTTTTTCCAAACAGTATTTTGAAAAAAATAGTGCATTATACAAATCAATTTATTGTTTCGAAAAAGTATGATTTCATACAAAATAGAATCTACAAGATTACTGATCGAACTGAAATTAAAGCTTTCATAGGGTTGTTGTATATATCCGGTGTAAATAAAAGTGGCCGTCAAAATTATCAAGATTTGTTTCGCACCAATGGCATGTCCATGGAGATTTACCGGTTGACTATGCCTGAACGAAGATTTCAATTCCTTCTTACCCACATTCGTTTTGATAGCAAAATAAGTAGAGAAGTAAGAAAAGAGACTGATCAATTTGCCGCCTTTAGAGAAATTTTTGAAGAATTTGTTCCAAATCTTCCTAAACATTTTCATCCATCAGCATACCTAACATTAGATGAAATATTAAGAGGATTTAGAGGGCACTCTCCATTTCACTGTCAATTTCACTGTCCGTTCCACTGTCAAGATGCTAAAATTGTAATTTGTAATGTAATTGTTGTAATTGTAATTGTAATAAATTGACATAGTAAACATGGCAAGATCAGGTACATTTTCCAGATCTTTATCTAACAAAAAATCATTATACAATTTTGGTTTATTTCTAACACGTGTAGGGTAACGCTTAGATTCTTGAACACTTTCACTATTTCTTTCTTCTCTATTCACTTCTTGATTTTCACTCGCACTTTCTTCTACACTTTTTATATTCTCAGATTCCACAATCTCACCGATACCACTTTTTACTTCTTCGGAGTTTTCATTCACACTAAAACATTCCGACTGATGTTGGTTCACTGATTTGGCTTCAACAATTCGCAAATTGCATATAACCTCAGGTTTAAATCGTACGTCGTGGCTCGATACGATTCTTCTTTCAGATGGAATCCATATCCTAAAACCATCCCTGTCATTTACATAACCAACTAAATAACCATGTATCGCCTTGTCATCAAATTTACTGCGAAGATTCTTGTTAACGTGAACATAACATTCAGTGCCAAATATTCTTAAATGTTTCAAACTTCCAATTGGCTTTCCATACCACAATTCATAGGGACTTTTACTTTCAATTGATGACTTTCCTGTGCGATTCAGAATGTACACTGCAGTATTGCATGCTTCTGCCCACAATTGTTTGGACAACTTACATGTGTTTAACATGGACCGTGCGCACTCTACAATGGTGCGGTTTTCCCTTTCAGCAACACCATTCTGCTGAGGTGTATAGGGTGGAGTGATACAATGCTCTATACCTCTCTTCGCAAGAAGTTCAGATACCTTTCTTTTGTCAAACTCTCTCCCTCCATCGCATCTCAGTTGCTTTACTACATGGCCATTTGTACTAGCTTCATTTAAAAATTGTTCTAAGAAAGTACATACCTCACTTTTATGTTTCATAAAGAAGACTTTCCGAAACTTACTAAAGTTATCTTTAAAACATACGTAATAACGTGCTTTTCCCAGTGATTCTATAGACATGGGCCCATTCACATCTGCATGGATCTGCTCACCAATGACTTGTGGTCGATTGATCCTAGATTTGAATGGCAATCTATGCATTTTTCCAATTGCACATCCATCGCAAAAGCTTTCTTTGCACCCATCAATGTCTATATTCATTTTCTTGAATACCTTCTTTACGTGTTGCTTATGCTGATGACCAAATCTTTCATGGTACACTTGCAACATATCTGTTGACTCTGCTAAGTTTACTTGAACGGATTTGTCGGTTTTATAACACGTATATCAAGTGCATACAGGCCATTTTTGAAGTACCCAGTCATTACAGATTCACAAGTGTTTTTATCATATATATTTACACCTTTTTCATCAAGCACTGTAATAAAACCCCTTTGTGCAGCAGCTTTCACAGAAAACAAATGAGCACTTGCTTCAGGAACATAAAAAACATTCTTCAAGTCAGCACCTTTCCATTTATTATTCAGATGCGTTTGAATTTTCACTGTTCCTTGTCCATGGGCTAACATACATACATCCTTCTTACCCAGTGATATACTTTCTGGTTCAGCAAATTCTGTATAAGATGAGAAATATTGTTTATCTGTAGTGATATGATTTGTTGCTCCACTGTCACAATACCATTTTCCAGCTTCAATACAATTGTTAGATGAGGCACTTAAAACAACAGACAAAAAAGCAGTATCATTACTTTTCTTCTTACCTAAATTCTCAGCTGATTTTTTCAACGGACACTCTTTTGCCTAATGGCCTAGTTTCTTGCATTTGTGACATGGAAATTTTTCTTTTGCACGATGTACATTTTTCTTTGACTTTATACTTTGGTTCTGATTGTATTTTTCTGTCGGGCTATTACGTGCAACGAACGCAAAAGATTCTACAGTACTTTGGTCACGTAATTCAATGGTACACAATTTCTCAATCAGTAAATTCAATGTTTGATTCTTTGATGGTATCGTGTCCCACAAATCTTTGAAATTATCAAAGTCTTTACCCAAAGTTAATAAGATCCGACCATTTAACATTCTTTCGGATAAAACATTTTCATCATGCTTCTGCAGTTCATCATTTAAATCTACAAACAGTTTCTGCAACTTCGCAACATGTGTACTAATATCCTCTTTTTCATCACGTTGGACTCTAAAAAAGGCTTCAATTAACATGTTTAACCGTTGCGTACTGCTACGTTCAAATCTCGCGCGCAATTTGTCCCATATTTCACTAGCGTGAGTACACGTCAACACGAGCTCGGCAACAGTTTTTCCTAGCGTACCTGCTAACAAACTTGCCGCTTTCGCATCGTCTTTTAACCATTGCTGATGCTTCTGTATTTCCGCTGAAGTTTAATCTTCACTAACCTCAGGACACTTACTTTACAATGTCTTCAAGTGCATACGAACGTAATAACATCGAAACGTGCCATTTCCACTTTGGCCAGTCTTCAATACCCTCGAGTTTGTCAACTTGAATTTTATAATCGTTATTGCTGGTCGCCATATTTTATTCACCGACAATAACAACAGAGAAAACTGAATCCTGTTCACCTAACCTGTTCACAGTTCACACGTGGACTGGGCCCAAAATCTGTTATAATTTAAGTTAGGTGAAGTCCTCCTTCTAGTTTAAAGACATCAAGAGACAAGGAAATATTTACTTTAGGAAATATGCACCAATAAACGTCTGGCCATCAACAATTATACTTTATTCCTTCTTACATACAGAACAATACAAAACTTGACTGACAGTAGTTTATTGCCTATTTATGACATTACTCATTGCACTGTCAACAATGTCACTTCATATAGAACAACATCCACTTTTTATGTTGGATATTCTAACAAAGTCTACTATAAAAAACAACCGACAAAAAGTTATTCGTAAACAAAATTTATTGTTAAAGGTTTAAACTTTTCAGTTATTTATTAAAAAATTAAAAAAGAAATTTTAAGGTATGATTAATTTTTAGATCCATGGGATCCAGCGTTACAGGAATTTTGGTTTCGCAACACGTTACCGACGAAGAGTTAATCTGAATTCGCGAGGACGCGATGTTTAACACAATGTTGGAAGTCTATAAACATAAACACCTACACAAATCAGTTATAATTGCTGATTTTATTTGATTCAGACAAGAAAACTCTTCAACTTAATGAAAAGAAGACTTAAAAAGCTACGACTAGAAGACTTACGCAATTTATAGTGAACCACTGATAAAAAAACCCTTACAGTATCAATTGAATAGACTAAAAATTGCAGTAAATAATTCAAATTGAACGATATAAAACCTTAAACTTTTATATAAAAGAAGATATTCGATAGATATTACTTTGGACTACAAAAACTAAAAAACCAGACTCAACTAGACAATTGATGTTTAGTGTCTGCGCAAGTGAGTTCATTGATTGGCGACACAACTAGAAACAGGAGGACGGCCACCTCATCGTAGTCGTATATCAAAAGATATTAAATCCCACTTAATGTAAGCACCACCTACTTTATTTTGTTATAGCTAATCACGACAACAGTTGCCACTCTCTATTTTATTTCCGCCTCAAGCAGTTACCGACAGCGGTTGATATATGGACAGTACCGTTGCCTATTGTCGTTTATGACTATCACTCATTCTTGTACTTTGTGTATTAATTCACACAGAGCTGCGATCTATTATTTTAGACCTATTAGAGTATATTTTATTTGGCATTGTTTTTATTCACGTCAATACAATATAGAAATAATACACATATTTTAGTCAATTTCACTAACCAGTGACTTTTTTCTAAACTAATTGATAAAAATATTGAAAAGTACAGTTCTTAATAACAAATTCCAAACAAAGTACTTAAAAAAACAAAAACTGTATAAAATAAATTTATATAGAACCATTTGTGATACAAAGCTTCTATGTATTATTATACAATAACACTAAAGGCCTTAGAGGCCCATGGCTTAAAAAGTTTGTTCTTTCTTCATTTTCGCTTTCGTTTATGTACTGAGATCTTCTCTGGCTCGATATGTGATTTTTCTCCATTCCTTCTTGTTATTCATTTTCCTTTTCTGGCCTTCTGGTCCAATTTCTTCCATATCTTTTTCTACCTCCTCATTCCATCTATTTTTTGGCCTTCCTTTTCTCTTTTTTAAAGTTATAGTGTAGTTTAGTACCCTTTTTGGAGTCCTCGTGTTCGGCATCCTTTCTAGGTGACCTCGCCATCTTAGTCTTTGTGCCTTTATGACTCCTATTATGTTTCCTACTCCAAAGCTTCTATGCTGGCGTTATATTTTACTTTTTTCTCTAGCATCATAAAAAATACAAAACATTAACAAACCTGATCTACTCTTCAGCTTAGAATACCTACCAAGAGATAATAAATAATGTCAATGAAGCAGCTTATAAAGCACTCGGCACGATACAAAAGAACAAAAAGGATACTCTTGTGGTGGACAAATGACATCGCTAATGCAGTACACAACAAGAAACAAGCATATCAGAAGTGGCTGCAAACAAATGACCCAGATGATAGACGGACATACGCAAGATCAAACAGAGAAGTAACAAATCTAGTAACTAAAGCAAAAAATGTCTCCTGGGAAAGTAAATACGATGAGCTCAACAAATATATAGTGTCAACAAGATCAAGAGAAGCATGGAAAACAGTAAAAAACCTGAGAACAAACAGAAAAGAAGTGAGTAGAATAGATTTAATAGAAGAAAGATCTTGGATCCAACATTACTCACAACTTCTTACTGAAACAAGACCGCAATTCACGAACACCATTACAAAAACATATGAAGTGAAATACGATAGAGACGATGAAATAACAGTACAGCAAGTCGAAGGTGCAATACGAAATGAAAAAAATCGAAAGGCATGCGGACCACAAGGTATACCGAATTATTAAAACACAGGTCACAAGTATTGCGAGAATTACTGGCGTATGTCTTCACCTTATTCTATATATATATATATATATATATATATATATATATATATATATATATATATATTTAGGGATTCTACAGTATTCACTGCCTTCCCTCGCTCAACCGTTTCCATCTCTCTCTGTTGTTCCATTCTCCATCGTTTAGTCCTCTCTTACTCATGGCGTCGTCTACTTCGTTCCTCCAGGATTTTCGGGGTCGTCCTCTTTTCCTCCTTCCTATGGGGCTCCATTCGGTTATTCTCTTTATCCATCTGCTGTCGCTAGCTCTTCTTACATGTCCATACCACTTTAGTCTTTTTTGTTCTATATATGTTAGTATGTCTGTTTCTATTGATGTTCTTTGCTTTATTTCGTCATTACTTCTCCTATCCATTCTTGTTACTCTGCAGCATCTTCGCAGGCATTCCATCTCTGTTGCTATTATCTTACTGCTGTTTTTCTTGTTTATGATCCAATTTTCGGCCCCATATGTCATAATACTTCGCACTAATGTTTTATAAATCTGCGTTTTTGTCTTCATATTTAGGTGTCTATCCCACCATACTGACTTAAGTTGTCGGATTGCTGTTCTTGTTTGTCCTAATCTTTGTGTAATTTCTTCCTCTGTTGTTGCCTTTTTCGTGATTATAAACCCCAGGTATTTGAATTTATCCTTTCCTTTGATTGTTACGTTGTCATCAATCTGTAGATCTTCTATGTCTTCTTCACTTGTAGATAGGTACTCTGTTTTCGCGAGGTTAATATCTGCCAGCCTTGGTATATTCTTCTTGTAGTTTCTTCATCATGTAGCTGAGGTCGTCTTGGTCTTGTGCAATCACTACTTGATCGTCTGCAAAACTTAACGTATATAGGTATTCGTTCCGTACCGGTACTCCCATGCCTTCGCATTTTCTTTTCCATGTAGTCAAGGCTTTCTCTAAGTATATTTTGAATAGGGTTGGAGATGTGGAACAACCCTGCAGGAGCCCTTTTGTTGTGGTGAAGTCTCCTATGATTCTTGTTCCCATTTTAATGGACACTTTATTTTCTTTATACAGAGCTTTTGTAGCTTCTATGAGTTCCGTCTGTACCTTATTCTATACATCTACAAAAAAGAAGGTAGAAAGAATTGTTCAAACTACAGGGGGCTAAGTGCCAGAAATTCACTATCAAGACTCTGGAAAAATAATAAAAAATAAAATTGAAAAAGAGATGACAGATGTAGAAGAACAAAATGGCTTTCGTGCAGACAGATCCTGTATATAGGGCATATTTTGTCTAAAGCAGGTTATTGAAAAAAGATTAGCCAACAACCTTTCAACTCATCTGTCTTTGTCTGTCAACCTTACAACTCATCTGTCTCAAGTCTTTATAGATCTGACAAAGGCATACTATAGCGTATCATTTTCAATGCTCTGGGTAGCAATGGAAAAACAAGGAATAGATAAAACAGCTTTACAAAAATATGACGGTAAACATTAAAAAACTGGAAACAAATTAACTAGAAAAATTCCTATTAGTAAGGGTCTCAAGCAAGGCCACATCATAACACCTACACTGTTCAAAATATATGTGAATGAGGCGCTCTCAGTAAGGAGAAGAAAATGCTACAATATGGGCATTCAAAGCAATCGAAGACGAGAGATTGTCACTTTGCTAATGACCAAGCCATTCTAACTGAAGACGAGAGCGATATATAGGATTAAGAGTAGGGGCTGGAGGAAGAGAAATTTAAATAAACCTTCTATGAACGCCATCCACAGTACAACACGAAACATAACCGTTCGAGGATAAAATTCAGAAAAAGCTTCCTATGTTGTGGGCCAGTCTACACACCAGACAACTACCCACCATCCTCCAAGAAGAGAGACTGTCTATTAGTCGGCTCGACTGGAAGACCTGGAGGACCTTACAGCGTATTAGAACTGACGTAGCTCCAGTAAAGATTAACAGAACAAAGTGGAAGCTGCAAACTACTAATGGCGATATGTGAGAATATGGAGAACAACAAAATATGGAACATTTGCTGTCATGCTCAAGATGTCTTGGTCTATCATAGTATCAAGAGAACCCAGAAGATGCAAGTTAGCAATTTATAATAAAAGTGTGGAGTAAGTCATGTCTTTCAAATATCTAGGTGATAATATTACAAGGAATGGAAATCTAAAACAAGAAATACAAACCCAAGCGATATCAGCGGCTAGGGTATCAGGATTTCTCTACGATGTAATATGGAGAACCAAACGTATAAGTATCAAAGGCAAAACAAAAATTTACGAAACATGTATAAGATCTATTATTATGTAAGTAGATTGTGGGGCTTTACAATTAATATACAAAAAACCGAGTATTTAGTTACAGGAGAAGAATTAGAAAGCCTACAAATTGAAGCGGGAACTATAAAATCAACTTAAACCTTCAAATACTTGGGAGTCCAAATATCATCAAAAGTAGGGAGTAACGAAGAAATACATTTTAGGATTAACCAAACAAGATCAGCTGTTAGGCAGCTAGACGGACTATTGTGGAGTAATAAAATAACAAAAGACAATAAAAGGAGAATCAAGAATTAAGGTAATGGAAATGCATTATTGGAGACGATGTTGCCGGCACACTAGACTTGATAGGGTGAGGAACGTAGACATTAGGAGAAAAATGGAAATTGGCCTAGACATAATGGAGACTATCGAAGACAAAAGACTAAACTGGTATGACACCTGCAGAGAATGTCTGAAAATAGAAGGCCAAGAAAGATAGAAAAATGGACTCCGTCCACTAGAAGAAAACGAGGTAGGCCAAGACGGTCATGGAGAGAAGATGTCGAAGATGCAATTACCACCAGAAATTTAAAAACTTAAGATTGCTTCGGCAGAAAACGCTGGAAATTAGAATGCGAGAAACAACGCCAGCTGTAGAAGACACGTTTCCACCTCTATATTTATTTCACAGTAGGTACGAATTGTCGTAGTGTACCGATCTCCCAACTATGGATAGAAATGAGTAATTTGAAAATAAACCTAATTCTTATTAACGCCACTCAAAAATATTACGAACAAAACTTTGCAAGAATTAAAATGGGACAAGAAATCACCTCCCCTTTTCAAACAACAAAGGGACTAAGACAAGGCTGCTGTCTATCACCCACCTTATTTAAAATCTATTTGGACAGATCCTTAGTGAAATGGGTAAAAAAATGTAGAAAAATGGGAATAACGGTGGAAGAAAACAAGCTATATACACTTTTCTTTGCGGATGACCAGGTAGTAATTGCCGAAGACAGCTACGATCTTAGCTATATGGTAAGAAAACTGCAAGAAGAATATGAGGTGGTAGGTCTAAACATTAATATGACAAAATGTGAATATCTCTCAATGGAAACAGATGAAATATGTGACCTCGTCTTGGAAGACGACAAAATCAAAGGTGTGCAATCCTGCAAATATTTGGGGGTAATTTTCAACAAGAAGGGAAATAGCGCAGATGAAATCAGGGAAAAAATAAACAAGGACAGAGCAGCGACTCGTGCCGTAAACTTTCTTCTCTGGCAAAAAACAATTCGACGAGAAACCAAAAAACACATTTACGGTAGTATAGTCCAAAGTATTACACTACTTTACGGTTCGGAAGTATGGGACGTCACCAAAGGTAATAGAAACAAACTTATGACGACAGAAATGGATTATCTGAGATGAAGCTGCGGTAGATCGAAGCTGGAGAGAGTTAGAAACAAACAAATAAGAAACGAAATGAAAATGGAGCGAAATATCAATGATGACATAGAAAGAAAACAATTAATCTGGTTCGGACATGTTAAAAGAATGCCAGAGTACAGATGACCTAGAAGAGTACTGGAATGGATCCCTCCTGAAAAAAGAAAGAGAAGACGACTACGGAGAAGTTGGCGCAACGATATTGATGAAGCAATGGCGGCAAGAAACTTAGAAGAGGCAACTGCATATGACTGCAAAAAGATGGAAATTGGGTGTGGAGAAGCGGCGACAGCCGTAATAAATCCGTTATTATATATTTATACGAATTGTCGTAATTATCACATTGACATTAAAAATTTCAAACGAAGTTCTGAAAGAATCTTATATACTAAAACGCTAAGCCCTTTTCTTGTCCACCACTTTACTCAAAAACCATATTAGATAATTAAAATATTTTTTCGAAATATTATTAGTATTACGTATGAGATTGTCAAGATATACTTTTGGTACAAAAATTCACTTCCGGTTTTGAGATGACCGGAAGTTAAAATTTACTTTAAGTTTTAGACCCCACAATGTATATATGGATCGAAAGGTCTCGTCGAGACGAATCTAAATATGTACTTCCGGTTGCGATCCGACACCGAAAGTGACCCGAAACGCGCATAAAACGTCAAGATAGAGCAAATCTGACACCGGATTCGTGATCGGCATGCAAAATTAACTGCTAAATGATATCCATGTCGACATTTGATGAACTAAAAATTGCATTCCGGTTTTGAGGTCGACTTCCATAATCACTTTTTTTTTTACTTGCATTATTATTGATGAATGTTATGTATATTCTTGCTTATATTGTTTGTATTGATCTCTTAATTTTTCTCGCAAAATAAAAATTTCATTTAAAAAACTCGATGTCGAGTTGGTCCGCTAGTAAACAAATAAAGGCATTACTTTTAACAATTTTGGTACTTTCTGTGTTTGAATCCTTTCAATTATTTTGTCTCGTATATACTCGTTCTTAGTCATTCTCTTGGTTCTTATCAGTATCATTATTTTGGAAATCAACCCTAAATAATCCATTTGACTTTCAGATCTATCAAATATTTGATTTTCGATTTCTTTGCCGCTTAGCTCCAGGTGCGATATCAGACATCGAAGTTCGTGATCAAATTTATTGACCACACTTTGGCGGAATGTCAGAGTTTTCCAATTTTCTTGATGGGACATGATTCTGTTTAAAAATACAGTAAAATTGGATTAAAAATATATGGCTTTGACACTTAAATGGCATAAACAGTCGAACCATTTTATTTTCTGACGAATCTTCATTTTAATTACATAAAAACACAATCCATACGTTGCAAAGTATTATTTTTGGAAAAACAAGCACCTCAGTCTTGCAGTGCGAACGCAGCATCCGCAAAAGTTAAATGTTTGGACTGGGATGTTAGGCGATCATATTGTCGGTCCATTTTTTATCGATGGAAACCTAAACGAGCCCAAATATTTACAACTTTAACATAATGAAATCATTCCGGCAGTTCGACGCCTTTCCGTTAATTTTCAGGAGGTTTATTTCCAACAGGATAGGTGTTCGGCTCACAACTCTAGAACAACTATTGACTTCCTCAATCAAACGTTTCCTGATCGACTGATAAGTACACGTGGTACAATTAAATGGCCCGCCAGATCCTGTGACTTAGCGCCTAACAATTTCATTTTTTGTGGTTTTCTCAAAGAAAACATTTATGGGCATCAGTTTGAAAGGGCCACAAACCTAATCAAATTAATGGCAAAAATACTTCATTTCTTTGCAAGCATTACACCAGCCCTACTCCAAAATATGAGGAGAAATCTGTATGACAGATTTGGTTACTGTTTAGCACAAGGAGGTAGAATATTTGAGCTCTTAATTCATTAATCTGCTTTCCTAATTCATTAATCTGCTTTTTTGTTAGGTACATTTTACGAAGTTTGTATGTTCTTAATTAGGTAGTATTTTTTATGGTTAAGTTTGGAAGAATTTTATTGTTTTTTTTTTATTTAAAAGTACAAGCGATTCTTATTCTGATTTTCTTCTTCTTTCTTGTCTTATTGTTATAAGCTTTGTCCATAAAATTTGTACAATTTTCAGTGACAATAAAGCATATTACTTATTTACTTACTTATTTATTTGTATTGCTATTAAGGCTAAAAAATAATCACAAAATTAGTTGTAGAGCATTATAATAAATATACTCTAGAGATGGGATTGCATTAAATCTTAATTCCTATGGTCAACAAAACAATGCCGTTATGTGTATATAAGAAATGTGGTGAATAGTTTACGTCGCTTGAATTTTTTTCACAAACTAATGGCAGTATATTTGATATTTCCTTTTGAGATTTATATATTATATTATTTTGCTCTAATAGGTTTATCGACTTGTGTGATTTTGTATTATACTAATAATCCCAGTACTAATAATCGAATAGACATAGAAAGATTTGATAGCGCAAGTAAACCTCCATATTGTCTCTTACCCAACACCACTAAACCCATAAATAACATCAGTCGGAAAAACAATAAATACCACTAACGCTGTTTTAAGTAATAAAAATTCCTGGTATTTCGATGGATGATGCAGATTGAATATCCATGTAAACCAATCTGATTATGTAAGTATTCGGTACGGATTTCTTTACTTAAAAGATTTAAAAGGAATACCTATATTTTATAGCTTTATATTTTATTACGAGATGCTTGATTAAGAACTGGTTCCTAAAAGAAGTTTGTTTTTAAGTACCTCATAGAACAAACCGTAATTGGGTGTATAAATTAGAAGAAATATTAGGTAGGTAGTACCTACTTTGACCTGTACGGCTATGCATGTTGGTCTCATGCTGGGTTTTTTAGTACTCGGATGTTTGTACCCGAGCTATTGGGCAATATATACATTAACTGTATAATCATCCGTAATTAAACTAAAAACAGAAGGTATTTTTTTAAATATCTTCGGAAAAATACACATATTTTTGTCTAAGAAATTACGTTATTTTTGAAAGTTAACAAAATAGATATATTATTAGTTTTAGAGAGTCATTCAACTGATAGAACAGTTGTCAAAATTCCATTTTACACAACATATTTTACCCAACATCCCTACAGAACAGTCCATCCAGGATCATCAATCATAGTCAGGTCAAAAAAATTCCTTCTTCTTATCCACGATACAACCAATATACTGGCCAGCAGATAACAACAAAATTCCGGATCTTCTAGGTTTTGCCATATTTAAAGGTTTATAAAGGTAATACGCATTTAAAAATAGAGCCTAATTTTGACCTAAGTTTGGACCATAGCGCCATAATAATAACATTAAGCACAACTATAATATACAATCAATAGCTATTAAGATTATCTAACAAAAAAACAAACTGGGAACAATTTGAAAACCATCGATAAGACACAGTTAAATAGACTAACACACCAGCTAACGTCAGCGCTAAATCAAGCTCGTAATGAGACCTTCAATTTATATATTATAGTCCATTTCCATCATATTGATAGCACATTATGTATGCAAATCCCTAAACTGTTGATACGGGTGACTCAATGAAAAATATATATTTGTCAACAAGTTTACAGAAGTATATAGGAAAACAATTTTAAATTGAGTATGACCACCAGGTATAAAGGTTGAAGCAGAATAGAATACAATAGTTTTGAGGGTTACTAATCCCTAAATAAAGTTTGGAGATGGAGATTAACAGGTACTAATGAATTTGCAAGAAATGTAAGATGTTTATTTTATTGGTTATATATAAAATAATTTGTGGCCGTAACAGGGGCCGATTTGTAAAAAAATGAATATTATTTTAATCAAATTCCATTTCAGATTCACTGCTTTCTTCAGAATCTAAGAAATCTTCAACTCCAATGTTAATTATTACCGGTTCCAGCATTGCATCAGTCATATTATCCAAATTCCACATTTTATTTTCTTCCTTGTGAGCATGACTAACAGCATTTTTCCAATTTTCTCGAGTTACTTTTGATAAGGAATGTTCTAATAATTGTTGTAAGTCTTCTAATTTAAAAGTTTTGTTGTTGCGTCCGACTTCACCCTTTTAGTTGAGACCATATATTTTCTATCGGATTCAGATCACAGTGGTATGGGGGTAAACGTAAAATAATTACATCACGGTTTAATGCCATTTCATCAATTACATATTTTTTATAAGCTGCTTTATGTTGCCTTACAATAGGTAATAATTCCTTTTTTGTCGAATTCTCCTTGTACTCAATTGCGTGTTTATCCAATCATTCGATTATCTCTCCTTTTTTCCATGCCGTTGTTGGCAATTTTTCTGCTAGTCTTAAATGGTAACTAGCATTATCCATGACTATGACAGAATTTTTTGGAATTAAATCCAACATTTGCTCAAAATATTCTTCAAAAACGTCAGC